>NC_090647.1:369455576-369818076 GCF_040937935.1 Hyperolius riggenbachi | reverse complement strand
GAGAGGAGTTTTTTTCTGTTTACAGTTCCTCTTTAAGGACTTTTGTAATATGTATGTCATGAGGTTATATTACTGTTTTTTTTTGTAAATAAAGGCTTATAAATATTGTTCTAGTGTAAAAAAAACACTAAACAGAAAAAATACACCTTTATTTCCAAACAAAATATTATCGCCATACATTTTACTAGGGACACAATTTAAATGTTGTACAGTAATATATTCTGGAAGTGTGTTTAGATATAAGGAACAACAAAGAGATGATTTGAATATTGAGCAGTGATGCACTGTGAAACACCTCAGAGCTGACTCTAACCTGAATAATCACAAATACTTTCTGTTTTAAGGAGGTAAACTTCTGTTTTGCATATCATTTTAATAAGGAAGCTTTTTGGGCTTTTTCAGCCCCTTACTTACATACTCCTATGAGTTCTAGTTCAACATGAGCTTGCAATCTGTAACTCGAAGTTATACTATCACATACTGGTAATTTACAGTTCTTTAGGTTGTTTATTTACTATCTCAGTAACTTTAATTGACCCTGCAGTGAAAGGGATATGTAGACTGTCACATTTATTTCCTTTTAAACAATGCAAGTTGTCCGGCAGATCATTTGGGCCTTAGTAGTGCTTTAAACAAAAACCTAAAGCAGGCATATAGCTAATATTGCCATATTATGGTCTGAGCACCTGGTCTGAAACTAATTTTGAATCAGTAATTTAAATAATAGGACGTAAAGATCAGCAAATAAGCCTGTTAAATGGCATTATTTAAAAGGAAATAAATATGGCAGAATCCATACCCCATTTACTACAGGGTCACTTTAAGCTTCCCTTGGCTCAAGCACCTCAGGATTGGCAGTAAAATATAGTACAGTTGTTTTATTCCATACTTGAAATTGTTATTATTTACTCCCGCAAAGATTCATGAAATATTTTTTCATTCATCTGTTTACATTTCTATGAGTAGGCTCTATTTTGAAGCAGACCCTAAGCATATCTTGTGTTACCCTTCATATTTTTGAAAAAAAAAATTTCAGGAAGCTGGACTTATCTAGATTACATATTTATGTCCTGCTTTTCTTTTCTTCTTCCTACGTAGCCTATGAGATTCTCTTCCCTTTTCCTTTTTTCTGCTATATTTATTCTTGTTATTTCTTGTTATTTTTTAAAAGTATTTTTGTATTGTTTTATTATTTTGTTTGATTGTTTACATTCTTTATCATACCAATCTACATTTCTGGTTCCCCAATTATAACCTATTGGGCTCAATGTCACACTTACTATTACCTCTTTAACACTCAGCCAATTTTCTTCTACACATTTCTCCAGATTACAGTCATTCAGTTATACAACTAACTGTCGGGCAGCACGGTGGCGTAGTGGTTAGCTCTCTCGCCTTGCAGCGCTGGGTCCCTGGTTCAAATCCCAGCCAGGGCACTATCTGCAAAGAGTTTGTATGTTCTCTCCGTGTCTGCGTGGGTTTCCTCCGGGCACTCCGGTTTCCTCCCACATTCCAAAAACATATGGATAAGTTAATTGGCTCCCCCTAAAAAAAAAAATTGGCCCTAGACTACAGTACTTACACTACATAATATAGACATATGGCAATGGTAGGGATTAGATTGTGAGCTCCTTTGAGGGACAGTTAGTGACAAGATATATACAGTATATATACACTGTACAGCGCTGCGTAATATGTCGGCGCTATATAAATACTAAATAATAATAAAATAATAATAATACAACTAGTTCCTTTTGATTTGGTTCTTGTAAAGCAGATGACTGACGTTTTGCACAGTTCAACTTTTTTTATCCCTTTTGATGGCACTCCTCAGCAATTTTCTGGCTCATTTCTATTCTTACTAAATAATGATCTAAGTTACAGCTGATCCCTTTGAGTGATCTCACATTCTGTATGGTGAATACCCATCTTTGTGGCACCAGCATACGGTTACTTTGGTTGCACACACTAAAATCTTACTTTCCATGTAACGAAGTAAATATTTGAAGGTTGAAAACCTCTGCTACTTACATTTAAAATTTTGGATGCAGTTAAATTGCAGATCATTTCTCCTAGCTTCTTTATGTATACTAAATCTGCCTGGCACCTGCTATACTCTGACACTGTTTTCCTCTCCCCACTTTACCACTGAAATCACAGATAATTATTAATGTACCATCTTTTGCAACTCTATCACATATCCTCTATATTTCACTGTAAAACTCTTCCACTTCAGCATTTTCTGTTGGAAAACAGACACTGATGAAAGTAAAATGGGAAAAACATAATTCGACTGTTAATTTTCAGATCCTCTTGTTGATAGGTCCAAAACATTGACCCTAAATGTTTCTGCCTTATTCTGACTTCCTTTTCCATATACTTAACCCAAAGCTCCAATTCATACTCAATGTTTTTCTAATTATAATGCAGTTTGTGTCATGTGTCTCATTTTTAACCAATTCAAGCCATGGCTGAAGGGTTAAAATACCAGGGCACATACGCACACATCCATGTGCACTCCCACAGTGAGCCTGCATAAGCATTTCGGCAGAATGGACATTTATATAAACATCATATTTACACTTATAGTGCACACATGGGTTATTTACAAACTTCAATTTAGTGTGAAGTGGTTAAGATAGCGTGTACATTATAAGCATAAAATGAAAACCACTATTTTTGAAACCACCTGGTTTCCTGTTTTCATAGCAGAATGACTTTTTACCAGATAGGACTGCTGACCCTGCAACCAAACAACAATGGGAAAGACAGGAATTATAATAACTCGCTGTCTCTCCCCTTGAGTGGGACCATTAGCTTAGCTCATGAGAAAACACATTTTCGCTAAATGCATTAAAGTGTTCGGACACGAGAAAATTCATTTTCAAGAAAGCTCTCATTTTTGCAAAACTTTGAGTACTGAAAAATTCATAATGTGTTTGTGAAAATATCAACTCAGGCGAAAGTGCAATATTTCAAAATGACTTTAGTGAAAATTCAAGCTCATTTTTACTGTTCTTGACAAACTAGCAGCAATGTGGCCACCACACATGAGTCACACGTGCTGCCTATGTACACTATTGTGTACACTAATATTATGCCAGGCCAAACCCTAGGCTGGAGCCCCTTCTGTTGTCTGATTGCTGGGTCGACACTCTGAAGGGATTAGTTACCTCAACTTTGGAACTAGTGCATTGCATAACAGGGTTTACTACAAGAATGGAGAGAGTGGAATTAGGTTAAGTGACTTATATTCTATCCACCTGTGTATAATTCTTCATACCCTTAGAACCTAAAAGATGCTGTAGACTGAAAGTAGAGTCACACATTAAAGTGGATTCAAGATGAAATGTGGGGTCATCACTAATAGACTCCTAAAATATATTGAATAGTCAATTTTTCATCCTAAAACGTTTTTTTCCTCTCATATATGTGTTTTGCAGTTTTTAGGTTGTGTTTGCATTTTTCGCATTTGTGATTTTAGGCTGTGTTTGTGTTTTTAGGTTGCATTTGCATTTAGTGTTTCTGAGGTGGCATTTGCTTTTCTGAAATGGTGGTAGACTGAATTTTATACAGGAAGCCACTTATCAGAAATTGTTAACAGTGGGTGAAGTTTAGCTAGGTAGTAATGTTGTACTTTTTATTGATAATGCTGCTGTGCCATATAGTGAAAGTGTTTTGGGTCTGACGCTAGGCAGCAGGCATCATGCACCAAAAATCCCTGCCTCGCACCTCCAATCAAAATTTGCTTATTATAAATGTACTTCTTATTGTCCCCTAATGGGGAATCAGTGATGAAACGGGTGAATAACTCATCTGTTCACCATGAAATGATCATTATATTTTAAAACCCTACCCTCCCATAGAAAAAAAAATCCTTGGCGGTTTTTACTAAAGCCTTCTGAGAACACTGATAGGTGGCTGCCGAGCTGGGGACAGGCCTCAGGAACACAGGTGGGTGTTGTCTCAGATCTTGGCATTGCTTGACAAGGCTTCAGGCAAGTACAAAGGAGGAGGGGGGTTAAGATTAGTGAACATTCAATGGTAAAACGATGAGTTATTCACCTGTTCAATTGCCTATCCCCTGTTAGGGGACAATAAAGAGTACATTTATAATAATAAAGAGCAACCTGAATTTATGGAGGTTCCTGGCACTTTAAAATTGGTAGGAAGTGCATTTTATTGACCAAATCACAAGCTGTATGCAATATGCATTAAATCTGTAAGTAATCCAAAATAATGGCCATCTCTACTCATTGGCCACCTCTACTCATAACTGAAAAACCTCATAGGTTGGACTACTGATTTAACCTTCCTGGCGGTAAGCCCGAGCTGAGCTCGGGCTATACCGTGCAGGAGGATTTCTCAGGCCCTGCTGGGCCGATTTGTATAATTTTTTTGGTACACGCAGATAGCACTTTGCTAGCTGCGAGTACTGCCCGATCGCCGCCGCTCCGCGCTGATTCTCCGCTACCCGCCATGGTGCGCCGCCACCCCCAGACCCCATGCGCTGTCTGGCCAATCAGTGCCAGGCAGCGCTGAGGGGTGGATCGGGACTCCCTTTGACGTCACGATGTCGATGACGTTGGTGTCGTTGTCCCGCCCATCGCCATGGCGACGGTGAAGCCCTAATGGAAATCCCATTCAGAACGGGATTTCCAGACGGGCTTGATCGCCGGAGGCGATCGAAGAGGGTGGGGGGATGCCGCTTCACAGCGGCTGTCATGTAGCTAGCGCTAGGCTAGCTACATGATTTAAAAAAATGTTTTTAAAAAATAGTGCTGCGCTGCCCCCTGGCGGTTTTAATTGACCGCCAGGAGGGTTTAAGTATTCATTTTCAAAAACAGGTTGTTGTGATCATTTCTGATAAGAGGAATTCTAAAATATTTCAGTGGTTGTATTTGAAAGGCAGACTAGTGTGAAATTCAAAACAACAGATGCTTTTTAACATATTAATAGTATTTGAAACGATTGTTTGGTCTACTTTCTGCACAGTAGGAGAAGTATTTAAAAAATAGCCTTCTGCTGCTGAGATGCACAGATAACAAAATAAAACCTTTAATGAGTGATTTAGAAGATAGTACGGTATGTGTTTTGCAAGACATAATATGTATATAATGATTTCTATGCTTCTAAATAGACATACTTACTTTTTAAGAGATTTCCATTTAGAATGTCTATACAATTTCAGTAATGAATACAAGATAATTCCTTTCTCTATGGTGAGGTCACATCTGGCTGAACTAAAATACATCTATGCTCCATGAAATGGGTCTGAAAAAGACAGCAATAACTTCACTTTGCAGGCTGACTGCAGCATATTGCCTTTCTGTTAAACAAACTCTCCTCATTTTATAAGAGTGGTAAGAACTCTTATGAATAACATTTGAATACTATTTGGAAATTCCTGCAAGCAAGAATGAATTAGATATTTTACGGCAAAACCATATATCAAGTTTTGCTTTAGAAACTCATTTTGTTTAGATTAAAATAAGATCTAAATATATCTTTTTAAATATTATACATTAGTAAGCAAACTTGCATTTCCTAAAAATTACAGGAATAAGATGTAAAAAAATAAATAAAAAAAATCAAACTATAAACTAAGAAATCATTTGAGGCAAAACATTCCTGGAAGATATGTAAAATGTTAGTAAATGTGGAAAAAGTAAAAACAAACAGACAGCATATTTGGATTTCCAAATTCTCACTGAGGCTTTTTACTGTCCATTTCATACTTGCAACAATTCTAATCGGCCCATTGATCTGGACCAATTGGAAGACTTGATGAGAAAAAAAAACCAAGCATTTAGTCTGCAGGTTCCTAGTCAGATTAAGTGTGGGATGTAAGTTCAGATGACAGAACAACACTACTTCACTCTTGAAAGAATATTATAGAAAAAATAGGTATGTTCAATTTCCAGCCAGGGCACTATCTGCATGGAATTTGTATGTGCTCTGTCTGTGTGGGTTTCCTCTGGGCACTCCAGTTTCCTCCTGCATACAACGAAATACACAGAAGTTAATTAGCTTTCATTTAAATTTTGTCCTAGACTACAATACATTAACTACATGATACATACATAGTCATATGACTATGGTAGGGATTAGATTGTGTGCCCCTCTGAGGGACAGACAAGTTACAATACAATATACTCTGTACAGCACTGCAGAAGATGTTGGCACTATATAAATTCTAAATAATTATAATATGCAGGTTAAAATGAACCTGAAGTGAAAATACACTTATGAGATAATAATGAAGTGTATGTGTAGTACAAATGGTAAATAAAACATCACTATAGAAAAATCTCATATTTTTATTTTAGGTTTTATAGCTCTATTTTTAAGATAGCATCAGACTATCAAAGATGCAATTTAGAATCCACACTCTGTGTTTTAAGCTGAAAAGAAGACAAGTAATGACCCTTTGAACTTTCCTGCACCAAAACCGTATTAGCAGTCTTTCAGCTTCTATTTACTTTCAGAAAACTTGACTTAATAGCTTGCAGACAAGCTCTTTTTGCATAGACAACTCTTGCTGTATAGGAAAACAGAAAGGGACCCCAGATAATGTCTTAGTAGGACTAGTACCATATGTCTATATGTTTATCTCATCATGTCCCATGCCAATTCAGGTAATCTTTAAGAAAATAATTCATCAGTCATCTCAATGCCTGAGTATGGAACATTTTTTAAAATAAAGTGGGAAACCTGCTAAAGACACAGTGGGATGCCCATAAATAGATAGGGAAACATACACATGTACAGGGATGTGTTCACGAGTAATCACGAGTCTGAAAGGACTCAAATTCATAAAATGAGCCTTAATTGCCGCAGCTGTGTGGCTGGATGATAAGGGATTATTTACCCATAATTCTGCCATACTGCCTGTGTTCCAAACAGCTTGCACGCGTCCTATTGGACGCGTTGTAAGCCTCACTACATACACTTCCTCCTTCAAGCCGGCCAATAGGACGCATGCAAGCTGGAGCGCAGGAAGGACTGCGGAATTATGGGTAAATAACCCCTTATCATCCAGCCGCACAGCTGCAGCAATTAAGGCTCATTTTAATTACGAATTTGAGTCCTTACGAGCACTCATGATTACTCGTGAGCCCATCCCTGCACATGTGTGAATTAAACCCCATTTATTATAGTAGAGATGACAGAGGACTGTGGAAGTTCATGGTTCTCTATGTATTGTGGCAGTATCATGGGCTGAGAGGCATCCAATCTCATCCAGTCTCATTACGCTTCAAAATCATTTTTACCAACCCATGCTTAGCTGAAAGATTGTAGTACTAGACTTGAAAAACAACTTATTTATTTCTATCTGGAAAGGGCAAAGCTGTGTCAGATCAATGAAAAAGCTTGGGTGGAATATTTAAATGGGCCATGGGCTCCAAGTCCTAGTCATTTTAGTGTGAGAAGCAGAGAGCATGGTCAGTGGAAGTTTGGGTGCAACATTAAAAAAAGAACAAAAGAAGGGTAAAGAAAAAAAAAACAGAAGAATCACAGAAAAGAAATAAATATACAGATGAAGTTAGAAAGATACAGAAGAGAGAGAAAGAAAGAAAGAAAGAACAGATGAAACAGCTGAGCAGGCCAGCCCAAGGGCCGCACTTTGGCCACCCCTGGTATGAATGCTAAATTTTATCTACTAACTGGAGATATCTGTGAGTCCCTTTGTTATGTAAAAAAAGCTGTTCATATTCCAATTAACTTCCCCACACACTTATGAGCTGTGAATTCATCAGTAAATTATCTATGAGCTTACATGTGGTACAAGAGGTTAATAATGGGAGGGGTGTCATGCTTTTTTTAAATTTACATTTATTTCTTGACAAAAAATGTATTTATAAATTGCAGGGATATTTATACAACATTCCTGCACCAAAAATATCAGAGAGAGAGACTTTAAACCATCCTTGCATACTACATGTAATACATTCACGCAACACCTTTGCATACAATAGAACATGTGAGCACTGCCACTGTCTGTTAGCATAATGATTCTGGGAAGCTCTATGGGAAGCCATTACAGGCCTCATACATGCACGGCATATGGCCTTTTTTGTCTAGTAAATGCACAAACATCAGTTTTTGGTGATTGTGTGTTTGCTTTCTGTCAGTTACTCAACCTTCCCTTTGTTTTGTATGTGTTTGTCAATGAATATATAACAAAAGTATTTTGGGACTTACACTTTGTGTTGTAGAAAATGATCCTTTAACATAGAAATGCATCAAGTTCTGTCTGCTTGAGAATCTTTCTAATACAAGATATTCAATACAATACATACCATTTAAAAGAACAATTTACTTTCTCTTCAATTTGATTGCAGGGTGGCTCTTTCAAGGTAAAGATTATTGTAATCTTATCACATTCTCAACTGATCAATATTGCAAGCAGAAAGAAAATGAGTTTTGTATGTTAAGCAAACTCTGAGAGCAGACTGAAAACAAATCAATCTCTTTTTCTTCTCTCCCAAAATTGTTAGCGTTGAATGCAATAGAGAGCTTGAGAGATCACATCTAGTTCCTCCTATTGTCCTTTATTGTTGTAGAAACTTTGTATTAAATAGGCCACCTTCAAAACTAACATTAAGTGTGTAAAGAACACAAACCATGTCTAATAACGTGAGGATAATAATGCTGTATTTAAAAATTCCTCAGTATTTGTACAGTATTTTAAATATAATGGTTGTTGCGTTTCAAGGACCGTGCAGGAACCAGGCGACTTGAATCCAATTGACAGCAAAGAAAGAAAGGAGTTCTGCACAAAGTATAAATCCACTCCATTGCATTGCAAAATATAAATCCACCTTTAATGAATCAGGTTAAAATAACACAGCTGGGTAGCTGACATGTGTCGGACTCACATTGGGCCTGAATCATAGCTATCCGGCTGTGTAGTTTTAACTTGATTCAGTAAAGGTGGATTTATACTTTGCAAAGAACATTGTGCGGAACTCCTTTCTTTCTTTATGGTGTTTTAAATACATGTACTGAAATTAATTTAAAGAGGAACTATAACCAAGGATTGAACTTCATCCCAATCAGTAGCTGATATCCCCTTTCCAACAAGAGATCTTTACCTTATCTCAAATGGATCATCGGGAGCTCTGTATGGCTGATATTGTGGTGAAACCCCTCCTACAGTGTGATGTCAGCACTGTTTCCAACTGCCAAAAAGCTTCATGCCTTCCACAGAGATTGGCCTTGATTCATCAAAGGCTATTCAATGAAAAAAAAGTCGTTAAAATCCCGCATTCGGTATTTTAGACTTTTTTTTGCTAATTCATCAATATTTTCACAGGTGTGGTAAAAGTTCGTTATATTACGCAAGCCTATTGACAAAAACCTGTTCTTAACAGCAGAAGAATCCTTGTTGTTACTCGCTGTTCTCCATGCAGGGAGGGCATTACAATAGATAAAGGCATCCTGACATCCCTTTAGACGTACATGTTTGTTATACTGCCACTGTTCCCTCTGAATCTGCTCTGAATCTGTCTTATTAAGCTCCATCTACACCATACAATTTTTTGGCCGATTCGATTCAATTCGATTTCATTGATTGATTCGATTCAATCCGACATGTCCGATCGGGATTTGATTTGATTCAATTTGCCATTGCAAAATCCCGATCGGACATGTCGGATTAAATCGAATCAAATTAATCAATCGAATCGATTAAAAAAAAAAAACTGTATGGTGTAGATGGGGCTTAAGTCTTTCTTAACTTTTTATTCAATTGCCACAGCTTAGTTGAACTGTCAAGAAACATCTACACTTGTCATGCTTAGTTGATTTCCCACTAGCTCCTCCGCTTATACAAACAGGAACCTAAAAGGTTAAACGGCCAAAACGGAGGCATGGGAAACATCTTTTTGTTGTTTTCTCTCTGCTCACTGCCTGGGGGGTAGGAAAACTAGACCCTCTCGCAAAGCCTATCACGAAGGAGACAGGAGCTTTCAGGACAGAGAGAACTGTCCCTCTTGGCTCTCTGTGGCTGTCAGCCAGAGGGATATCCACATGGAAGCCCTTCTGAGCTGGTTTATGCAACCTCAAAACAGCCGGTAATGATCGAACACATTCCTGTGTTTAACCTTGATAAATTGACATTTACTGACATGTGTTGAGGTATTTACCTTATAAGGCGGTAAGCCTCACTGCTTGGTAATTTCAGCTTGTCATGCAGTAACAGCTTTGATGAATCGCCTTTTTCCTAAGTGTTTGGTAAAGTCAGCTGTTTTCAGCATTACCAAATGCAGTATCAATAAATCAATGCCATTAACTGCCAGCAGTAAAGATGTTGAAATGTGATACAAGATGTAAATCAGGGAGAGGAAAGATTTTACAATGGCCAAACACTGACTAAATCATTTATAAATAATTATCGTAAAAATGAAGCACTTATTTTTCATTATGTTATTTTCACTGCAGTTCCTCTTTAAAGAGGAGATGTCGGCCATACTATCTCAGAAAAAAACCCACATATATAAGTAGATAAATACTTGCTCTACTCACATAACATATATATTGCACTGTCCACATTTTGATTTTAGTGATTTTTCTATAGTTAAAAAAAAAAGAGAAAATCCTTCTTAGGATTTTCCATGTTAACTGTGTCTATCTTGAAGCCAATCCCTAAGTCATTTCCTTCCTTACTCTCCTCTGCCTGAATGTGTCCACCTTCCTCGCCGTCTTCAGGCACGCCCACCCAGCTCTGCAATAGAAAGTGCACTTTCTCAGCATGATAAATATTGGCCAATCAGAGAGGAACAGAGATGTGGGAGGAGAAAACAGGAGGGAAAGAGGCTTCAGCCAATCAGGCTGCATTAGTTAAGTCTGAGGAGAAAGTAAAGAAGCAGAAAAAGACAATCCAGCATGCCCTGCAACTTCCTTTGTGTGGCAGATGTGCCAGATAAGAGCCAGGGAAACTGAGGAATGTTGTTTTATGGATAAGAAAAGTAAAAGTGATTTTTAACTTTTGGATAGCATCCTTATTACTTGTTTACCAGATAAAAATAAAGAATTGATTTTTGATTTTATGCTCAACGGTTACAATTTAAGGGTGAACAGTAGCAATTAATGTATGTTTGCCCGTCTTCTTTAGTAGAAATTCAGAGAGTGTAAATTAGAGATGGCTCGAACCTCTGATTTTCGGTTTGCGAACCTTGAACTCGAACTTCCGAAAAAGTTTGCGAACCTGTGAACTTTTCGAACCGCAATAGACTTCAATGGGCAGGTGAACTTGAAAAACTACAAATACTGTTTCTGGCCACAAAAGTGATGAAAAAGATGTTTCAAGGGGTCTAACACCTGGAGGGGGGCATGGAGGGTTGGGATACATGCCAAAAGTCCCGGGGAAAATTACGGATCTGATGCACAGCAGGGTTATAATCCCTAAAAGGCAGAAATCACATTGCATTGCTAAATTGGAGGCCTAAAGTGCATGAAAACATCTTGCGTGTGTATACATGGATCAGCAGTTAGTGTAAGTAGTGTACTACTTCACACTGACAGATCAAACTCACTGTGTAACACACCACAAACAGCTGTTTGTGTAGTGATGGCCGTGCTGGACTGGTGCGCACAATGGCGAGAGTGCAGGCGATGGCGGTTTTCAAGCCCATACGGTTGGGCTGAGGTAGCTCAATGACAGAACAACAGTGACTGTCCAGCTGATCGAATTTGGTCTGTCCACAATGAAGCAACAACCTTATTATCTTGGGTGTGCCCTCCCCAACACACTATTATAGGTCATTGCTTCATTGTGATATGCAAGCCCCTTCACCGCGGCAAGGTAATGATCACGAAGGGGAATTGACACATGTACATGCCTTTTGTTTTGTTGTTGCAGCCGCAGTGCAGCCAGAAAAATTAGGCATGTACACGCACTAGAAAAAAATATTATTATGTTTGGTAGCAGCCACTGCTAGCAGCAGCGGCCATAAAAATTCAGGAATCCATCTGGAGTCCTGAACCCTCTTGGTGGTGGCAGAGAAGGCAGTCAAGCGGTCTGCAGGCAGAGATGCTATGTGGGGACTGACTTAGTCTTAGGACAGGCAGCAGCAGCTGGCAGGCAGAGATGCTGTGAGGGGGCTGACTTAGTCTTGGTGCAGGCAGTCACATGGCGTGCAGGCAGAGATGCTGTGTGTGGGGACAGACTTAATCTTCGGGCAGGCAGTAGCCCTCCGGGATTCATGCCTCATTCATTCTGATAAAGGTGAGGTACTAAACACTTTTTTGACCTGACTGCTGGTGGTATAATATAATGTGCAGTTACACAGGTGCAGTGACTGTTGCTATAATACAATTGTGCAGTCACACAGGTGCAGGGAAACGGTATGCAGTGACTGCTGCTTTAATACAGTTGTGCAGTCACACAGGTGCAGGGAACAGGTATGCACTGACTGCTGCTTTAATACAATTGTGCAGTCACACAGGTGCAGGGAAAAGGTATGCAGTGACTGCTGCTATAATACAGTTGTACAGTCACACAGGTGCAGGGAAAAGGTATGCACTGACTGCTGCTATAATACAATTGTGCAGTCACACAGGTGCAGAGAAAAGGTATGCACTGATTGGTGGTGGTTTTGTATAATACAAAGTGCAGTCACACAGAGGCAGTGAAAGGTATGCACTGAATGTGCTGGGCCTGGCACAGTACAGCAATTAGCAAGCGTCAGCTGTGACAGACACTACTGTATATGCAGTGTCAGTGGCACACACACACACACACACACACACACACACAAAAAACACATCAGAAGAGCATTAGCTCTCAAAAGAGCTTTTTTGGGGTGCTTTTCATCAACAAATTTCAGCAAGGAGCAAGCTAACAGACCTCCTAACAATTGCTTTCCCTATCTCTCCAATGTCTCTCCCTTCTCTCACTAATACAGCAGCACACAGAGTGAGAACATGGCCGATGCTGCTGCCTGTTATGGGGGGGGGGGCTCCAGGAGGGAGTGCAGCCTCATTGGCTGCCATGTGTCTGCTGACTGTGACGTAGAGGGTCAAAGTTTAGCCCAATGATGTAGTATAGAGGGAAGGTCAAACTCGCTAAGTGTTCGCGGTTCACCATGAACTCGAACCAGCTAAGTTTGCACGAACAAGTTCTCCGGCGAACCGTTCGGGCCATCTCTAGTGTAAATCATGCTCTGAAAAAACAAAACTCTGCAGAGATTTTTGAGGTCCCTTTTGTAGTCCACAGCACTGATTAATTACCTTTTTTTTGAGGCTTCGCTCATCCTCCTCATCTCACCATTCCAGAGCTGGGATCTCCCCAAAGCCCATCAACAAGGGCCTTTTGACCATAGCTTGGCAGCACTGTGCAGCTGCAAATAGCTTGTGACTGCACACTAACATGGAGCGAGAAGAGTTTGGCTTTTTTCACCAAACCCAATTGGCAGCTCATTTTTACAGACACAATTTTCTCTAAAGCTACAAGATCTTTTTTATAAAAACAAAACATTTTTTCCCTCATGCTCCCACTATTGAACCTGCAACAATAGCATACAATGAGTCAAAATCTATGGCATGACACTGGTTTAAAAACACATTTTCACCTCTAAAGTTTAACATGATTTGTTTTCAAAAACTATAAGGTATTTTTTTAAAAAAAATGTTTTACATGTTCTATGGATTATACATACCAAATTGGTGTGTGTCAATGTATTATATATGGGAGCTTTGCAATGAACTGCAAAACTTGGCTCCATAGACGTCAATGGAAATTAGTAAAATGGCACAGAGTCTATTGTAACAGAGTATTTCCCTGTGACATGCTGCTAGCTGAACACTTTTGCATTAAATCTGTGGCTTTGGAGTTGGCCTAGGCCATCAGTGTATTTCTTTGCTATCTTTTGGAGCCACCACATTTGAACAAGCTGGGTAGTTCTATGCCCCTGAATGGATAATGTCAATCTACCTGTTGTGTTTTCTGGATGAGCATCACAAAAAAGTGTTGCTTATTATATATACCGGCATTTGTTATCACATATTTCTCATGGACTGCCTCTTTCTGGCCCACTCAGTTTGGTAGTTATAGGTTTTGGAGACTAATTATAAGGCCCACAACTTCCTTATTTATATGTAATCTTACTTATACAAGTGGCAAAAAATGTGCATAGGTATGGGGTAGCTTTAAACAAGATCTTGCATTGATTGGGGTTTTTGTAATGGTTTTAATGACTTGCTCTATCTAGTGTCTTTGCCATGCAAAGGGATGGTTCATTTGACATGTTTTGATTCATGTGGAATTGGTGCTCACTAGCTAGTGCGTTATTGTTTGTCGCTTCAACTGGTCAATAAAATATTTCATATGTTTTGCAACTATAGGTGTAGTGCAGTGCTTTATACCTATTGTTTCTGTTGTTTCTCTTTTTTGGCATGCTGCTGCCCAGGCCTATGCAGAGAGAGGACCAGGGGGTGAAGTGACGCACCTCTCTGAAGATACAGGGAAATGAGGGATGCTCATGATTAGTCTTCTTTTTTTCAGCATCTTGGTTTTCATGGAAACAGAATGTCAGTGACCCACCACCCCTGGCGGTTTGCATGATGAGTGCAATCGTTAAATGCCAAGATGCCCAATTGGGAAATGAATTGCATGAGTCATCCAATGCATCCCTCCTATCCCTTTATCTTCAGAGAGGTGAGTCCCTTCACCTCTCTTTCCGCTGCATTCCCTACATGATGGGGGGAGGGGCTCTGGCTTCCTAATACCAGGGGTGATCTGGCTACCTACCTGGGAGCTCCTCTTACTACCCATACTGGGAGAGGAGTGCTGCATCTGGCTAGCTAATTAATTTGGCTGACTTTCATCTGCCTATACTGGGGGCTATTCTGGCTACCTATACTGGGGATTTCTGGGGCTATCTATACTGGGGATGGGGGGCTGTATCTGACTACCTAATGGAAATAGGGATGGGGGTTTGTCTGACTAGATATAACTGGGGGCTCCCTAACTTGGTTTCTTCTACCTATCCACTAAAACTAATATCTACCTCAACAATCTTATGTTCTAATTGTTCTATATATCTTGAAATATATAGAGCAACAAAGGCACTGGTTTGCTTAAGGCAGCAGAAAGTGGAGAACCTGCCCTGTGAATATCAATTAGCTAAACTGTTTACTGGTTGAAGTATATCAACTATCTGTGCATAAAAGTATCTAGACATTTCCTTCAATTTATTAAAAATGAAATAGTCACTCGAAAATAGTGAGAAAATGTCTCTTGTTGGACCTACATTATTTTATCTTTGGGTAGCCCAATAGGCTGCCTGTCAAGTTTCCTGTGAAGTGACAGGCAGACTATTGGGCCAATCAAAGTGCTGGGATAAGGTCCTTTAAAGTGATTGGACCCGCAGGGGGTCAGGGCAAGACCAGTGGAGCTTTCGTCATTGCTAATTAGCAGGCATAAGTTTGTAGCGCTTGCTATGCTACTCTGATAAGGTATGTTAACTCTGATAAGGCACGCTATTTGTTATAGTGAATTAACCCCATAGGGTGTTGTACGGTGTTAGCCTTCAGTAAAAGCAAGATGTTTTGAATCAGGATGATATTTATTTAATAGTAAAGCAAAATACTTAAAAAGAAAAATATGATTCATATCCTTTCATGGTAATCATTTACCTACTGAGATGATCCCAGAATGCCCTCTCCATTTCAATAAGAACCAAAGAGTCCCTCTTGATTTTTAGCTTGAGAACAATTCATCTAAAAGACTCAATGACATTTTAGAAGAAACTTGATTGACATTATTTTGTAAAAAAAACACAAAAAAACAAAACAAAAAAACCCTGTTAGTTTAATCGTTTAATATTTATTTGAACATGTTAAGACTATCATGTTTGACCTTTTAATTGATCCATGTGTTGTTATTGTTGTATTGCTATTTTTGCAATTGTTTTGTTTTTTTAATACGATTTTATGTGCCAATAAATACCCCAAACTCTGTTTAGTGTGTTCTTACTAAAGCAGGTAAGGGAGTTTTAAACCGTGATTTGTAATGTACCTGAAAGTAATTTTTTTTTTAGAATTACTAAGCTTACATTTTAGGTCCACTTTATTGGTTGTAAGCTCATACTAACTCATTGCAAGTGATTTCCTAATGCTGCAGCAAGTAGCAATGTACTGTGAAGCAGGTAATATCCAACTGTCACACTATGAATTTATTAACCATTAGTTAGGGATTGCTTTGGGCTTACATGTCTCAGAAGATAGCTGCAGTAATTGCCAGCAAATTTCATTGATTTTGCCTTATAAACATATCTCACAAAGAAAAAATGTAAATAAAACATCCTTTCCCAAACAAATGGAAACATATCTAAAATGTTTAAATACTTTCTAATTTTAACCACTTCCTGACCGCCCATAGGAGGTGGAAAGTGGCCACGCAAATGCCCTTGTGCACATACGTAGGCATGCCTGCACCCACGGTGTATAGTGATCATCTCTTCTGCAAAACAGATCATCACTAAAAAGTGCAAAAATAGGACACTTTAACCACTTAATGACAATGTGTTGTATTAAAACGTCATGTTTGAGCCTGTTAACGGCAACAAGACGTTTTAATACGTTGTTTGTTCCCGCCACCACTCCACACGTGTGGGCGCGCGCTCCCGCCGCCATTTCCATCGGGATTCCGTGTTCAGTGATTGGGTCCTCTACCCAATCGCAATGCCTGGAATGAATGGACGTGACTGCTATCAGCGGCAACGTCCATTTACTGTATAAAACAGGAAACAGTCACAGTGTAGTTAAATGTAAAAAAAAAAAAAAAAAGAACACCTCCTATAATGGCCAAAAAGTTAAATTACACATACAGGCACATATATACGTACACAATATTAATAAAATTAATAACTTACACTTCCAAAGCCAGCCTTCCCCCCAAAAAAAAAACACTTGCAAAAAAATCCGTTTAAAAGATACATAAATAGTTGCTGTAGGGACTCAGATTTTTTTAATCTATATTTTATGAAAAAAAATTACTTTTACTTTACTACATAGGGGCTTGTAATTATGGACCAGACAAAAAAAAATAACACCTATATTTCAAAATAATATATTGTCGCCATACATTGTGATAGGGACATAATTTAAATGGTTTAATAATTAGGACAACTGGGAAAATGAAATGTGTTGGTTTAACCACAGGAGAACATTTAATTTTAAAATTATAAAGGCCGAAAACTGAGAAATATTGATTTTTTTCCCCATTATTTTCTTATTTTTCCTTTAAAACGTATTTAGAATAAAAAAAATTCTTAGCAAAATGTACTACCCACAGAAAGCCTAATTGGTGGTGAAAAAAAACGAGGTATAGATAATTTTCTTGTGATAAGTAGTAATAAAGTTATTAGGGAATGAAAGGGAGGAGCACTGACAGGTGAACATTGCTCTGGTCCGTTAGGGTAAAAACTCTTGGGGTGAACTGGTTAAAACAATCATTTTGCAGGAAGTGGTTAACAAAAAGAAACATTGAAAACACCCCTTTCCAAAGAAAATCACCTAACAACCAAAAGTCAGGAGCCAGAAGAAGGCAGTAAGCATGTGAATAATTCACCCCTCGACCACTCCAGTCCATGTGATTTTCAACACTGTGTAGCTCTCCCCCCCCCCCCCCCCCTTATAGAACCCTTATTTCAATGTTAAGGTCCAACCAATGCACTACTTCTATTAGGAGGTGGGGCAGGTAATAAAATGTGGGTGTCATGGTTTTATTTTGTCACCCTCTGGATTAGAGAATGACAAGACAAGCCATTTACTAAGATAAATATACAAAAAGGATATTTTTAAAGATCCCTTACTTTTTTACAGACCTGAGGAAGCCGAGGGAGGACCTATATAAAATGCTGCCTGTTAATAAAAAGCTACTTACTTCACTTTTATGATTCTGCTCTATCCATAGCGTTTTCTGCTGCTGCCTGGTAACCTAGCAGCAGTGCAACATTCTCATCCAGCAGCTATTGCTCCCCACGGCTTTACATCTTCCACACTCTGTATGCTGCTGACTGCTGAGTAGAGTGTACTGCTCCGCGCCAGGGCCCATCGCATCCTTGCAAGCCTTGGATACACACTGGGGACACTATCAATGGGGCTGCCAGAGGGAAGCACATCCACCTCCACCGCTACAGCCTGAGAGCCTGTTCCCTGCCTACTATGTGGGACAAAGCTACTACAGGCTGTTATCCAAGTACAGCCACATTTTAAGGAGGTGAGACCTGTCTTGGATAAGGCCCTATACCCTATATAAACAATATCTAAGAGTGCTTTTTTCTTTTCCTATTTTTTTACCTTTTTACAGAGCGTTACATAGTAAAATCAAAACTAAAAAAAACGAAAACTGAGACCAAGAAAATATAACAACAATAATAATAATATTAATAATAATAATAATAATAATAATTATTATTATTATTATGGTTGTTGTTGTTATTATTATTATTAAGATGCTCAAGCAATGTAATCTACAGTGTGATGCGAAAGTTTGGGCAACCTTGTTAACTGTCATGATTTTCCTGTATAATTCATTGGTTGTTATGATAAAAAATGTCAGTTAAATATATCATATAAGAAACACACACAATGATATTTGAGAAGTTAAATTAAGTTTATTGGATTTACAGAAAGTGTGCAATAATTGTTTTAATAAAATTAGGCAGGTACATAAATGTGGGCACTGTTGTCATTTTGTTGATTCCAAAACCTTTAGAACTAATTATTGGAACTCAAATTGGCTTGGTAAGCTGACCCCTGACCTACATACACAGGTGAATCCAATTATGAGACAGAGTATTTAAGGGGATCAATTGTAAGCTTCCCTCCTGTTTTAATTTTCTCTGAAGAGTAGCAACATGGGGGTCTCAAAACAACTCTTAAATGACCTGAAGACAAAGATTGTTCACCATCATGGTTTAGGGAAAGCATACAGAAAGCTGTCTCAGAGATTTCAGCTGTCGGTTTCCACACTTAGGAACATATTGAGGAAATGGAAGACCACAGGCTGAGTTCAAGTTAGGGCTCAAAGTGGCTCACCAAGAAAAATCTCGGATAGACAGAAGCGATGAATGGTGAGAACAGTCGGAGTCAACCCACAGACCAGCACCAAAGACCTACAACATCATCTTGCTGCAGATGGAGTCACTGTGCATCGTTCAACTATTCGGCACACTTTACACAAGGAGATGCTGTATGTGAGAGTGATGCAGAGGAAGCCTTTTCTCTGCCCACAGCACAAACAGAGCCACTTGAGGAATGCTAAAGCACATTTGGACAAGCCAGCTTCATTTTGGAATTAGGTGCTGTGGACTGCTGAAACTAAAACTGAGTTATTTGGGCATAACAAGGGGTGTTATGCATGGAGGAAAAACAACACAGCATTCCAAGAAAAACACCTGCTACCTTCATTAAAATATGGTGGTGGTTCCATCATGCTGTGAGGCTGTGTGGAGAGTGCAGGGACTGGGAATCTTGTCAAAGTTGAGGGACGCATGGATTCCACTCAGTATCAGCAGATTCTGGAGACCAATGTCTTGGAATCCATGACAAAGCTGAAGCTGCGCCAATGCTGGATCTTTCAATAAGACAACGACCCTAAACACTGCTCAAAATCCACTAAGGCATTCATGCAGAGTAACAAGTACAACATTCTGGAATGGTCATCTCAGTCCCCAGACCTGAATATAACTGAAAATCTGTGGTGTGAGTTAAAGAGAGCTGTCCATGCTCAGAAGCCATCAAACCTGAATGAACTATTGATGTTTTGTAAAGAGGAATGGTCCAAAATACCTTCAAGCAGAATTCAGACTCTCATTGGAACCTACACGAATCATTTAGAGGCTGTAATTTCTGCAAAAGGAGGATCTACTAAATACTGATTTCATTTCTTTTTTGTGGTGCCCAAATTAATGCACCTGCCTAATTTTGTTTAAACAATTATTGCACACTTTCTGTAAATCCAATAAACTTCATTTCACTTCTCAAATATCATTGTGTGTTTCTCCTATGAAGGAAGAGGACCGGCACCATCGTCTTCAAATAGCTATTTTTATTTTAATATGCCATCATATAGCAAACATCTGCAATGTTTCAAAGTGTATAGCTTCTTTTTCAAGCAAGGCTATATGTGGTCTGACATCAAACAGACAAACTGACAGTCTTATATAGTCCACTGTGTTCAACAGCATTCAATCACAGCAATATATTCAAACTGACCAATCACAGTAAGATTCACATTGGAGGACCTGATGGGGAACTTATGCTGCTACACACTGATAGATCACCAAACCTGTGGCACACCTCCTCTCCGTACGTGTCAGATGCGGACAAAAATATGCATGCGTCACCAAAAGCTAATGACGCAACACCCCCCACCCAGCGAACCTGATGGGGAACTGTATGTACATCATGGGGAGGGCGGGGCCGCACCTCCTTCGGCCCCACCCACCTAGCTAACCACAAATGCAGTGAACCTTAGACTGCAGCAATGTAGCTCCTGGTGCGCATGCATACATTCATATGCATAAAACACACATAATGCGTAAAAACATATTAGTACATAACAGCATAAAAATGTATCCATATCCATCAACATAAAAACTGGCAAACATATCAATATCCTCCTACAATAACTACACCTGTAGAGGAGAATTTACAGAAGGAAAGGCGGGTTAAGGTAGCAAGAGAAGAACCAAGGCAAGTAATAAATTTACATAAATGGAGTGAGATCCGGCTCCTGTTGAGACTACGGGGCTCAAGTGTATCCAGTTTTTGTATCCAGTACGCTTCACTCCATAATAACTTCTTGATACAGTTTCCCCCTCTTTTAGGTGGCAATACCTGTTCTATAATCTGTACTTGTAGCTGACTAACACTATGACCTGCTTGTTGGAAATTAAAGGGAATAGATTGGTCTATTAATTTCTCATGAATTGTATATTTGTGGGCAGACAGCCTAACCTTAAGTTTAGTTGTAGTTTGACCTACATATAGTAGGCCGCAAGGGCACTTAAAGGCATAAATCACATATGACGAATTGCATGTGTAGCAACCTTGAATTTTAAATTTTTAGTATCCCTTATAATTGAGCTACAATACACACAATTCATGGAAGAAAATGTGCCCCTCTGTGCCAATTGCGTCTTTCTATCAACTTGTACATCTGCATGAACAAGTCTGTCTTTAAGACTGGGCGCCCTCCTATATTATGGAGGGGTGGCTTTTGAAATTCTTTAACCTCAGGGAAGCTGTCTGCCAAAAAATGCCAATGTTTTTTAACCATATTAGCAATACAAGGACTTTGTGTGTTAAATGTGTTAAATGTGAAATAAACGGAATACGTTTAGAGGTCTCAACATGAGAGCCATGGGATCTCCTCCCACCTGTCTGCGATCTAGTATAAGCCTTATTAACCATACCCTCAGGGTATCCCCTCTGAATACATTTCTCTTGCATGTCCCTAAGTCTTTGGTCTCTCAGTGACTGATCCGTAACAACTGTCTGTACTCTTCGTAGTTGACTAATCGGGATGGCCCATTTGGTCGCCTCTGGATGAAAACTCCTGTACTGTAAAGGGAGTTGACATCTGTAGGCTTAAAAAATAAGTCAGTAACTAGCTTGCCCCCAGATTTCATGACCATAGTATCAAGGAAGCTAATACGTTCCATTGAACTATGTAGTATCAATTTAATTTCTTCACATTTGCTCATAACCCTGGAAAGGAAAGCCTCAAGGGTCAGGTGTGGCCCCGCCCACATGCAAAAAACATCATCCATGTATTGGTACCAGTGACGTGCATATTTTTGAAATAATTCATCCGTGTAACTATACATCTCCTCATATACGCCCATATAGATGTTTGCATAGGATGAGGCCACATTCGATCACATGGCAGTGCCCCTCATTTGCATATAAAATTGATCATCAAATCTGAAATGGTTACCTCTCAATACTATCTCTAACAATGCACAGAGAAAATCAATCTGATCAGAAGAAAAATCTGAAGCAGTTTCTAACATAAATCTCACAGCCTTAATACCTCCTTGATGAGGTATTGAGGTATATAAGCTCTCTACATCTAGAGTGACAAGTATACAATCATCAATATCATTCACATCCTGAATAAAATTCAGGAACATTTTGGTGTCACGTAAGTAGGACTTTTGAGATACAACATATGGTCTTAGTACTTGATCTAGATATTTTGTGAGGGGAGAAAATACAGGGAGAGTTAATACCGGCCACTATGGGGAGCCCTGGGGGATTATCTAGCCTTTTATGAATTTTAGGACAAATGTACATGACCGGGGTGATAGGGTCATCCTCCACATGCTGCCGATGTAACTACAGCTAGAATTTTTGATTGTATTTCTTCAAGTGGATCCTGATCCAGTGGTATGTATGTCAGTTCATCTTAAAGTAATTGTAATATTTCAGCCCAATACATGGAAGTGTCCATCACAACAACTGCTCCACCTTTGTCCGCTGGCTTTATTGTTAACAAAGATTTGTTTTGCAGCTCATTAAGAGCCAATCGTTCCTCCTTGTATAGATTGTATCTTATAGTTAGTCTCGATATAGTGCCTCTACGCATCAATAGATCAATATCCTGTTGTACCTTTTTAATACATAGATCAATGATCTGACATGATGTTGGTTGAAACCGACTTTTGAGTCGAAGGTTTGTATCTCGTAACTGTAATTGGTCATCAAAGACATCTCGCGGGGCATTCCCAAATTCTCGAGGTAGCGAAAAATAATATTTCAATTTAAGGGAGCGAAAAAATGTTGTAAATCCATGTCAATTTCCAGAGGATCAGGGTTATAAGTTGGCGCAAAAGAAAGTCCATAATTGAGGACAGACAGTTGTGTTGGAGTCCGAGACACTGAAGAGATATTAACTACAATAATCTCCTCTGGTACAGTTTGTCGCATAGTGGACGTAATGATTGTCTTATGCTGTTGTCTCCTCCTGCCACCCCTCCGCCTCCTTCTGAACTGGAGGGATTGTCGGACATTGCTCCCTGGGACGAGCTGGAAAAATCCAAATAATCTTGGGAAGCACCACTCTTAGCATTAGGGTCACAAGGTACCTTCGGTCCACGTCGAGGTTTGGGTCTTGGCTTGTGTGCCGGTCTCTGTCAATTATAAATATAATCAGAAGTGTAGTCATTTTCATCATGGTGAAATTTTTCCCGTTTAATAGCGTCAATGTTTTTTTGGTGTGTTTCAAGATGAGTCATACATTCGTGCAAAAATATTTGCTATGCCTCTGGAGAGATATGTTCTTGCAATTTTGCTTTCAAATCTATTCTCTGTTTAGTTAGTTTCGGTCATTCTTCCTGTATCCTCTGTATGGTGAGCAACATAGCATCAAACAACGCCTTGTTCCATATTAAGGTCTATGTGTGACAGAACTTCTGGTCATTCGGGAACATTATCGGTGATACGTTAGATCTCATACCTCGTGGTATACGTCCCAGTCTGCAATATTCTATCAAGATTTTGGCATGCAGCTTTAAATTGATATGTGCTTTGGCCACTCTTAAAATCTGCTTTTGGATAGCCTTTTCATTAAAGAAAAATAATAGAATTGCACAAACTCAACCACGTGTAATGCACCCTTAAACTGTAAAAATTACAGGAGTGACGTAAACCAAAATCTTTATTGGGAAATCAGTGAAAAAACGTCCTACATACACTAAATAAAACCATTTAAACATGAAGGGTAGAGCTCTCCACCTATATCACAAGCATAGCACATACCATACACTCACTCCCCACACTGGTCCCGGCATTCACGACAGTGGCGACAGGGAGAGATCAGCACATCTGCTGTGAAGTGGCTGCACATATGTGACTAATAACTGCTGAGCCATTACAATGTGGCTGAGTATTTTGGGGAAAAACATAAGGGGAACCCGAGAGGCCTAAACATTAAGATGATATATAAGTTGCTGGATAATGGAAGGGGGGGGGGGTGACAGGGAGAAGGCACTTCTTCAAAAAGAATCTCATTGGATATATGTCTTGAATTCCCTTGAACTAGCTGGCCTTAACAGTGATTTGGACTTTGTTCCATTTCTGTGAAAATAACCCTGATTTAATAAGGGAAAAACCGCTTAACTAGATATATCTTTAATGTATGTGGTGTGACCCCTACCTATGGATGCATATGTTCAGATGATTATAGGTGGTTGGTATATCCTCCTTTGGCTGATCTGATGATGTATACAAGGCTGGGCAGGGCTATGGGGATTGAGCAGACTGCATGGGTTAATGCAGAGAAGAGGGGTCAGAGTTGTGTTCTCTGAAACCCCAGCCCACTGCTGGTTGCCTGTCCTGCGAGATTAAGCCGAAATACATATAAGGAAATTACGTCCTTCCCCGTCATGCACACCCAGTTGAAGCTCGCAGAGGGCGGGTGCAACGCATCGGTGGGTGGGGCTACACCCCGTGGAATTTTGGTGGATACGGCTTATCTGCTGCCGTTCTGGATGTGTGCACACGGATGGACCTGAGGATCTCCATTATAGAGACTGTTTGGTAAACGCTATTGATCTGGTGTCATATCCAGCAGGGTTAACTGAGCGCAGGAGTGAAGTCCTGGCTCTTCCAGGTGAAGATACATGCGGCTACAGTTCGTCGGAAGCTGGTGAGATTGTTCCTGTACTGGCTCAGCAGTTATTAGTCACATATGTGCAGCCACTTCACAGCAGATATGCCTATCTCTCCCTGTCGCCACAAAGAATCCGATCGTGTGTGAATGCCGGTACCGGCGTGGGGAGTGAGTGTATGGTATGTGCTGTGCTTGTGATATAGGTGGAGCGCTCTACCCTTCATTTTTAAATGGTTTTATTTAGTGTATGTAGGACGTTTTTTCACTGATTTCCCAATAAAGATCGCTTTTGTACCTTTGCATATCCCTGAGTTTGTATTTATATATAACTTTTTCATCAGCCATATTAACGAACAAAACTTCAAAAGATATTTCTGAAACAATCCTTGAAGCTTCCTCTGGCGAGTAAGAAAAGGTAAGTGCATCCAGATTGGTTTCCTCCATCCTGGACTTTTATGGTGGGTGCTCACGTAATGTGCTGTAGAAATCCAATGTAGAAGGTAATGGAGCACATGCTGTGCTCCATTACCTTCTACATTGTGTGTGTTTCCTATATGATATATTTAACTGACATTTTTTATCGTAACAACCAACGATGTATACAGGAAAACCATGACGATTAACAAGGTTGCCCAAATTTTCGCATCCCACTGTATGTCTGAGTTTCTAAGTTTCTTCTTTTATTTATGTATATTCTTCTTTTTTTCACCTCTGTTTATCTTGGTTGTCTGAAGACTGAACTGTAATGCCCTTGTACATAATGTTCACACCTCTGCTGCTAGATTACATGAACCTTTGAAATGGCATTTGATAATTTCCTACTCCTAGTTCTAATTGGTTTAGATCAATGAACCAAGGGAGGTACTTGCAACTTTCTTCACAAATTCAAAGGGAATGCCCTCTGGTCTATTTCTGTAGACTAATAAGCATGGGGAACTGGATAGTGTACCACCTTCAACGGTTTAAACCCATAGTAAAGGTGTAGTGATGAGCAAGTGAGATTACCAAGTTTAATTTCACAGTGAATTGGGCCTTTATTACTTACCAAACGTTTTAGCGAGGAAGGCCCGGTGTTTCACGATGTGGTCGTTATTACGCTGGGCAAAAACTAATGGCAGTAACAGTGCCAAATTTTGTCAGGAAGTGCAGAATAGGAATCTACTAGAACAAGTCATTTGCTTCCTGGATCCACAGCATGGCCCAGCAGCCAATCACAAAAGATCCCACCACAGACAGACATATACAGGGGAGAAGATGGGAAGGTATTGGATTGAGAGGTTAGGAGTGTAGTTAGGTCAGTTTCAGCTGCACAGTTCTGTGTATTATTTATTTATGTATTGTATTTATAAAGCGCCAACATATTACGCAGCGCTGGACATTAGTTAAGGTTACAGACAATATTTAGGGGTGACATACAGCAATAAGACAATACAGGAATACATGCAAACCAGATCATGCAGCACAGCATGAGTACAAGGTAATGCTTAGTCAGTCACTGGATAGGCGCATGGAGATTAGGCAAGTCAAGTTCACTCCAGAGTTCACTCAGATCTATAGGATGGGTGTACGGTAATAATGGAGTTCCGTGAAGAGGCAGGAGACACAAGGAAGGGGGCCCTGCCAAAGGCTTACAATCTAAAGGGAGAGGTAGGGACACAAAAGGTAGGGGACCAGAGTTCAGCTGCGGGTTTAGAGCACAAGTGAGGGTGATTAGGCCAGAGTGAAAAGGTGAGTAGATTGTGTAGGACTGTTCAGTGCATAATTTTGTGGATGCATAAGTGGTTAGAAAGGAATCATTACCGTTACTGCTGGGCAGCATTGTCAGCTCAGTTGCTAAACTGAATTGTATTGCGGCAAGAACTGAACACACAGTCAGTCAGCACCTCATTGTACATTCAGATAGTCTAGAACTGTGGCATCTGTAATCCTCTTCCACAATGCAGCTTGTATGTTGTTTGCAGCTTTTCCATACTGACTGTGAGGAGAATAAACGACCGCATTTCTTCACTGCTGTTTAGTGCTCACTCAGTATAGGACATTGTTCCACTAGCTACTTCTACACCAACATGAAGAACAATCAATACAGGCTGAGTACAGCTTTTTTTTTTTTTTTACAACAAACTTTATTTGAATTTTCTTTGACCATCAATGATAAGAGCATGTTGCAGGAGTACAACATAGTCAAACCTCAATAACAAAAGAAATACAATAATCACACTTCCTTATTGTAAAGACACAGTATAAGTGTAACGATCGGTGAAGCACAGAGAGGATCTGATTACCAGTGATCTGCAGTATCACAGGAAATACAGATGTATACCAGATTATACGTGATCTGCAGTATCACTGATAATCCGATATACTAGCTAACCTCTGTTCACTTAAGTAGAGTGTAGTGTTTGGTGTAACTGTAACACTTTGAGGACTGGCCTCAGTGCAGTAAGGAGAGCTGCACAGATTCCTTCCGCAAACCTGAGCTCTCCAAGGCGGGAGGAGTCAGGCTGCCAGCGGGAAGGATATACTGAAAGTAACCCTCTGGCGGAAGGGTCACTTAACAGAATGAGGAACCGCCTCTAACAGTAAGGTCGGTTCTCGAGGTCGGACAAGCCAGGTCGTACACACACGGACAGATAAAGTACAAGATCAGGAGGCAAAGGCGGAGTCAAAGTACAGGCAGGGTTCAGCAACGGGGTATCAGAAATATCGGGGTACAAAACCAGGAGGCAGAAGCAGAGTCAAGGAACGAGCCGGGGTTCGGCAACAGAGTATCAAAAATATCGAGGTACAAGATCAGAGTTCAAAAGGGTAGTCAAGGCAGGCAGGAAGTCATAACAGATAATCACAATCAAACTAGTACTTTAGCTATCAAACAAAATCTAGCTAAGTGTAGGATTACAGCTCCAGCTGGTCCCGGCACACTTGCGGATCTGACTACGGATCTGGGTGCTTCCACATAAGTGATCGCACGCCAGACAAAGAGCAAGTGAACAACCAGCAGTATATATACTCTAGGACCTTTCCAGGACCTCCCTAATTGCTGGTCCAATGGGAGCAGTGGAATTTGTCAGCTGACCCAGCTGGTCAGCCGACTCCCTTCTAACAGCTATTTAAACTCTGCCTCTGTGCTCGCGCGCGTGTAAGTCTGAATCTTGGTGGACTATCAGTCCCAGCCACACCAGTACTGTCATGCAATGTATCTAGTGCGGGGGCCGCCTCTGCTGCGGATTCCGCCGTTACCAATGCGGATTCCGCCGCTCTGCCTAAGCGGCATGCGGCGGTTTTTTCGCGTTGTGACGCGCTGCTGAACGCGGAAACAGCCGCCTCACTGTGAGAGACGGCGGCTCCTCCGCGTTTCCTCACAATAAGGTTTGCAAATAAAGCATAATTACTTGTTTCATACTATGTCTCTCTTGTTAGGATAAGGGGAACATTTCGGCCAAAGCCCTTTCAACCACCGACCCTCCCAACCCTCCCCACCTTCCCCCCTCCCATGTCATCTCCGATTGTCCTATTAACTGGTAGGATTAATCTTGTGTTATCTCTAACCTCCCTAGTGTTCCTATTAATTGCTTTGTTAGGTACCATTTAGTATCTTTAAAAGGGGACACTAGCTCTTTAAGTTCTTCCTTGGTAAAGGATTTCAGCATAAACTGTCTCCACGTTTTGAAGAATGATTTAGTTTTTTTATCTTTATGCATTAAAGCATCTAGCCAATTCACCCTAAATAGATGAATGAGTTCCTCCTTAACATCCCATACTGTAGGAGCACTAGGATAAATCCATTTGTTGAGAATCACCTTTCGGGCCGCCATTAATATTAAATGTGCTAGTTTGGATATGGGGGCTTGGGGCGTTGAGGGATTCCCCGAGGAAGAAGGTTGAGATGAGTGATAGTGGAACAACATCAAGAGGGGATCACGTTCCATTCTAGTTCTACAGATTGTTTCCGTAAAATTCACTATCTTTGTCCAGAAGGTTGAGACTACTGGACATGTCCATAGGCAATGGAACAGATCCTCTGGACAAGTACATTTGGGGCATACTGGGGAAAAATGAGGGGGGGGGGATTTTATATTTTATGTTGAACGCATATATGGCTCTATGGATAAGTTTTAATTGAGATTCTCTCCAATTTTCCCATAATATCAATTTGTGGGCCACACGGTACCCCTCCAAAAATTTTCTTGTTATGTCCTCCCCCGGTATATCCCTCGACCACCTTGTCAAGTTATTGGTAGCTTTCGTGGTGATACGAATCTGTTGTAAATTTGATTGTATTACTGATAAGGATAGCCTAGGAGTTTGTGGGGAAAGGAACTTATCGAGGTCATTTAGGGAATAAATCAGCGGTGATTTGCCTCCCTCCTCCCGGACATATGACTGGAGTTGACCAAAGTATAAAAAGTGGTGTCTAGGAATATTATATTTTGAGCGAATCTCTAGGAAGGACATCAGTCTATTTTTTCTCAGGTCGATGATATTCCCAAGTCTCTTTATCCCTTTTTCTTGCCAATTCAAGAAACCTCTATGTGCAATACTGGCCTGAAACCCAGGAAGGCCCCATATAGGCATATATTTAGACACACGGTAAGGTACCTGAAATAATTTACAAATTTCTTTCCAAGCTATTGCTGTGTCCCTAACTGTTCTGCTTGATTTAAGTTTAGGAGGGAAATTTATTAGTGGGGTGTGCAATAGCCCTGCCAAATCCCATGGCTCTGCAAAGGACGATTCAAGGGTATAATTTGAATAAAAACTAGTGCCATTTATCCAATCTCTTATATTTCGGGTTAGACAAGCTAGATTATATCGACGAATATTAGGGATAGCTAGTCCACCCCACTCTTTTGGAAGGTGAAGCTTGGTAAGTGCAATTCTTACCTTCCTACGTTTCCATAGAAAGTTTGAAAAGGCTCTATTTAGAATTTGTACATCTGTATGTTTTAATAACAGCGGTAGTGTTTGTAGAGGATAAAGTAATCTTCCAAAACTAACTGTTTTTATTAGGACCGCTCTGCCCATAAGATTTATAGGTAATGTCTCCCAACTTAGCAACTGCCTTTTGATATCCGAGATGAGGGGTTGATAATTTAACGCATAAAGTTGACTGGTGTCTTTATGGAACTTTATTCCCAAGTAGGTGACTTGTGTACAAACCTTTACTGGTATTTGAGTTTTGTCAATTAAAGGTGCTGAAGAGGAGAGAAACATTAACTCGCTCTTTGCAACGTTTATTTTAAAACCACTATGGATCCCGATCTCTTGTATCACTTTAAGTACCCGAGGTAACTGGGTGTTGGGGTCATTCATAAATAAAAGTACGTCCACTGCAAACAAAGCTTGTGTCACCTTAGCCCCCCCCAATATCTATTCCTTCATTTTCTACTGCTAATAACCTAGCCATTGGTTCTAATGCCAAATTGAATAATAAAGGTGATAGCGGACATCCTTGACGGGTCCCCTTTTCCAAGGATATAGTATTAGATAGAAAACCTGGGGTATAGATCCTTGCTCCCGGGGCAGTATGCGTTGCCGTAATCAATTTGCGTATTGACCCATCAAAGCCCATTTTGTCCAATACTAGATCTAGCCATCCCCAATCTACATTATCGAATGCCTTTTCGGCGTCTATTAAAAAAATTGCACTATTTTTGCATGACTTAGGGTAGGCCTTTACATGGTCTTGTACCAGCAAAAGTTTGCGTATGTTGGCTGCTGCCGATCGGTTGCGTATGAAACCTACTTGATTTTCATCAATCAACCTAGGTAATATATTTGCAAGCCGATCTGCTATAATTTTAAAGAGTAGCTTTAAATCTTGGTTGATCAAGGAAATTGGTCGATAGGAGCTAGGTAGCATAGGATCCTTTCCTGGTTTAAGAAGGAGTTTTATATAGGCCACATTTGCAAAATTTGGATATTTTCCTTCTTTTAGAATTTTATTGAATAGGGATTTTAAGTAGGGAATCAATTCCAGATGCAAAAGCTTATAAAATTCAGGGGTAAACCCATCTGGGCCTGGGGATTTCCTGTTTTTTAACTGCTTTATGGCATCACTGATCTCCCCCTCCGTAATTGGAGCATTCAGCTCGGACAGCTCGTCATCAGAGAGTATGGGAAGTGATATTTTATCCAATAGAGCTAGTCTTTGCTCTAATGATCCTCCACCAGCTGAATTTGTATATAGGGAGTTATAGAAATCGCAAAAGCAAGAGTTTATTTCCTTGGGATTATTTATGATATGGCCTGAGGGGGAGCGCAGCGATGCAATCACAGTTGATTGGTAAGGGGGCTTGGCCAATTTTGACAATAGGGTGCTCATTTTGTTACTAAATTTATAATCGTATAGATCTTTGTACGATTTTACGTACCGGTACATTTCGCTGCTTTTAAAATTTGCGTCTGAAATAGATTTAGCCTTTAGCCACCTCATCCTGGACTCTGGAGTTGGACTCTCTAGGTATACTTTATGTGCCATACGTAACTCGTTCAGGGATTTGGTATATGCTTCATGAAATTGCTTGCGTTTTCCCGCAATGTAAGTAATAATTTTCCCCCTAATGGTAGGCTTGGCCGCCTCCCAGAATAGGAAGGCATCTTTGACATGTTCTTTATTTTCCTCTTTATACTCCCACCACCAATTAAGTAGAAGCTGGGCAAATCCCTCATCCTCATAAAGGTAAGAGGGAAACTTCCAAATAATGTCTGTCCCTCTAGGAATTATTGGGGAATTCAACTTGGATCGGTGCGTGGTCTGATATGACCAGGTCAGAGATGGTGGACTTGATGACTTGTGACATGGCCTGTGGGGAAACAAGGAAGTAATCTAATCTTGACCAGGCATTATGTGGTGCTGAATGGAAAGAGAATTCCTCTCCATCAGGATGAAGCAGCCTCCAGCTATCATTTAGAGTGGATGATTGTAGAAAATCTTGAAATAGTGCTGACTTGGATAGCGTTAAAAGACTAGGATGGAGTTTTGAAGACCTGTCCTCACGAACATTAGCGAGGGCATTAAAGTCTCCTCCTTGTATTATCTTAACTGGGCCTGGGGACAATGTGGCTGACAATAAAGAGGTGAAAAAGGGTTTGTCTTCCTCAGTAGGTGCATAAACATTGAATAATGTAATAGCTTCTCCTGCTAAGGTTAACTGGAGTTTTACCCAGCGGCCTTCTTCATCTGAGGTTACATCTGAAATTTCTCCTTGCAGATTTTTGTGCAATAAGATAAGAACCCCAGCTTTACGGCCTTTGGCAGACGACCCGTATACCTGACCTACCCATGATTTCTTCATGAATTTAAACTGATCAAAGGATAAGTGACATTCCTGAAGGAAGGCTATGTCTGACTTCAACTTCTTCAAGTGGCGTAAAACTATAGACCGTTTACCTGGGGAACGAAGCCCCTTTACATTCCAAGAGGTTATACACAGAGACATTTCAGGAAAAAGTTATGCCTTATGATGCTATAACCTAGTTTTAGAGATAGCTTTAAACGGAGAGAACCAGAGATGACCAATACCTCACAAACAACCCCAAATTTCTCTTCCTTTCTCTTTTTTGACCTTAGACCCTTAAGGGGTCTATTGCCTTGCATTTTGAGAGAGAGTAAACAGCTATAGAGAAAGAGTATCATAAAAAAAAGAAAAACATAACAAGTTAAACATTTGTTCATGACTTCACTTTTTCCCCGGATGACGACCACCCCTCACAGCTCCAAGTCCGAGAACCTCCCCCTCTTAAGGCTTTTAATTAGTATTAACAATAGTAGAAACACCTAGGACAGAAAGGGTTTAAAATGCATAGGCCTACTACCTAGAAAAACTCAAAACCTTTTGTCTAGACTAGTTATAGTGCTTGCATTTCTGTTCATTGTACAACAGCACCCCCTACTGCCCAACTTGTGTAAAAACCACCAAGCTCAATAAATACTAGCCAACACTTGTATCAGAGTTATTGTTCAAAAAGGACATTGCTTCGGTTGGCGCTGTAAATATATGGGTAGTATTAGTGTTATCGGTGATCCGCAGAATAGCTGGATATTGTAAGGCAAATTTCCAGTTCTTTTCTATACATTTTGCACATGCAGGATTGAACAACTGGCGTTTTTTAGAGACCTCCACCGAAAAGTCATTAAAGAGACGTATTTTGGCCCCTTGATAATCGATCGGATGTCCAAGGTCCCGGAAGGCCCGCAAAAGATCAGTTTTTTCCGCATAGTCCAGGTATCTAGCAAGGACTAGTCGAGGGGGTCGGGTATCGGTATCTGCTCGTGGAGGACCAACTCTATGAGCACGCTCGACTTTCAGGGGCCTTTTAAAGCCCAGCATTTTTGGTAATGTAGTCATGCATAGTTCACGTAAAGCAGTGGTTGCTATGCTCTCTGGCAGACCCACTACCCTTAAATTGTTTCGCCGTGAGCGATTTTCAAGATCTTGCAGCTTATCACGGAATTGCTTGTTTTCCTTGAGTAGTTTTGTGTATTTCTTGCTCTCTTTAGCCCCCTCGTCCTCTATGGCCTGGATTCTGTGTTCAGCCTGGTCCAGCCTTTTATTATGATCCTGCAACTTGTTGTGTATGTCCTGTATTGATTTATCCAGAGTGGCCTGCAATGTCATCTGCAGCTCAGGAGCAAGCTGCCTTGCCACCTCTGTTGCCAGCATCTTATAGTCTAATGACAGCCCAGTGAGCCCACCTCCCTCACCTGTCTGCTGCGAAAGGGATGTTTCTTCTGCCTCCCAGTTCGCGGCCCGCTGCGGGGAGGCTTCCCACTCCGGAGACTGGCTCTGTGTCTCATGTGCTGGGGATGTCCCAGCGGCCATCTTGCCGGCCTCCTCCTCCATGTGCTGGGTCTTCCGAGGTGCCGACCGCAGCAGGTAACGGTCCATCAGCGGGGATGTCGGGGCTTTGTCCTGCAGCTCTGGTGGGCAGATTGGGGGCGCTTTGTGGGGCGTGCAGCCTTTGGAGAGTGTCACGGCATGCGGAGCTTCTTGCTCACACTCCCATCACCCGGGCGCCGGAACCGGAAGTCCACTGAGTACAGCTTTTACTATTACTGTATTGTGTCAATTGTCCTTCCCAATAAAATGTTACTTAATTCCATTGTTACATCTATTGATGAGCAGAAATTACGCCTATGCATAATTTTGCATCGTAATTCGCAATTACACATAGTAATCATAGTGTGAAATAATTCTTAATTTTGTGTAAATTTTTGCGTAATTTTCATGTACTTTTGTGCTAATTTTAGTGGTTAATATCAAAGCTCCAATACATTTTTTTCAAAAAGACCTGGTCGTTTTTGAGAAAATCGATTTTAAAAATGTAAAGAAAAATGTTTTTTAAAGTGTAATTTTTCTAAATTTAAAAAATATTTTTCTTTGCATTTTTAAATCAATTTTTTTTCAACAGTTACAAAGTTTAAAAAAAAATATGACTTGTACCCACTATTCTTCTTAATATATGTAGCAATTCTGGTGGCAATAGCATGTATGCAGGCTTTGCTATTCACTGCCAAAGTTGGCATGCAATGATGCGAAAATTACATGAAAATGAATGCAAAATTACGAGTGATTATACAAAAATCAATTGAAATAGCAATTTGTAATTATGTATAGGCGTATTTGCGAAGATTAACTCAACTTTTTGTGTAATCATAATTAGCTGATTATTATTATTATCCTACTGATGAATAACAATAATGATCATTATTATTATTATCACTGGTTACATCTCCACTTGCATCCCAGTTAAACTGAAATTTAATATATTTGTGCATTTATAATTTTATTGTTAAGACAATTGCACACACTGGTTGATGTACACATTAACGCAAGAAATTTAATGCAATCCTTTCCATGACCCAATGGCTTGTGCCAACAGCGGTATTAGAATAAACCAAGCAGGCATTACTTTTCCTACACCACTGTGCCTGTGCTACAATTGTAGCCTGACAAGGGAGTGTTCTGGAGGGTGTATTTGTTTGTGGTCTTTTTTTTTCTCATTTCTCTGAGCAGCAGCAGATTGTGTGTGCTGCTGGCTCAGATTGATACAGACAGAATGTTGGTGGCTGCAGGGGAGTGGAAGAGAGCGCATACAAGTGTGTGACGTGCACTCTCTTCAGGTTGCTAGGCAACAAAGAACGTGCAGCGGGGAAGTTTCTGGAAGGAAAGGGGGGGCGCTCGTGCTGAGGGCGCGAGGAGAGGGGATTGAGCGGCGCGAGGGGAACCGTTGGAGAGAACTGGTTTTATCCAGTTCTCTTTGAGGTGGTGGCACAGTTGCGGCGACGTGAGGAAGAAGAGAGGACACGGCTGGAGATGCAGGGACCGTCTGGAGTTAGACACCCGCATAATTGAACGAGAGAGCAAGTGGACATATGGGGATCTCCTCTGCAGCAACCAGACGCCACCTAGAGCGCTTGAAAGGCCTAGAGAGAGAGACATTATTGTTTAAAGAGGTCATAAACAAGGACAGAAGACAGGAGGCCTGCACTAAAGTTTCTGGAGGGATGAGTATAATCCTTATCTGCACCAGGCCATGATATAGAGAGTGGGAAATATATTTATAATTTGTTATAAACTGAATCTGCTAATGAATTTGAGCTGAAAGTTAGAAAAGGTGAAAGAAGAGACTGAGATTCTCTAATTGCCTGTCTGCCAATAGCATTCTGTATTCATTTTTCTTTTGGAACTATATATATATATATATATATATATATATATATATGTATATATATATATATATATATATATATATATATATATATATATATATATATATATATATATATATATGTATATATATATATATGTATATATATATATATGTATATATATATATATGTATATATATATATGTATATATATATATATATATATATATATATATATATATGTATATATATATATGTATATATATATATGTATATATATATATATATATATATATATATATATATATATATATATATATATATATATATATATATATATATATATGTATGTATGTATGTATGTATGTATGTATGTATGTATGTATGTATGTATGTATGTATGTATGTATGTATGTATGTATATATATATATATATATATATATATATATATATATATATATATGTATGTATGTATGTATGTATGTATGTATGTATGTATGTATGTATGTATGTATGTATGTATGTATGTATGTATGTATGTATGTATGTATGTATGTATGTATATATATATATATATATATATATATATATATATATATATATATATATATATATATATATATATATATATATATATATATGTATATATATATATATATATATATATATATATATATATATATATATATATATATATATATATGTATATATATATATATATATATATATATATATATATGTATATATATATATATATATATATATATATGCTTGCAAGCTGGAAGATTGTTGATGTACTGGTTACAAGAAGCCAAAACATTCTTTGTTAATGTCAAGGTTAGACTGCACAGTATGTGTAAGACATAATGCTAGTTTAAAATTAACATTACTGCAACAATTATAAATGCACATTTTCTTAATTAATACACATAGATATTATTGCTTTAAATATTAATATTAAGTATATGCAATACAGTCCTTCTAAAGAAAGAAATAATTATTGTTAAACCCTAGATAATATAGTTTAAATACTTTGAATTACAGTTAAAAAGCTAAGTTCTGCAGTGAAAGTTTCAAAATACATTCGCTGTTTTCCACAAAGTTGTTTAGACTATAATTGTTCTTTGAAATGTCTATAATAAGTTCCAAGGTTTTTGTTTTGTCCCGTATTTAGGACAAATGATGCCACCTGGCGGTTTTATAGTCGTATAAATAATATTATTAATATTGGTTGTTATTTGTTATGAAATGCTGACCTCTGCCGGTTGAAATTATATATTTATCAATCAGAAAGACAAATACATAAAACATGATTTTATATTATTAAGATTTAATATGCAATTATTTCTTATATGAGTCATTGTTTTAAGAAGAATTATATAATAAGCTTTATATTTAAATAAGTATATTAGAAGCCCTGTATGCTTCAGTAAGCCTTAAATTGCTGAAGGCTCTTACAGGTCTGTGTACAGTGTCAACCTGACCAATCTTATGTCTGGGAAAGTACCAAGACATTCCAACATAATTAGCAGAGAACACTTTATCAGAAATGCGTCATGAATGACATTGTTTAGTCTCAATGTCTGGGGCAAACCAGCAGACAAGATGGCTGGTGACGTCCATTTTTAATTAACTGCGTCAGAAATGACCCTATATCAAATGTCAAGCACTCCAAATGATGTTAATTCCCACAAGATACAGTAATTAAGGAATTTATAAACAATAATATTATGATTAAGGTATTCAAAACAAAAAAGTGTTATGGGTATTTTAAATGTCAAAGATAGCGAGTTGACGCACTAAGTTTTAGCCAATTAGAACCTGGGATTCAGGGAAATTCCAGATTAGGCAGCCATATTGCATCCTGCCCCTATAAAGTTAGGAGCTGTAAGCTCATAGTTTGCAGAAGCCCAACAATCTCCTGAGAAGACACATGAGGCAGAAGCTACCTTCCCACAAGTGGTTCTAGATGCTGAAGAGAAGACAGAGAAGGGGTAATATGCTTAATTTAATCTGGTGATTTACTGAGTTAGCAATCATGAAAAAGGCAAAAACCGCTCAGGTTTTTGACAGTACTGTCAGTACAGTACTGACAGTACTACAGTGCTAGTAGTTGTTAGAGTAGTAGTACTACTGTGTTAGCTTACTACAGAACTGCTGTGCTGTGAGCAGTGCCAGTGTGACAGTTAGTGTCTTCTCCTCTACTGTCTGACTGTCACTCGGCACTTGGCACTTGGCACATGGCCCTTGGCACTTGGCACGTGTAATGTGGCACTTGGTAAGTGGCACTTGGCACTTGGCACTTTGCACTTGGCACTTTGCAATTTGCACGTGGCACTTTGCATGTGGCACCTTGGCACTTGGCACGTGGCACTTTGCACTTGGCACGTGGTACTTTGCATGTGCCACTTTTCACTTGGCATGTGGCACTTTGCACTTGGCATGTGGCACTTTGCACTTGGCATGTAGCACTTTGCACTTGGCACATGGCACTTTGCACTTGGCACGTGGCACATGGCACTTTGCACGTGGCACTTTGCACTTTGCATGTGGCACTTTGCATGTGGCACGTGGCACTTGTCACGTGCAAAGTGCCATGTGCAAAGTGCCAAGTGCAAAGTGCCACGTGCAAAGTGCAAACTGCCACGTGCAAAGTGCAACGTGCAAAGTGCAAAGTGCCAAGTGCAAAGTGCCACATGCCAAGTGCAAAGTTCTAAGTGCCAAGTGCCATGTGCCAATTGCTAAGTGCCATGTTCCATTGCCAAGTGCCACGTCCAGCATGCTCCTGTCAGATGTTACACCTGCTGCTGCTGCATTGCCCTGCTCCTGCTGCCTTTGCTGCTCCCACCGCCAGGGTGCCACAGGCCACTGCTGCTGTGCTGATACCACCTATATTTAATCCGAAACACAATTGTTGCGTAATTTTTTGGAGGTGACTGGGCTGAAAACTGCCATGTCCAAGTTGTGCGATTGGACTTTGGACCGCTGTCTGGAACCTAGTTCTGATGTTATTTGACAGCCATTTGGGGGGGGGGGGGATTTTAAGTCCCCACATCATCAATTAGTGTTTCCCTTTAAAAAATAATGGTGCTACATGCCTCATTTACCCTAAAAAAAATTTTTTAAAGCAATTTAAAGGCCACTTCCACTTTTTCTATCCAGATGTCCGAATCCGCCCGGATACCCGGGATACTGAGGTCGGATATCTGATTCGGATTTGGATTAGAAAAGTTTGAACTCGGATATCCGACCCGGATCGGATATCTGGGTATCCAGATCCAAATCCAATCCGGATTTTGAAAAGGGGTATATGAGCAGCACTGATATATATATATATATATATATATATATATATATATATATATATATATTGTGTGTGTTTTATGGTGAGTTGGTCCCATGCTCTCTGGTCAAGATTCTATCACTAAGGGCTCATTCACACTACAGAGCGCATACACGAATGCGAGTTCGTGCATGCATAGCCATCGTGCAACCAAAGCATAGAATACACGTTGTGGTGCGCTAGGAGCGCAGACGTTGGCAGCCAACTAATCAGGAGAATGTGTGCGTTGTGCGATTAGATGTTCCCAGAAGCGTTACATCGTATTACATCGTAACGCATGGGAACGCACACCTGTAATGTGAATGGTAACATGAAAGTCTATGGACTTTCATGTTGCCATGTAGATCATACACTATGTGCGTTGCGTCAAAACTGACAGTGCAGCACACAGTGTGAATGAGCCCTAAGTGGAAAGTGAGAAGATGTCAATATATACATAGTGTTAAATGTAAAGGCCTCTGTCCGAAAAGTTCCCCATACTCCACAGAGCTGATATGGCTCAGTTCAACTGAACAGCAGTTGTCTGTGTTGTTATGACTGTACATTAGCATATAAGCGGTAATTACAGTCTGCTAAAGCAATCTCAGGTGGTTACCTAGGAGATATTGCCTCAGATGCCGTGTACTTATTTCCACATAGACCATAAAGGCCTTCGCTGCCTGCGTCCTAAATATGTGGAGATATGATAAATAAATGAACTATTTGCTGAAAAGTGGCAAGAATTATTTTTTTTTTTTAGAGAGAAAGATACTCACCTATAGTCCAGTTGGTTCAGTGGTTATTGTTAAAGCCTGAAAAAAATAGAAGGTTGATACAAAGGAATTACCAGTTTAAAGAAAAGTTATTGGTTAGTTACCTTTTGAAAGACTGTACAGCTGACATCTGGATCATCCTGTGGAGAAAGAATATATACAAGTTGACAGAAGAATTTCATTTTAGGAAGAGACTATATATTTTTTCTTTTTGATCATACCCACTTTTTTTGTGGTTGTTTCCTCCTTGAGTATTGGTCTCCAGAATGCACCTTTAAGGAAAAAAAAATGTTAATTTTTCTGGAAGAGAGAGAGTTTTTATCCATTTATTTATTTATTCCTTAACCTATCTAATATATTTATTCATTAATTTACTAACCAATTCATTTATTTATTAATCAAATTAAAAGAGAGCTTTAATTTATTTATTTATTTATTCCTTAACCTAACTAATATATCTATTCATTAATTTATTAACCAATGTATTCCTTTATTAATAGTATTAACTGTCTAATTTATTTATTTATTTACCTATTTATTGATTTGGTTTATTTGGTCTATCTAATTCATTTATTTATCCAATATGGTAAATCTGGATTAAAGACTGATAATTAAAGATCCAGAATTATTCCCAAGGACCACATTGCAAGATTGGGGAGATACTTTGAAGTGGGTGAAACATAGGGATTTTGCTGATCAGCAAAAAATTGAGTGTTAAATATGGGCCCTGGAAACAATTAAATACTGGGCCCTGGAAACAAATAAATATAGCTCTGTTTTTTTCCTTTCATTAAATTTAATTTGGGTAATCTCTAAATAAAATAGAAGGACTACAATGTATTTCAGAATCATTTGTTAGTGTAAAACTAAATATACTTACCAGAGATATGATGTTGGTTTGTACTCGCTTAACCTTGAGTTCCTTCCTAGCTCTCACTGGATTATCTATGAAGACAAGTGAAGATTTCAAGAAAGTTGAAGTGATGATTATATATTGTGATAATTTTCACTGGTTGAGAGAATTGTTTCTATTGGACTAATTGTTACTATTTTCTCTTCTTTTTGGTCCTAATAAAACATTTTTTATACTATCTGGCGTTGGTGTCTGGTGGATTTCTCCCAGTTGGCAACCTTTATACTGGTTACACATGGGCATGTTATGGAAAGCTTCTGAGTCTCCTGGGCATTGGGATTCTCGGAATCTAGCCAAATCCACATCACCAACGACAGCTGGACAACCAGGCACAGAGTGAGATACTCCGTGCTCTTCACCTCTACAATGTGGGCCTTTTCCACACTGAAAGCTGATGATGAATGCATAGCACTCTGCATTCTGTGCCAAAGGTCAGTCCGCAGAGGACAGGCAGGAGGATCACATTTGAGTACAACGTCTATGCTTTCCCACATTAAAGAACCACAAACTAAAGTGGGACCAGTAAATTGCATTCACTTGAAGGAGGTTCAACAACGTCATTGTTTCTTCCACATCCACTGGCTTATGCTCCACCAACTCCCATTGCTACTGCATTTTAGGAGGTCATTGCAAGTGGTACTTCCATTGGTGAGGAAATACCAAGCCAATAAAGCAATTTTTACAAATTTGTTTCCTTTGATCATTTTGCAACAATGCAATGTACTTTGGTGAATATTTTTTCACAATTGAAAACAGCATTTTCGATGCAAAAATGTGCAAGCACCACTGGTTACCAATGCAGTCTCCCTGCTGATAGCTGACCAGAGGGCACACACTGCTACTGCTCTCACTGATCCACACTTTGTCTTTGGTCCTCCATCCTTAGACCTAAAGTCACCATGCTAATATTACACATTGGTGGCATTAATTCTATATATCATTCAGTTTATGATTCAAGCTAGCAATGTGGTCTCCTGCAGTTTTGATCGCAGAAACTGCTGCTAGTGGGCTGAGTTCACACATAAAAAGTTTATGCAGCCTTATGTATGCTGTCCATCTTGCATACATCCTGTTTACCTGCTGTCACTTAAACTGTCATTTTCTGGAAAACCACAAGTTGCAGTTTCTTGCAGTACCACCCGAAGTTCAAGGAAATTAGTGTGAGACTGTCAGAGGTGTTTTCATTCATCCCTTGTAAGGAATCTTTGGGGCAGACTCACTAACACTAGTGATTTAGTCATTTGTGGCTGCAGAACTCAAGTGCTTTGAGTCTGGCAGGAGAAAAGTGTTCTACACGTATTAGCATCATTAGGATTATTATCATTATCCTCAATGAGAAATTAAAATACAGTATGTATTTTTAGTTCTCTGCATTTAGTGGTAGGGATGTGGTAAGTGCAGATGAAGAGGCAATTGTTCTTCAATCAAGAAAGACACACACAAATGAAAAACAGGAAAACACTATGAAGAAAATAAGATTTTGACAAGTAAATGTCAGTAATGAAGATGAATATTTATGAACAATTTATTTTAAGACATATATGGCCTGATCCAATTTGCTTTTTCTCCCAAATTGTCTCCATGGAGATAATTTTTTAGCACTCAATTAAAAAAGTACCAGAAAGTAGGTAAAAAAGTCAAAATAATTCTGAGTATTTTCTTGCTTTCTGATGGCTTAAAGCACATTTATTTATAAGATGTGAAAATATATAGTGACTAAGAGAAAACATAGGGGAAAAAGTAAACTGGATCGGGCCTTAAGTCCCCTACAAACTCCTCAGTTACAAATGTCTCATACATAGAAAGTAAAGTTGAATAGAAAATAACCAAAAAAAGGTTGTTTAAATTGTGCATTGAAAAGGCAAAGTTTTCTGAACATAAGCCATTTATCCTCAAGTAACAGTAATGCATACCAAATGAATCGACGAATTTGACATACACACAAACTCACAGAAAAGAACCAGTTTTGTAAGTAGGGGCAAGATTTGCTACCTTACACTTTCATTCTCATAATGATATGAGGATCCCACAAATGGTGGCATGCAAGTGTATAACATTAGTTGTTTATTTTTTTTTTATTTTTTTTGGGGGGGGGGGGTGATTTCACTTCACATGTGTATTTACATGCACACACCTAGATATTGAAAAAAGTTATTGTCATTGAATTGCACTGCTTGGCGTGTGACGATATGAGTGCCAATTTAATAATAAAATCAACAAAATATATTTTAATATGGTTTAGGTCCACCTTTTGTGGCAATTACAGCCTCAATTCTCTGAGGTATTGATTCATACAAATTGTGAATTGTTTACAAAGGAATTTTAGCCCATTCTTCAGTTAAAACACCCTCCAGTTCTTTTAGAGACGATGGCAGCGGAAATCGACTACTTACCTGAATCTCTAATAACGACCATAAATGCTCAATAATGTTGAGGTCTGGGGAATGTGGTGGCCAGATGAGATGCTCAACTTCATTAGAATGTTCCTCGTGCCATTCTTTAACAATTCTAGCTGTATGGATTGGGGCGTTATCATCTTGAAAAATGGCATTCCCCTCCGGAAACCGTTCTTGAACCATAGGATGTACTTGGTCGCCCAAAATTCCTAAATTGTCTCAGCTGTTAATTCTTCCATGAAGGGAAATCATTGGCCCAGCAGATTTCCAAGAAATAGCACCCCAGTTCAACACAGAACCCCCGCCATGTTTTACGATTGGGAGAAGACAGTCTGGATGAAATGCTTCTTTCGGCTGTCTCCAAATGTACACTCGGCCGGAGGTCGGAAATAAGGTAAACAATGATTCGTCAGAGAAAGTCACATTTTTCCACTGCTCGAGGGACCAGTTCTAGTGGTTTCTACACCACTCTAAACACTTTGAAACATTTGTCTTTGAGAGCAGAGGTTTTCTAATTGCAGTTCTTCCATGGAATCCAGCTCCCGGTGAACAGTTTTTGTGGAAACTGGGTTCTGTAGGTGTTCATTCAGCTCTGCAGTGATTTTAGGAGCCGTGGTCTTGCGAGCTTTTCTAACAATTCGATTTATAGTCCGACGGTCTCTCTCAGACAACTTGACTTTCGGCCACAACTGCGCTTTGCTGAGGACGTTTTTCCTCCTCTTTCAAAGGTAGTCATTACTTTTGAGACAGTACCTCTTGAAATGCCAAGCATTCAGGCAGTTTCTGTTACAGTAGCGCCTGCCATACGAGCATCAACAATTTGTCCTATTTGAAAGACTGAGAGATCTGACATTTTTATAAATTATAACCAACTTTGGTTTAAATATCTGTAAAAAAACTATTATTTTAATTAAACATATCAAATAACAAAAATAATAAACACAAAAAAAATTAACATATGTCAAGTTTTGATTGCTTAAAACATGTTCAAAGATTACGATGACAAAATGTTAGGTGTTTCCATCATTTTGTCCAACCCCTTTAATTGCATAAATTAGTAAAGTGCCCATTTACCCAATTATCAGTTCACTGATATAGTATGTAGCCATGGCAGGTTTAGTACAGTGAGGATATTTAAAAGCCTCCTATTTTAAGAAGGGAATGCTCAAAACAGTAATTAATTATAATGACTCACTGTAGATAGCAATTCATTTCCATAATCTGCTCCACCCACTGCTCCTCCCCCTTACAATGACAGCCTTATTTAATTATAATTATTCATTAGAACACCTAAACATATTGCTATAATTCATTCGAGCAAAACCTACATCCATTTCCCTGGGAAGAAGTCAATTATAAAAGACTCCACCAGGTAACAATTTATTAGACAAAGCTAATTATAATAACACAGGAATGAGCATTCATATTTCGAGTTACAGGCATTGTAATATTCCCTGATATGATAATTATAATAACCTCCATAGAGTGGAACAAATATCAAATTTATAGCTTAATAACAGTAACCACTAGGTACTATTATTCATGTAAGTAACAAAAATTAATCATTTTACTGCAAATACAAATATATATTCCAAACTGCTCACAAGGATTTTAATCAGAATGTTTAAAGGGGCACTATGGCTAAATTATTCCTTATAATACAATTTCATATAAAATATGTGGAATTATAGCAATGTTTGAGACTTGTATTGTAGCATAATAAAAGTCAGTTTCATTATAACTTTACCCTAAATCAGTGCTGGAGTCACGTCAGAAGAGAGAGCTATCTGACGCCAATTCAGCACATTCCATTCTGCAGGAGGAGGCTGCCTTATCAGACTTTTCATCTGACCTTGTAATCTCCCCCTTTGATGTATTGTGAGAGGTTTAACCCAACGTCTAACTGCACATTAGTGTAGTTACAGAAGAGGTAGGAGGCGCCCGGTGACACGAAAGTATATATTCACTCTATATAGTAGATACAACACTTAGGGCCATATTCTATTGCTGAACTCGCCAGCGCTAAGCACTGGCGAGTTCTTAACTTAGGCGATGGGGGCATCGCCTAATCTAATTAAACTTTAGACCCCCCCCAGGTGGAAAAGAACTTGCTTGGGCAATATAATCGCCCAGCGAGTTCTTACTACGGAATCCAATTACCCTTATCATGTCTCCGGGAAGCGATGCTTCCCGGCAGACATGAGAGTTAGCTTAGACCTGCAAAAAGCAGGTCTAAACTAGCTAACGCACGTCGTCGCCGCAGCAAGTGGGGGTCTCCTTTAATAAGGAGACCCCCTCACGAGAGAAGGGAGGGGTTGGGGGAGGGGGGGGCTGTTGGGGTTACTGTGTTTTGTATACCTTATGTGTAAAATTCAATAAAACTTATTTGAAAAAAAAAAATAAGGAGACCCCCAGAGCTCCCCGTCGGGTCGCCGCACAGTTTAGAAGCCCCCGCGTAGCTCTGCAAAGGCTCCCCGTCATACGTACCGCCGCCGATCACCCGCCGCCTCTCGCCGCAAAATCCGTCACGTAATTACAGTGTATCTAACACTGTAATTACTGTCCGCATAGAAGGAGCCTGGGCAAAGCATCTTTGAATCTGCAGCCGGGCTCCCCATTGGTCTGCTGTCTGAACCAATAAAATGGCTGGAAGATGGCGGCGATGTTCGGCAGGTGAGTGCGCATGTGTGGGGAGTGAGGCCGTGGTGCTGATGGACAGCACCACAGCGTAAACCTCACCCCCCATCACTCGGTAAAAGGGAGCATCGCTCAGGCTTTCGCCTGAGTAATGCTCCCTAACGATCGGCCATCGCGCGAAGGATATGGGCAATAGGATTTGCCGGTAATCCTCGCACGATGGCAAGGTGATAAGTAGCTCGCATCTGCAAGCTACTTATCACCTTGAATAGGATATGGCCCTTAGTGATAAATGGTGTAATTCTACTTTCTAGATGTTACCTTTCGGGAAGTATACAAACTGGGGTTTTTGCTTTTAACGATTTTGTTTTGCACAAGACAACGCGTTTCATGGTAAAAACCGCTTCCTCAGGTCAATAGCAGTGCCTCTGAAGAAAACTTCTAAGTATCCGGGCGCCGGATACTTAGAAGTTTTCTTCAGAGGCACTGCTATTGACCTGAGGAAGCGGTTTTTACCGTGAAACGCGTTGTCTTGTGCAAAATAAAATCGTTAAAAGCAAAAACCCCAGTTTGTATACTTCCCGAAAGGGGACATCTAGAAGGTAGGATTACACCATTTATGGGGTGTGGCCAAGATGGCTCTGTAGCAGGACGTGTTTCTCGGAGCTCCGCTGCCTGGCTAAACCTTAATTGCATTATTTTAGCATTTTCAGCACTGCTAAAGCTGGCAAAACATCCAGTGACTCACCACTAATTTATCCTCTCAAGCTGGATTCCTGGTGCGACCCACCATTTGTGAGTGCAGAGACAGCAGAATCTGCCCGAGCATCTACCTCGCACAACTGGGACTGTACCAGTGGACCTGCTCGTCCTCAAAGATCTCCCCGGAGATACCAACCCTATCCGGACATGCCACCAAAGTCAAATAAACAGAAAGAGAAAGAGGACCTTAACGATGCCCCAGATGAGATCCCCAACACCCCTGCTCAGCAGCGACCAGCTAAACGGGGGAAGCAGAATACTGACGGGGAGACTCTAGCTGAGCACATGGTGGAGGAACCCCTGATGCCCAATACAGCAGAGCTTTTAGACGCCATCAAAATGTGCCAGTCCACTCTCACCCAGAAGATAGAGAGCATGGAGGTGAACTTGGGTCTACTTAGAAGTGATTTGAGCAAGATTAGAGGAAGAACCACGGAGTTAGAACAACACACCTCTGACCTGGAAGACACTGTCCAGACACATCGCATTGCCATTCCTGCTATGCAACAGCGCCTTTCCCAACTAGAAAACAGGGCTGTGGACGCTGAAAACAGGAACAGAAGAAATAATTTGAGAATACTTGGCATTCCAGAGAAAGCCGAAGGTGCTGATATGATCTCCTTTCTAGAAGACCTGCTCAAACGACTCCTGCCGGATTCCACCTTCTCTCCCTTCTTTGTCATTGAGAGAGCTCACCGCATGGCTACAAAAAAGAATCCTCCCGGAGAGCTCCCACGACCAGTTATCTTTAAACTGTTGAATTTTAAGGACAGAGATGCTATCTTATCTGCTGCACGGGAAGCCGGGGAATTGACCTTTCAAAATACCAAGCTGATGATATTCCCAGACTACACACTAGAAACCCAAAGACAACGCCAATCCTTCCAGGCGGTGAAGAATAAATTACGCGACAGGCAAATTAAATATGCCATGCTGTTTCCAGCGAAACTCCGGGTGCAAGATGGGGAAAAAACCCTCTTCTTCGAAACCCCTGCTGAAGCCCTAAAGTGGATAGAAGCCCTCCCGGCACAGTAATACAGTCATCCTCACTTCTTTTGCTTGCTGCATCACTCTTTGTTTTTTAGCACACCAGTAAGATGGCACTTTACTTCTCTAAAAGATATGGCGCACCTGGGGTTAGGCGGGTAAGTGAATTTATCTACATATATGCCTGGGACAGTCGAGAGGGGGAGGAACTGGTTTTGACGCTAGTAGCTAAGCATATTTTTGCTGGACTGAGGGGTCTTTACTATTTCATAGACTTATATCTCATAAACATGGAGGTTGTTGTTCTGAAGATCCTAAGGGCGCCCTTTTCTAACTTTAACCTGCCCTTCTTCAAGTATCTCTCAAGCCCGGGAACTTTGGCTCCTCCCTCTGTGTTCTGAACTACAGCACCAACTGATCTAATGGCTCTCCTGTACAACAAACAGCTTACCACTGAGGCTATCTAGTGTGGGACTTATGAGTTTTTGTCGCCCCCTCCCCCTCCCCCCCCCCTTTTGTTGACTATTATATATTGAAATCCACTTCCCAGACAGGTCACCACTTAAAACTTGCTCTCACAGGTTGTGAAGACTTTGCCACCCTGATCACTTATCTGCATACTTTGAGCTGGTTTAGAACACATCATTGCGGGACCCATGTTCATTTGGTACCTGTTAGTTCCCCTTTAGGTATCGAAGCAGTCCTGAAATACTGATAGCAATCTGCTCTTTAATTTTCTTATTTGCTTGTCCTTATGTGCTCCACCTTAGATACCGGGACTTTCTCAAGGGTAATCTTTATTTACCTCATGGAGCAGGACTACACTGTTATATTCTTTAAATGTGATGTGTGGTAGCAACATGTTAAAGATCAGGATTTTGTATGTTTAATATACTAAATGCCTCTAGCAGGTGTACTGAGCTGATAAGCTAAGTTATGTATGTGATGCAAGAAACGGTTATACAGTAGTTTAATATGTTATGTTCATATGTTATGTTGGTGAGGCTGGGGGAGAGTTCAGGGGTAAAGGGTTATACTTACAGGGTCATCTGGAGTGCTGAGGGGCTGGGTGCGATTACAGGACGGGAATCAAAGACTATTATAGTGTCCTATTGACAGCTAACATATAATCTCCCTGAAATATACATACTTCACCCTGCTTAAGTCATATTGCCAACTCGCTACAGCTGTAGATGTAGACCTCTCATCTGACAAGTTAATAATATTACTGTCCGATCTGGCTTAGGTATACACCTCAGATCTGTAACTATTTCACTTTCTGGCCACAGGAGGGCAGCGATAGACAGTAATCAGCATTAATCCTTATGTGGTAATACGAGCTGTAAACAATTATGCATATTTTATTTCTCCCGCAGGGGGAATGTGATATTCATACTGTATATGTATATAGCTTAATGCTCATCTTAATTGCTGTCCCTTACAACCATATGCTCTTTGCTTTGCCACTTTATGGTGGGTGCTGATCGTCGATATACTGCCCCTCTGGAGCCACCATTGACTTATATAACTATTTCATATTGAAATGTATTGACCTGTATATGCTGTGTATATCACTTTCATTAGCTCTATGAGTCTTTTATGCCTGAGGTTGTGCTGTCACATTTACCGGGGATAGTCTCACACATCAGTTGGAGACTGACATTAACGTCCTGGGTCCTCCTCTGGGGGGGAGTGGGGATATAATCCTCTAACTTTAAGGTAGCTTATTAGCATAACATGCTGTATTTTTTATTAAATTCCCCACATATTGGTCTACCTTTTAATAACAAAAAGGATCTTTTCCTCCTCAGTCTCCCCTCTCTATATGGTTTGGGATCCCTCTGGGGTTAAATGCCCCTTGCCTTGACTACCCTGGCCTAGGTCCCCCTGAGTGGCCTCAGCCTCCTTGCAATACTCACTCTCAATGTAAAGTATTTGGTGTTGCCCTGACTCCCCTGGTTCAATAGCTCCCCCTGCCTATTACGTTGCTTTAAGCGTGCGTCCTCCTAAATTTTTAGGTAGGTAGGCAGCGGACTCGTTTACCTGTTCTTCTGCCACCCCCTAAGTAGGATATTTCCTACAATTTTCTCATTCTGGGTCCTTAAATTTGATTCAGAACACTAGTTTGTGGGTTTTCGGGAATAAGCTGGTGGTATAGTTAAGTTCAAGTTTCTTACCCCAGCAGGTTTTTTTTTTTTTTTTCCTGTTTGTTTTTCTGCCACAAGAATGTTGAATGTGGAAATTACACTTCAAATTATTCATGCGCCACTGTCTAACCTTGTCCAATGCCGTCTACTCCTACCGATAGCTCAAATCTCTCACTCCTTACAGTTGTTACACATCAGTACTAAAATTACAATCTTTATTCAAAGATGGAGACCCCCCTAAAAATACTCTCATGGAATATTAGAGGCTTAAGATCCCCATTCAAGAGGTCACTAATGTTTCAATATCTTGCCAAAAATAAACCTCACATACTGATACTCCAGGAGACACATATGGACGGTACCCTAGCTAAATCCCTAACTAAACCATGGGTACACTGGGCCTTCCACTCCACCTATTCTACCTTTGCCAGAGGAGTTACAATTCTCCTTAATAAATCTCTTACCCACAAATTCTTTGCAGCGGTACCTGATTCCGATGGTAGATATATTATTCTACATTTGTCCATCTGTGGTACAGTCTACTGTATTGTGGGTATATATGCGCCTCCACCTTCACAGAAATCCTTCCTAGAGGAAATAACCGTTAAACTCCAGAAATACTTACCCGCTAAACTCCTCATTATAGGAGACTTCAATGACATAATAGCCTCACAGTTAGATTCTACTAATAGTACACGTAGTGCTAATACTGACTTAACCAACTGGGCAGATTCCCTGTCTCTTACGGAGGTGTGGAGGTGGAAGAACTCGCAAAAAAACGCCTTTTCTCACTTTTCTGCTACACACAAATCTGCCTCGCGTATAGACTTAGCTTTTGGGAACGACTTGTTGGCTTCTGTGACGGCGGCGGCATACCTCCCCAGTGGCCTCTCGGACCATGCCCCCCTTGAGATTACCTGTAAACAACCTGCCCCGAATAACAAAACATTATGGAGGTTGAATCCGAAATGGGTTTCCGATGAGAATATAGCCAAGAAAATCACAACTGCCATTAATCAATACTGGGATATCAATACCGGCTCGACCTCCACGCAAATTGTTTGGGATGCCTTTAAGGCAACAATTAGGGGGGAATACATCAACCAGATTAGTGCCTGCAGAAAAGAGTTTAACAATAATTTGACCACTTTGACCGAAACTGAGGAGAAGGCCACTCAAGCCTTCGCCGACACCCCTTCAGACTCCACCTACGCAGAGATGATGAATAGCAAACGTGCACTTAATTTACATATGACTGATCTTACCAGGACATCTCTTATAGAGTGGCAGCAAGCCACCTTTGAGAAAGGGGACAAGAATGGCAAACTCCTAGCTAATATCGCACGCAATCCCCTGGAACACTCTAACATCCCAGAGATAAAGTCTGCAACTGAGGTTGTCCTCTCATCCCCTAAAGAAATCATACATAGATTCTATGAGTATTATGCAGATTTATATGCCTCCCAGTTTATTGGTTCCCCGGCCGATGTATCCGCACTCTTGGCAGACATAGAACTTCCAAGGCTGGAAGAGGAAGTTTCCAATGCCCTAGATGCGGAGATATCGGAAGAGGAGATCATTGACTCAATTTTGTCCTTTCCACCTCAAAAAACACCTGGCCCAGATGGAATTCCCATTGAATTCTATAAAAGATTTATGCGCATCCTTGCTCCTCATTTAAAGATGACTTTCAATGACTGTCTGAGCAAGGGTGAACTGCCAATTACTTTCTCGCAAGCTAATGTCATCTTCATACTAAAACAGGATAAGGACCCGCTGGACTGTGGTTCATACAGACCTATCTCGCTCCTTAATAACGATTTAAAAATCCTAACTAAAATAATAACTACCCGTATTAACAAACATATAACAGACATAGTAGATCCGGACCAGACTGGGTTTATGCCCCACAAGACCACTGACATCAACCTGAGGCGCATATATACCCACATTCAGATTTCAGACAGAATTACATCTCCCCGCGCCTTAGCCTTTTTGGATATACAAAAGGCCTTCGATTCCGTGGAATGGGAATATTTGTGGGCTGTGCTATCTAAATTTGGGTTTGGCCCCCAGCTAATATCCTGGCTTAAAACCATATATAAACACCCTCGCACCAACATTAAAATTGGTTCAGATCTGTCGCAGGATATACAACTGAAGCGTGGTACTAGACAGGGATGCCCCCTCTCTCCGGCTCTTTTCGCATTGGCTATGGAGCCTATTGCTGCTGCTGTTCGCCAACACTCTGAAATATGTGGCTTTAGGGTGGAGGGGCTGGATGAGAGGGTGTCCCTGTATGCCGACGACATGGTAATCTATCTTGAGAATCCTACAGATTCACTTAAAGGAGTCCTGGAGCTGTTTAGGCGATTTTCACCATATACTGGTCTAAATGTGAACTGGGGCAAGTCCAAATTACTTCCTCTGAATTATACCCCCTCAGTACAAACTGACTTAGAGGTCGTTTCCAGAACAAAGTATCTTGGGATAATTGTTTCCAATAATGCTGCAGACTATTTTTCAGATAATATACTTCCCTTAATGCAATACACTAAGAGGAGGCTCCTGGGATGGCGGGCTCTCCCTCTATCCTTAATTGGTAGGATAAATCTCCTTAAAATGAAACTTCTCCCGAAATATCTATATCTACTTCGAAACTGGTTTTTTAAACAGCTAAATTCGCTTTTGTCTAGCTTCATCTGGTATAATAAAACTCCCAAACTCAGCCTCAAAAAGCTCCAGAGACCGTGGACGGAGGGGGGGCTTGCCTTCCCAGACCTCTATAAATACTTCATCGCCAGCCAGCTAGTTACGGCCCACTGGTGGCTTGTGCAAGATAAGACTAACGCTTCAACAGTTCTTGATGCAGCCCTACTTGGTTCTTACGAGGCACTCGCCCAACTACTATATAGAGGAGAGCGGGCACCGTACTCATTAACCATTAACATGAAGGTGGTTTTGCGAGCCTGGAGATTGGTCCAAACTTGGTTCTCTCCATCACACAACTCTTTCTCTCCAAGGGTCCCACTCTGGAACAATCCCACTTTTCCACACTTTTTTAAGATTCCAGATCCAATTATATGGATCAGGAAAAGGGTAACATGCATAGAGCATATAGTCTCAAATAGACAGCTAATGGATTTTAATGCCCTTAAGGCTGCCTTCTCACTTCCAAATTCCTATCTATTTAGGTATCTGCAACTCAGACACGCCTTTGCGGCGCAATTTGGGCGTGAGCCGGTAAAACTTCTCTCCACTGCTGTTGAAGACATAATTAGGAATGAGAATCTTACGAAAGCCCTTTCAGCAATCTATCAAACTATAGTATTAATCACTGAACCTCATGTTACAGTTTATAAACAGCCCTGGCTCACAATGTTACCCAATTTAGATGATGAGGATTGGGAGGATACTTTGATTAAGCCCTTTGAATACCTTGTCTCAACAAGAGATAAACTCATCCAATTTAAAATTCTTCATCAGGCTTATCTGACCCCGTTTAAACTAAGCAAGTTTAATAGGGAAGGCTCGACCTCATGCTGGAGATGCAGCTCTGACAGAGCCAATTTTTCTCATGTCTTTTGGGATTGTCCCTTGATTGCTGACACTTGGAGAGAGATTTGTACATTTGTAAGCTCTGTCACAAAGACACACATCTCGCCAGATCCTATGGTCTGTTTACTGGGCAATGTTCATACACTTGCCTCCTCTAGATCTCAACGACATTTGATAGGCCTACTACTGTTTTACTACAGGAAAGGAAATTGTACTGAATTGGAAACAACCAGCCCCTCCAACTTGCCAATATTGGAAGAAATTGATAAATAACTCCCTCCACTTGTACAAGGCCGCATATATAGCAAGGGGATGTCCAGCTAAATTTCAAAAGGTGTGGGGGCCCTGGACCTCTAACAAAGACACTGTCTAATTTGGTGGGGGATTGGTTAGTTGAGATCAGTCATACACCTTTCTTTGTCAATGCATCCTTGTCCTAATAAACCATTTCTTTTTTCAGGAAAGGGTAAGGCTTGTATTCCGAGTATGGGCTTATTCAGCCAAAGAGTAATGCTCTCTTTTATTTCTGCCTGGTTTGATGCGATGTAGAGAGTGAGCTATTTAATTGAACCGTATATTACTTATGTTCCTTTAAGACGGCATTCCTACTGTAACGAATGTGATGTGTAAACTTATTCTGCATTCCTTCTTGTGGTTTACCTGCCTCCTCACCTGCGTGTGCGGGAGGACAGGCTGTTATTGGTATGTTTTATGTTCTCATTTTTTGTTAATCTTGAAAATTTCAATAAACAGAATTTTCAAAAAAAAAAAAAAAGGATTACACCATTTATCACTAAGTGTTGTATCTACTATATAGAGTGAATATATACTTTCATGTCACCGGGCGCCTCCTACCTCTTCCATAAATCTATCTATAACCTCTTACCCTAGGGGTAGATCAATATCGGATTATTCTGATAAATCTAATTCTTTGGAGCAGCGACCAGGAACAGAGACCGAGTGGGGACGGTACTTCCCCACAGGCGTGAACGAGTGGTTGCCTCAATCAGCAACCTACTCTTGTGAGTATAAAATTTGTTATTTTATGCTATCTTCCCATACCCACTAACGTGCTACACCAGATTGGGCTCCCGGACTCCTTGTGTTTTTTCACCCAATACCTCTATAGTGTAGTTACAGCTCCTCTGGTCTGCTGTATGTCTCAGGACAATGACGTAGAGCTCTGACGAAAGAAATGCTCCCCGCTGAGGCCCCGCCCCCTCAGAGAAGCTGGCACAGACACCTTGTGTTGTCAATTACCATGGAGACCAGCTCTCTTCTTATGCACGGTACGTCATTGTCCTGAGAGGTACAGCAGCACTTCTGACGTGACTCCAGCACTGATTTAGGGTAAAGTGATAATGAAACTATTATGCTACAATGCAAGTCTCAAACATTGCTATAATTGCACATATTTTATATGAAATTGTATTATAAGGAATAATTTAGCCATTGTGCCCCTTTAATTCATTAGTGAAAAAAGTATTACTGTCCTCATTAAGATGCCACCCCCCCCCCCCAACCTGTGAAAATAATACTTACAAATTGAGAGGAAGCATGGACAGCATTCTTAGCATACTTAACCAGGATAATGAGCATGGTGGAAGCATGCTGTAGATGGGATTGGTTGATTGGTGGACAAGGCAGTGAGTAAGAAATGTGTTGATAGGTGTCATGATGATAAAGCAACACAAGTGTAGTAAATATTATATGAATCACTATTCTTAACAGATACCGGGGGGGGGGGGGGGGGATACAGCAAGAAGCACAATAGTGATCAAAGAATCTGGTTCTGCCACAACATAAGCTAAGAGAGGTTGAAGGCCTGGATATCTGTTGGATCCCCATGTTTAAAGGATGGAAACTATTACAATAAACAAAATAAGTCCTTATAAGTTAACTGAATAGAGTTGTTATGCCATAAGTACATTATGCACCTGTGTAAAAAAAGTTGTTTGGACTTTTTCAATCTGATGCTAATGTTGATACAAGTAACTATATTATAAAGCCCTCAGTGTTCCACTTCTTTTACATCTGCACTGGCAAAAAGAACATCAGAAATTATGTTTTTTTTATTGTCTGGGCTAGTGTAAAACCCATAATTAAAAATATTCTTTTAAGAAGGCCAAAGCCAGCACCAGGGATTACACTGTTCATTGAGTCATAATAACTCCAGTACTCCTGGAGAGCAGCATTATTTCTACAACCTTCACTGATAACCCCCTGTGATGTTTGCAAATTTGACTTTCCAGTAGAAGTAAACGTTCTGCTTTGTATAACTATTTCTCGGAATCCTCATGGGCCAAAAGAGTTTTTTTTCTTTTCTGCATGGAGTCCTTTTCATCAAATGTAGGAAACAGCAGAACTGATTAGAAAATATGGGCGATTATAATTCTCAAGCTTAAACTTTAACTAATGAATTATAAGAAAATGTTAGCTTCACTGCTCTTCAATTAAGTAGTCATACCACATCTTGAATGGTTCTGAGTGGATCACAAAGGCTTGTGATTATTAGCTTCAACATGAAACAAAGTAACTCCATTTTCTTCCTCTTTCTTTAAGAGGATTATTAATGTCCTTAGGAAATACTAAGCTTAATCCAGTTTGAAATAAGTTATGATTTTGTTTACCACCAAAAATAATTAGTTCCTACTTGACAATAGCGCACATTGCCTTTTAGATATGTTAAAGCAGATGGGAAATAAGATGCATATAAATTAGTAATATGAATACCCAAGGGTGGTCTCATTTTTAAATACAAAGATTTGGTCCCATTCTCTGGATTCATATTATACATGTCAGTTTATGTATGTCAAGTCTCATTCAGTCTCCTATACTTGTACACTACCCATTCATTACTTAAATCCATTACCTTCCTTTCAACACATTCTGCCTCCCAATCTCCAGCCAAACAAAAAGAACAAAAAACAACAAACAAAAAAAAACGGTTATTGTACCTCATCATCCATCTACTCATCTAACCATATATATCGACACCTCACTTATTCATACCTAATATTACGTATTTGTTTTCTTTTCCTCTCTCACATCATGTTTTCCCTTGACTTTTCCCGCAACACTCTAACTATTTGAAAGTTTTTACGTGGGCCACCTTCTGATTCTCCCTCCTCCCCTGATTCCATCAACAAAAAATGTGATGATAGTTTCATCCATTCTTTTTTTGAGGGTATATTTGTGGATTTCCAGTCCCTTACTATGATGGTTTTTGCTGCTAATGAGAGAATGTGTAGTAAAAGTTCCAGCGTTTTATCTTCTCCTATTGGACTAAGTCCGAAAATTGCTACCATGGCATTTATATCACTATCTGAAGTAATATATTTTTTAATAAATAGCTCTATTCCTGACCAAAAAGACCGTATTATTGGGCAGTGCCATAGCATGTGTGACAGGTTCCCCCCCCCCCCCTCTTCAGCATCACATTTCCAACAATGATTGTTTTCTCTTAACTTTCTCTGATATAATTTCTCAGGAGTCAAGTACCACCTGGTAATGATCTTAAATTGTAATAGCTGTGTGCTAGTGTTTCTAGGTAACCAGATGTATGAGATAGTCTTATCTCAAAAGTTCATCTAATTTTTCTCCAAGCTCCCTTTCCCATTTATCACAGTACCAAATTTTACTGTATTTGTACCCTATAGACCCCAGATGGTCATACAACCACGATAGCAAGTTCTCGGGGACAGTCTTCTCTATAAATTTTCCTTCTAGCTTATTCAATTTGTCTCTTATCGGCCCAGCATTTTTTTTTCAATCTTGTATTTGTAGTTTTCCAAAATTAGTGTCTGGCGCTATTCCTTGTATTAGGTCAATTATTCTCGTGTCCTCTTCTAGTTTATTCTTTTGTAACCAACCTGGTTTCCCTGCAGGGGCGAATTCTGAGTTGTTTTTAATTGACACTAATGGAGGGGTTTCTGTGACTTGGCTTTTAATATAATTTAGAATTGCCTCAAAGGACCACTCCCGTGAATCAATTAATTTTCAAACATCCAACAGTAGCTACTGTATATCTAGTACATAGGAGCTGTGCTGTGTCTGGCGGGGGAAATACCGCACCGCACATTCTTATGCCAAGGAGGGGGGGGTCACAGCTGACAATTGCATCCCGCTCTGGTCTGGCTGGGGGAGAGTAAAGGAATTTCAGCTGCAAACGGAAGAGCGGCCACTCGGGGAAAGCGGGCACAGGTTCTCTTCATATACCATGGGGAAGTACAGCTTGTATTGACTCGTGTGACAGAAAGTATCTTTCTGTCACTACAACAGAGCGCACTATGCGGTCATTACGCCGCATGTCAACAGGACATGAGCAGCGGCAATAGATGGGGGCAGCGTATACTGACACTGCAGAGCTGCTGACCGCGCACAAACGTCATTATTGGCAGACCCGCAGGCGAATCAAGGAAGAGGGAGAGTGGCTCATTCCGCAGCAAAGTCTGCGCTGACAGCTGCCTCCCTCAAAGCCTGCGGGATGCCTGAGTGCAGGGGGCCTTCAGAGTAACGGCTACTACTGAGGGTAAGCTCAGCAATACAATAATGACCGTTAAGATTGCAGGGCTAAACTATTTGTCTTTTTTTTTCAAAACCTCAAAAGGCTCCTCCCCCTGCTATGTTTATTTAGATACAAAAGTCTGTCAACGTTATGCAAGGGAATGACGGACTCCAATTTCAGTGACATACAGTACATTAAAGGTACATCACAAAAAAAAAAAAACACACACAGCACGGCTCCTATGTACTAGATATAGCTACTGTTGGATGTTTGAAAATTAATTGATTCGCGGGAGTGGTCCTTTAAGGGTGGGAGTAATAAATGGATGGTCTGACTTCTTTACCGCTCGCCTAATTCATATTTTATGCCAGGACAATACATATTGCATATTCACATTCTCATATTCCATCATAACCCATATTTTATTGCTGTTTCTTTGCCTCCATTCTAACATTCTACCTAATAATATGGCTTGGTAGTATTATTATTATTTTTATTATTATTTTTTATTTATATAGCGCCAACATATTCCGCAGCGCTTTACAAAGCACAATAAGACGACAAGGGGAACATAGATACAACTAACAAATATACAGCAGAGTTCCAAGCAGCACAAATATTGTTACAAAAACAGTAAACATTAGGAGGATGACCCTGCCCTTGCGAGCTTACAATCTAATGGGTAGTGGGGGACACACTAGGTAAGGGGGTGGAGGATGGATGAGGCAGTGATTCTTTGCCTCTGATTACATTGTGACAAATAAGTAAATAAAGGGCTATAGAATGTTATAAGCTTGTCTGAAAAGGTGTGTTTTAAGAGTGCGTTTGAAGATGTCCAGGTTTGGAGCATGACGTACAGGCTGTGGAAGAGAGTTCCAGATAAGGGCTGATGCTCGTGTAAAGTCCTGGATGCGAGCATGAGAGGAGGTGATCAGCTTAGAGGCCAGGAGAATTTCTTGGGAGGAGCGAAGGTTGCGGGAGGGACAATATCTTGAGATTAGTGAGGAGATGTATGGAGGAGACAACTCGTGGAGGGCTTTGTATGTTAGAGTCAGGAGTTTGAACTGGATCCTCTGGGTAATGGGTAACCAGTGGAGAGAATGGCACAGTGGGGCTGCATCAGAAGAGCGTGTGGAAAGGTGAATGAGGCGGGCCGCTGCATTTAGAAGGGATTGGAGAGGAGCTAGCCTGTTTTTTGGTAGGCCACAGAGCAGGGTGTTGCAGTAGTCTAGGCGGGAGATGATTAAGGCATGAACAAGCATTTTGGTGGCCTCTTGTGTGAGGAAGGGACGGATACGGAATATATTTTTGAGCTGGAAATAGCAGGTGGTGGTTAATGAGGCAATGTGAGGTTTAAAGGAGAGCTCTGAGTCAAGTATAACCCCCAAGCAGCGGGCCTTAGTGGTTGAGGTTATTGGGGTGTTGTCTACCGTTATGGTTGCAATTGGTGGGGGTGTAGATAGCAATGGTGGAAAAATCACAATTTCCGTTTTAGTCATGTTGAGTTTGAGGAAGCGGGAGGACATGAATGCAGAAACGGCACGTAGACAGTCGGGGACTCTGGATAGTAGTGAGGACAGGTCAGGAGCTGAGAGATAGATTTGGGTGTCATCCGCATAAAGGTGATACTGGAAGCCAAAAGAGTTAATTAGTTGTCCCAGGCCACGGGTGTAGATTGAGAAAAGAAGTGGCCCAAGAACAGAGCCTTGAGGTACACCAACAGACAGTGGGTGTGGAGAGGACTTGGTGTTAGAGAAGGAGACAGTGTAAGAGCGTCCAGAGAGATAAGAGGAGATCCAGGAATGTGCTTGTCCCTTGATTCCTAAAGATGACAGTGTCTGCAGAAGCAGAGCATGATCAACCGTGTCAAAGGCAGAGGAAAGGTCAAGGAGTATTAGAATGGAGAACTGGCCTTTGGATTTAGCTACCAGTAGGTCATTAGCAACTTTCGTGAGGGCAGTTTCAGTGGAATGGTGTGTGCGGAATCCAGATTGAAAGGGGTCAAGTAAGGAGTTGGTAGAGAGAAAGGCAGACAATTCTGAATGGATGTGACGTTCCAGCAGTTTAGAAGCAAAGGGGAGGAGGTCTGGTGCAGCTAGTCCCCCATATTTTTTTATCCCTTGTGATTTTTTTATAAGATATTCTTACTGCTTTATTTTTCCAGATATACTTTGAAAATAGTCTATGCAGGGAAGAAAACCAATTTTTGGGGATTTCTACTGGGGTGTTTTGTAATTTAAAGGTTATCCTAGGTAATAGATTCATTTTTATTACATCTATTCTCCCTAAAGTATTAAAGCAATGTAAATCCCACTGTTTTAAGATATTAGCACAGGATTCTAATTCTTTACCCAAATTTCTGTCAAAGAGACACTGCATTTCACTACATATGTATACCCCCAAATACTTGATATAATCATTATGCCATTGTATTTTATGTTTTCCCTTTCACTTTCTTTGTAGTCTCACTGCTGCAGCTTAAATTAAGGGCCACAGTTTTCTTTATATTTATTTTATAGTTCAAGTGGTCCCCAAAGGTTTTTGCTATTTTTAGGTTTTTTTTTTCTATAGATATGCTTGAATTTGTCAGGGTCAGAATCACATCGTCCGCATAAGCACATATCTTAAGTTCTTCCCTGCCCATTTTTAAACTTTTAATCTTTTCTTCCTTCTGTATAGTCTGGATAAATGTTTCCAGTACCAAATTAAATAAGCTAGGGGAGAGAGGACAGCCCTGCCTGACTCCATTTGTCAGTCCAAAATTCTTTGAGAGAAAACCATTCACGTTTATACATGCAGTTTGGTTTGTACATAGTTGTTTGATCCTATCGATAAAGCTTTCACCTAGTCCAAATCTTTCTAATGTTGCATATATATATTCTCTAGACACCCTGTCAAATGCTTTCTCTGCATCTAGAGCTAGCAGGGCTGCCTCTCCCCCCCCCCCCCTTTTCTTACACTGATGTATAAAATGTATTACCGTGTAAATATTGTCTTTTATATTCCTTCCCTTTCTGAACCCAATTTGCTTTTTTCCCAATAATAAATAATTTCCCATTTAATCTGTTTGATAATATTTTAGCATATATCTTAACGTCTGTGTTTATTAAAGATATTGGGCGATAATTGGTGACTTCTGTTCTTTGGGGATTCATATTTATATTATTTCTTTGTTTGAGAGATTAGAAAAGGTCGCTCCATCTGATGTTTCATTAACCATTTTACAAAAGGGGCCAGCTAAATTTGCTGCCAAGTTTTTAAAGAATTTGCTTGTGTAGCTGTCGGGACCTGGGCTTTTTTTATTTACCAATTCTTGGACCACGTCTAAAAATTCTTCTGTTTTAATTGGTTCTGCCAACTCATCCTGATTAGATTTCGTCAGTGTAGGCAGGCTTACTTTATCTAAAAAAGAAGCGGGTTTTAGTTTGTCATTGCTTTCCTTCAAATTATATAACTTGTTTTAATATGTATAAAAAGATTTGCTTATCCCCTCTGTATCATAAACTAAGGTACCCTCTTTATTTTTAATTTTTTCAATAAATCTTTTTGCTTTTTCCTTTTTGAGTCTGTCAGCCACTACTTTTCCTGATTTGTTTAGGTAGAGAGTAATGTTCCGGCATAATTTTTCATAACTTTTCTTACATTTCATGTTTAATATCTTATTCAGGTCACATTTGGTTTGTTCAATATTTTCTTTCAAAACAGCAGTTTGTTCAGCCTTATGTTTATCCTCTAGTCTTTGTAACTGGTTGATCAAATTATTGATCATTTCCGTCTCTCCTTTCCTCTTGATTATACTTTGCTTTATAATTTCTCCCCGTATGACACATTTCATGGATTCCCACAACAGTTTCCCTGATATAAAGGGTGAAAGGTTATTGTCCAAAAAATCTGCTATAGCTAGCTTAATTCCTTGTGCAATCTCCTTATCCTTTAATAAGTCCGAGTCTAGTCTCCAGAGTTTTACCTGCTGTCTTACTGGTCCCCATTTTATTGTTAAAATTACTGGGGCATGGTCTGATAGGGCAAAATTTCCTGTTTTAAGCTCCATCACATTTTGTTGTTTCAAAAAAAAGATCTATTCTTGAGTAAGTGTCATGTGGGATGGAATAAAATGTATAATCTTTTTTCCCCAAAAATTCAGTATTCACCAAATATCAATGAGTTTATTAGCCCTGAATATATTATGTATTTTCCCCCTTAAGTGTTTAGTGATTGAAGATTTTTTTCTTGAGTTATCCATAGATGGATCCATAGTCATATTGAAATCGCCCCCCATGATTATCCTTCCCTTGGCCAGTCTCTCTATTTTTTCAGATAAATTCCTAAAGAAATTGAGAAGATCCTTATTTGGGGTATATATATTAACCAAGGTAATTATTTCCCCATTAATTTTTCCTCTGAGAATCAAAACCCTTGCATCTTCATCACAGAACTTATCCTCTAATTCAAAAATTATTTTTTTTTATTTATGATAACTGCTACCCCGCAGGTTTTTTTCTGGAGACTAGACCCAACAAACCATTCCCCAAAGTTTTTGTTATCTAGATGGGGGATTTTCCCTTTTTTGAAGTGCGTCTCCTGTAAGAATGCAATATCAATTTTATTTCTTTTTAGCTCTTCAATAATTCTACTTCTTTTTTTACCTGAGTTGGCCCCTTTAATATTTATTGTTTCTATTCTTAAAATATTAATTTTATTATATACTTTAAAAACATGATCAGAAAAAGACAAGGAGAGACATTGGGGGGAGGAGCCATGGGGATGAGAGGCCTCAATTGAACCTCCCGGCCACTCAGTTCACTTATTAGGCCGGATTCCCTTTCAATCATACCACTCCACACTAACAAACTACTTAAACATTTCCATGCATTCATTAGTTTCAGATTTTGAAACTCGCTCCCATATTTCTTTCTAGAGAGCCATTTTGTGTCCGATGACACTTTGTTTCCCCACTCCAGAGCTTGTATGGGGTAAATCAGAGGGGTGAGGGCCTCCCCCCTTAACCTCCCATCACCATCCACCTACATCCAGTTCTTGGATTCATCCTTGTCCTATTTTTTTACTTGAACAGCCCAAGAATTCACTTCAAGTTGTACATTCAGTAATGTCGTTTCATCCCATGTCCAGCCTTCTATTTCCATTGCTGATAGGTTTAATTTTTGTAAGACTGGTTTTAAATCATCTCCATCTTTCAGCGTGATTGATTCCTTATCTTTTGTGATGGTAATTACCAAAGGGAAACCTCATTTACATCCTTTTTGTTTTATTCTGTCTGTTAGCGGTTTTAATAGTCTGCGTCTGTATATCGTCCTGTATGATAGATCCTGGTAAAGATCAATATTGTAGCCTTTATACTTCAGATCCCTATACTTTCTTGCTTTCATCATAATCATCTCCTTCTCTTTAAAGGAAAGTAGCCGACATAGTACATCTGTGACCGGACCTTCTGGAGTCCTTTTTTCTTTCCCAATCTTATGTATTCTTTCAATCCCCATTTTATTTTCAGACTGTGTAACAACCTTAAAAATGTCTTGCACCCATACTTCCAGTTCTCCTGATGTAGTCGATGATGGAATTCCTCTAATTTTAATGTTGTTCCTTCTAGTTCTATTTTCCAAGTCATCCATTTTTGTTGCAACTTTCTTAAGATGTTTATTTTGCTTTATTAACTGTTCTGATTGAACTTTGTCAGCTTCGCCCAGCTTCTTGCTGTCGTTTTCCACTGCCTCATTCCTCTCAGTCAAGTCCATTATAGCTTCCCTAAGCGGTTTTAGCTCCTGCGAAACAGCTTTTCTTACGGACGTTATGATGGACTCGGTCATGGAGGTCTGAAGAGAGTCTGCAAAGTCTGAGAACATTTTCTGCAATTTATCCTTGAATATTTCTTGTTATGGATGTTTTTCAGTACACCTTTTGATCTCATTGAAAAGGGATCTATGAATGGAGATATCTAGAACTTAACCACCAAAATGCAATAATCATCTTATGAACCACATAGTTACATATGTAAATGCAAGAATAATTATATAGGCCACAAAGCTACATATATAAAAAGCAAGTAGTCTTTAGATGGTCTAAAATGAAATATATGCAATTCATAATGGTTTCTGGTGTGGAAATGCTGATTAAAAATACAATGGATTAAATACAGCTGACAAATATATCTACATTCTTATCAAAAAGTATCATAGTAATTGAATGGACCAATTGAAATATTGCAGTACACACTTCTATGTATGAAGATACCAGATGACAAGATCAAACTTTTGCTAGGATATTTTATCTTATCCTTTTGACCTCAAAACCTGTAGCACAGGAATACTCTTATACACATACAGTACCATGTCAAAGCTTCTGCAGTGCCAAGTATCAGGACAAATGTAGTTTGTATCGGAATTATAAGAAATAATTATTTAACAGATTGAATTAAAGCCAATGGAGCTGAATGCACAAAAAAATGCTTAATGCACTATTTTTTCCAATCTTTTTCTTACATTTTGTAAAAAACATGGTTTTTATTATAAATACTTTTTGGCTTGTTGGATGCAAAAAAAAGGTCTTATGTGCGTAATGTAAAAAATAAATATGGGGTATGATGCAATTTCAAATATTACTGTCATTTGACTCCAGCAATTTGATTTGCTATTTCATACACATTTTTAATCATAGGCCCACATGCAATTAACATTTTCTCCAGAGTTTTCTCCTAAGACAGAGCTGGGCAAGCTGCGGACTGAAGGCCGGATTCCTAAAATCCCTCCTTCCTCTCTGCCGAATCATGAGCAGAAGAAAGGGAGGGCTAACACTCACCTATTTACTGCTTACTGCATCAGATGTATATGGTCACATGACGTGCTGTCAGGACGTGCCAGCGTATTACACAGCCTGCCGGCATGTCATGTGAAGTAGAGAGTTCATGCAAGGATCACATGCAAGGTTATTCTATATGCAAGGATTAGTGCAGGCTAACTTAGAGTGTCCAGTAACTTAGCAAAGTTCAGTCCAGGCAGCAAGCAAGGGTTATCCAAGAACAAGGCAGAGGTCAGTCCAGGCAGCAGGCAAGGGTTATCCAAGAAACAAGGCAAAGGTTGGTCCAGGTAGCAGGCAAGGGTTATCCAGGAAACACGGCAAGGGTTAATCACAGCAGACAGGAATCGTCAATACAAACCAAAGGTCAAGATCCAGTAATATCAATAAGTGAGTGCGCACTCAGCAACTAGCCAAAGCTATGCTTATCACAGGCGATCACTGGGAGCACTCTACAGGTTTAAATACAACTTTCAACCAATCAGTGGCCGGCCACACTCTGCACATCCAATCACACAGCGTTCAGCCTACCTAGGTGCCAGCTGTAACGTCAGCTGACACCGTGCTGTCAGCTGACCGGAGTCAGCTGACTATTGTTTACATTTGCGGAGGGCGTATTGCGAACGTGTCCTCCATCTATCAACATGTTTTGTGTTTCGGCAGTAAGGTTATCAGTGGGGAACAAGCGCCGAGACCTGGAAGCGACGGATTCTGCCCTGGTCTCGGCGGAAACTTCAAGATCAGGCAAGTTCCTTATAATGTGTTTCACCTGCTTTGTTTAGAATATGACATGTCATACATTGCAGGGTGGAGCAGTTTGGATGACTTTATATGAAACATATTCTTTTGACTGGGAAGGCTTATGTGTGTTGAGCATCAAGAAGTTGCAACAGCTACAGCTACATATGCAATTTCTGGAAAAAATAGCCCACTGGCCTGTTTCAAAAAAGAAGTCATGGAGAGGAAGTTTTGTACAATAAGGAATGCCCTTTGGTGCAATAAACAAACAAACAAAAAAACCTTGAGGAGCAATAGATGGGAACCAGGGAAATTCCACTTAAATAAAAGCTTTACTAACATAAGAATACAAAGTGCATATATTAACTGATGGTCAAATACATCAGTTTAAGTGATATTAACCCCCCACCCCTAACCATTTCCAATGACATTGTTTAATTTCTTTTGAGGGACCCAGTGCTGGAATGCTGGGTTGTAAGACGATCGGGGAAGCCTATGGACTATCCAGAGACTTCCCACTATGGAGGTAAGTAACGGACACTATTGGACATGTCGTCAATACATTGATATATATGACTAGAGATGGCCCGACCCTCCGATTTTCGGTTCGCGAACCTACCGCGAAAGTTCGGTTTGCGCAAACTTTTGCGAACCACAATAGACTTCAATGAGGAGGCGAACTTTGAAAACTAGAAAAAATTATGCTGGCTCAAAAGTGATGGAAAAGATGTTTCAAGGGGTTTAACACCAGGACGGGGGCATGGCTGAGGGGGATACATGCCAAAAGTCCCCGGAAAAAAATCTGTATTGGACGCAAAGCAGCGTTTTAAGGGCAGAAATCACATTGAATTGCAGGCCTAAAGTGCTTTAAAACATCTTGCATGTGTATACATCAATCAGGGAGTGTAATTAGAGTACTGCTTCACACTGACACACCAAACTCACTGTGTAACGCACCGCAAACAGCTGTTTGCGTAGTGACGGCCGTGTTGGACTGGTGCGCACCATGGCCAGAGTGCAGGCCATGGCAGTTTTCAAGCCCATATGGTCGCTGGGCTGTGGTAGCTCAATGATAGAACAACAGTGACTGTCCAGCTGATCAAATTTGGTCTATCCACAATGAAACAACAAACTTATTATCTTTGGTGTGCCATCCCCAGAGACACTCATATAGCCGGCGGTCATTGCTTCATTGTAATACGCAAGCCCCTTCACTGCGGCAATGTAATGATCACGAAGGGGAATGGGCACATGTACATGCCTTTTGTTTTGTTGTTGCAGCTGCAGTACAGCCAGAAAAATTAGGCAGGCACGTACACGCACCAGAAAAATTAGTATAGCGGCCGCTGCAAGCAGCGGCCTTAAAAATTCGGGAATCCGCCTGGAGTCCTGGACCCTGTTGGTGGTGGCAGAGAAGGCAAGCGGCCTGCAGGCAGAGATGCTGTGTGGCACTGAGGAGCGACTTAGTCTTGGGGCAGGCAGTCACACGGCGTGACGGTAGAGATGCTGTGTGTGGGGACTGACTCAGTCTTGGGGCGGGCAGTAACCCTCCACGATCCATGCCTCATTCATTTTGATAAAGGTCAGGTACTGAACACTTTTGTGACTTAGGCGACTTCTCTTCTCAGTGACAATGCCTCCAGCTGCGCTGAAGGTCCTTTCTGACAGGACGCTTGAGGCAGGGAAAGACAGAAGTTGGATGGCAAATTGGGACAGCTCTGGCCACATGTCAAGCCTGCGCACCCAACAGTCCAAGGGTTCATCGCTGCTCACAGTGTCTACATCCACACTTAAGGCCAGGTAGTCGGCTACCTCCCAGTCCAAGCGTTGGTGGAGGGTGGATCCGGAAGGGCTAAGGCGAGGCGTTGGACTAAAGAATGTCCACATGTCCGACATCACCATGAGATCACTGGAGCATCCTGTCCTTGCCTGCGTGGACATGGAAGAAGGATTACTGGCAGGGGTACCTTTATTGTGTTGTGCTGTGACATCATCCTTATACGCATTGTAAAGCATCCTTTCCAGCTTGTTCTGCATGTGCTGCATCCTTTCTGTCTTCTGGTGAGTTGGTAACATGTCTGCCACTTTGTGCCTATACCGAGGGTCTAGTAGCGTGGCCACCCAGTACAGGTCATTCCCTTCAGTTTTTTATACGGGGGTCCCTCAACAGGCTGGACAGCATGAAAGACACCATCTGCACAAAGTTGGATCCAGATGTACTATCCATCTCCTCTTTCTCTTCCTCAGTGACGTCAGGTAAGTCCTCCTCCTCCCCCCAGCCACAAACAATACCATGGGAACATTGAGCAGCACAAGCCCCCTGTGATGCCTGCTGTGGTTGTTCTTCTGCCGCTGCCTCCTCCTCCTCCAAAGAAACACCATCCTCATCATCTGAGTCTGACTCCTCTTCCCCACACGAATCTTCCTCCTCCTCTGCCTTCTGTGCTGCCACAGATGTTGTGGAAACATCTGGTTCTGATGAACATTGCTCCCACAACTGTTCCTGCTGTAACTGTTCCTCTTCATGCTCCTCCACAGCTTGATCCACCACTCTACGCACGGCACGCTCCAGGAAGTAAGCGTACGGGATCAAGTCGCTGATGGTGCCTTCACTGCGACTCACCAGGTTGGTCACCTCCTCAAACGGCTGCATGAGCCTGCATGCATTTCGCATCAGTGTCCAGTTGTTGGGCCAGAACATCCCCATCTCCCCAGATTGTGTCCTTTTACTGTAATTGTACAGGTACTGGGTGACGGGTTTCTCCTGTTCTAGCAGGCGAGAGAACATGACCAGGGTCGAATTCCAGTGAGTCGGGCTATCACATATCATGCGTCTCACCGGCAAGATGTTTCTCCGCTGAATGTCCGCAAAGCGTGCCATGGCCGTGTAAGACCGCCTGAAATGCCCACACAACTTCCCGGCCTGCTTCAGGATGTCCTCTGAGTCTGGGTACTTTGACACAAATCTTTGAATGACTAGATTGAGCACATGTGCCATGCAGGGTACATGTGTCAGCTTTCTCAAATTCAAAGCAGAAAGGAGATTTCTGCCATTGTCACACCCCACGTTGCCGATCTCCAGCTGGTGCGGGGTAAGCCACTGATCCACCTGTTTGTTAAGAGCAGCCAGGAGAGCTGCTCCAGTTTGACTCTCCGCTTTGAGGCAAGACATGTCTAAGATGGCTTGACACTGTCGTACCTGACATGCAGCATAGGCCCTGGGGAGATGGGGCTGTGTAGCTGGAGAGAAGATCACGGCACCAGCCAAGGAAGAGAAAGAGGATGATGACAGCGAAGAGGATGTAGCAGGTGAAGAGGAGGTGTCAGGAGGCCTGTCTTCAAGCCGTGGAGGTGTCACAAGTTGGTCCGCTGCACAGCCACGTACTCCCTGCTTGTCAGCGGTCACCAGGTTGACCCAATAGGCTGTTTAAGTAATGTAGCGGGCCACAGCCCTGACCGTGCTTGGCAGACCAGGCATCCGTGGTCAGGTGGACCCTTGACCCAACGCTGTGTGCCAGAGATGATACCACTTGCCTCTCCACTTCACGGTACAGTTTGGGTATCGCCTTTTTAGAGAAATAATTGCGGCCTGGCATCTTCCACTGTGGTGTACCAATGGCTACAAATTTACAGAAGGCCTCAGAGTCCACCAGCTTGTATGGTAACAGCTGGCGAGCTAACAGTTCCACCACGCCAGCTGTCAGATGCCGGGCAAGGAGGTGACTGGCAGAAATTGGCTTCTTCCGCTCAAACATTTCCTTCACGGACACCTGGCTGCTGTGGGCAGAGGAGCAGGAACCGCTCAAGGGCAGAGGCGGAGTGGAGGAGGGTGGCTGTGAAGGTGCAAGGGAGAAAGCGGCTGAAGATGCTGCACCTGAAGGAGGAAGAGGAGAAGGAGGGTGGCTTTTTTTTTTGTGTGCTGCTTTTGCTCAGGTGCTCTTCCCATTGCAGTTTGTGCCTTTTCTCCATGTGCCTTCGTAAGGCAGTTGTCCCTACGTGAGTGTTGGCCTTTCCACTGCTCAATTTTTGGAGGCAGAGACAACAGGTGGCATTGCTCCTATCTGAGGTAGACACATGAAAACATTTCCAAACCGCTGAGCCCCCCTGGGGTGATGGCACTATGGTGGCATCAGCAGCTGACGTTGAAGGGCATGTTGGCTGGCTGTCCATAGGTGGCGATACATGCCACCAGACACTGCCACCAGCTGTTTCTGACGATGAGCTCCCCCTGCTTCTTTCAGGAACTCGTCTCCTCCTACTCCTCCTCTCTGTCTCCCCCTCTGAACTGTCCCCTTGGCCATCTTGTCTCTTAGGAACCCATGTGGGATCCGTATCATCATAATCATCATAATCATCCTGCCCAGCTTCACTTGCCTCAGACACCTCCAAAACTGCACCAACAGCAGGTACTTCATCATCCTCCTCCTCACACATTACATCCATAGTGTCGCCTAACTCACACATATGAGTATGGTGTAACTTGCTTAGCGCCTTCATCTTGTTGTACCAGTAGTGGCGGTGAATCAGTGATTTTACCACCAAATAACTCCTGCAAAGTGTCAAATGCAGAGGATGTGGTGCTTGTAGTAGCGCTGGTGGCTGCAGAAGATGAGGTGTTCTTTGTAAATAGTCAACCACGTCCTGACAATCTTGGGAGTTGATGGCATGTGCCTTCTTCTGAGCACTGTACTTTGGGCCAGGGCCGCAAGAAATCACATCAACACGACCTCGCACAGACCTGCCAGGTGGCCTTCCTCTGGGTCTGCCTCTACCTTTTCCTCTACCTGTTTTGTCAGTTTTTTCCATATGGGGGGGGGGATGAAGTGAAAGGTATGCACTGACTTGACTAATACAAAGTGCAGTCACACAGGTGCAGTTAACAGGTATGCACGGAGTGGTATATCACACTGCATGCACTCACGTAGGTAGGTGTATATCACACTGCATGCACTCACGTAGGTAGGTGGGTGCACTGAACACAACAGGTAGGTATATGTAGTGATGATGTGGGTGCACTTAACACAACAGGTAGGTATATGCAGTGATGAGGTGGGTTCACTGAACACAATTGGTAGGTATATGCAGTGATGAGGTGGGTTCACTGAACACAACAGGCAGGTATATGCAGTGATGAGGTGGGTTCACTGAACACAACAGGTAGGTATATGCAGTGATGAGGTGGGTGCACTGAACACAACAGGTAGGTATATGCAGTGATGAGGTGGGTGTACTGAACACAACGGGTAGGTATATGCAGTGATGAGGTGGGTTCACTGAACACATCAGGCAGGTATATGCAGTGATGAGGTGGGTTCACTGAACACATCAGGTAGGTATATGCAGTGATGAGGTGGGTTCACTGAACCCAATGGGTAGATATATGCAGGGATGAGGTGGGTTCACTGAACACAACAGGCAGGTATATGCAGTGATTAGGTGGGTTCACTGAACACAACAGGTAGGTATATGCAGTGATGAGGTGGGTGCACTGAACACAACAGGTAGGTATATGCAGTGATAAGGTGGGTGTACTGACCACAACGGGTAGGTATATGCAGTGATGAGGTGGGTTCACTGAACACATCAGGCAGGTATATGCAGTGATGAGGTGGGTTCACTGAACACAACAGGTAGGTATATGCAGTACTGGGTATTACAATGTGCACCTGTCACACACACAGGTCAGGTAGTCACTGAATGGGCTGTGCCTGGCTGGCAGTATGAATTAGCAAGGCTGTTTATGCAACACAAGTGTCAGTGGGACACACAGAAAAAAAATAGATCAAAAGAACAAGATTAGCTCTCAAAAGAGCTGTTGTGGAGTGCTATTTTAGCAATAAGAAATCAGCAAGGAGCAAGCTAACAAGCCTACAAGAGCTTAACTAATCTTTCCCTATGAGAGAGTCTACAGCAGCTGTCCCTTCTCTAATTAGTGCAGGCACATGAGTGAGTGTAATGGCCGGTGGTGCCTGCCTTTTATAAGGAAGGGAGTGGCTCCAGGGGGGAGTGTAGCCTGATTGGCTATAATGTGCCTGCTGACTGTGATGTAGAGGGTCAAAGTTGACTCTAATGGTGCATTATGGGGGCGAACCGAACTTCCAGAAAAGTTCACCCTAGATGGCGAACGCGAACCACCGGAAGTTCGCCGGGAACCGTTCGCGGGCGAACCGTTCAGGCCATCTCTATATATGACATGTCCATGATCTGTGCGCTGTCCAGAAAATTCATACGGCATAGGGACTTTGCATTCTGCTATCACAATGGACACATTCAAAACAAATATATCTACATTGATCCCATAGTTAACATAGTATCTGTTGTCCATTTGTCTGTCGGTGTACACGGCAGAACACAGTTTTATTGTGGCCCGAATGTACACCTACCCTCAAAAACATTAGTTACATAGTTACATAGTTACATAGTTATTTTGGTTGAAAAAAGACATACGTCCATCGAGTTCAACCAGTATAAAGTACAACACCAGCCTGCTCCCTCACATATCCCTGTTGATCCAGAGGAAGGCGAAAAAACCCTTACAAGGCATGGTCCAATTAGCCCCTAAAGGGAAAAATTCCTTCCCGACTCCAGATGGCAATCAGATAAAATCCCTGGATCAACATCATTAGGCATTACCTAGCAATTGTAGCCATGGATGTCTTTCAACGCAAGGAATGCATCTAAGCCCCCTTTAAATGCAGGTATAGAGTTTGCCATAACGACTTCCTGTGGCAATGCATTCCACATCTTAATCACTCTAACTGTAAAGAACCCTTTCCTAAATAAATCTAAATAAATGGCTAAAACGTTTTTCCTCCATGCGCAGATCATGTCCTCTAGTCCTTTGAGAAGGCCTAGGGACAAAAAGCTCATCCGCCAAGGTATTATATTGCCCTCTGATGTATTTATACATGTTAATTAGATCCCCTCTAAGGCGTCTTTTCTCTAGACTAAATAAACCCAGTTTATCTAACCTTTCTCGATAAGTGAGACCTTCCATCCCACGCATCAATTTTGTTGCTCGTCTCTGCACCTGCTCTAAAACTGCAATATCTTTTTTGTAATGTGGTGCCCAGAACTGAATTCCATATTCCAGATGTGGCCTTACTAGAGAGTTAAACAGGGGCAATATTATGCTAGCATCTCGAGTTTTTATTTCCCTTTTAATGCATCCCAAAATTTTGTTAGCTTTAGCTGCAGCTGCTTGGCATTGAGGACGATTATTTAACTTGTTGTCAATGAGTACTCCTAAGTCCTTCTCCAAGTTTGATGTCCCCAACTGTATCCCATTTATTTTGTATGGTGCTAGACCATTAGTACGTCCAAAATGCATGACCTTACATTTGTCAACATTGAATTTCATCTGCCATGTATGTGCCCATATAGCCATCCTATCCAGATCCTGTTGCAATATGACACTATCTTCCTGAGAGTTGATGATTCTGCACAATTTTGTATCATCTGCAAAAATAGCAACATTGCTCACTACTGCATCTACTAGGTCATTAATAAATAAATTGAAGAGCACTGGACCCAGAACAGACCCCTGTGGGACCCCACTGCTAACAGTCTCCCATTTTGAGTACGATCCATTGACCACAAATCTTTGTTTTCTGTCCATTAGCCAGTTCCCTATCCATGAACACAGACTCTTCCCCAGTCCTTGCATCCTCAACTTTTGCACCAGACTTTTGTGGGGAACAGTGTCGAAGGCCTTTGCAAAGTCCAAGTATATCACATCTACAGCATTCCCAATATCCATATTAGCATTCACTACCTCATAAAAGCTGAGCATGTTAGTCAAACAGGACCTGTCTTTAGTAAACCCATGTTGATGCTGAGAAATAAGATTATTTTCTACTATGAAGTCATGTATAGTATCTCTTAGTAACCCCTCAAATAGTTTGCATACAACTGATGTTAAACTTACAGATCTATAATTTCCTGGATCAGATTTTTTGCCCTTCTTAAATAATGGGAAAACGTGGGCTGTACGCCAATCCACTGGGACTCTGCCAGTTGCAAGAGAGTCACAAAAGATAAGATAAAGGGGTTTATCTATAACTGAACTTAATTCCCTTAGGACCCGAGGATGCATGCCATCCAGGCCAGGTGCCTTGTCTATTTTTAATTTATTTAGTCTTGCCTTCACTTCTTCCTGCGTTAAGTATTTAATATTACAGTTAGAAGATTGAGACTCTTCCGCCTCTGTAGTTTGCAACAGTGCTGTTTCTTTTGTGAAGACAGAAGCAAAGAAAGCATTTAATAACTCTGCCTTACCTTGGTCATCCACCATTGAGTTCCCATCCTCATCCTTTAGAAGTCCTATACAGTCAACCTTTCTTTTTTTAGAGTTAATGTACTTGTAAAACTTTTTTGGGTTAGATTTGATATCCTTAGCGATTTGTTTTTCAGCTTCAATCTTTGCCTGCCTAATTTCTTTTTTACAATTTTTATTGCACTCCTTATAATTTCTTAGTGCAGCCTCGGTCCCCTCCTGTTTTAAGACCTTATAGGCATTCTTTTTCCTCTTCATTTTATCTTTAACCTTTCTATTCATCCATAGAGGCCTTTTTTATTCCTAGACATTTTGTTTCCATATGGGATATACATACTACAGTATTGATTGAGTATAAGTTTAAAAGCTTGCCATTTCCCTTCAGTGTCTTCCCCTTGTAGTACATTATCCCAGTTCACCAAACTTAGTGCCTGCCTAATTTGAGTGAACTTTGCTTTTCTAAAATTCATAGTTTTAGTGGTCCCGCTGCCCCGTGACCTATCAGTCACCAGATCAAACGTTATCATGTTGTGATCACTATTTCCCAAATGTTCTTGAACCTGCACATTTGATACATTATCTGGTCTATTAGAAATGATCAGATCCAGTAACGCATTCCCCCTAGTTGGTTCAGTTACAATTTGAGTCAAGTAATTGTCCTGTAGTGCTGCCAGAAATCTGCTGCTTTTACCAGAATGGGTAGCCTCAATACTCCAGTCAATGTCTGGAAAGTTGAAGTCGCCCATAATTATGACCTCATTTTTACCTGCAGCTTTTTCAATCTGCTGTAGTAATCGCAGTTTTGCAGCTTCATTAATAAGAGGTGGCCTGTAGCATACCCCAATAAGCAATTGGCAACTTTTATTTCCACCATGAATATTTACCCAAACGGACTCCACATCTTCGCAATCTTCCTCCATCTCATCGTTGAGGACAGCTGTAAGAGAATTCTTAACAAAGAGACAAACCCCTCCACCTTTTTTCCCTGTTCTATCCCTCCTAAACACATTGTATCCTTTTAAATTAGCTATCCAGTCATGGCTTTCATCCATCCATGTCTCGGTTATTCCCACAATGTCATAGCCTTTGTCATTCAGAATGAACTCTAGTTCGTCTATTTTATTTGCAAGGCTCCGAGCATTGGTTACCATGCACTTTATATTTTTACCACCACATTTACCAATTTTGTTTACAAGAAATGGGCTACTTGAATTTTTACCAACCTCCTTAATCTTTACACTGTCCCCACCCCCCTCTCCACCCTCCATAATGATAGGTTCCCACTGTCTTTTTACCTCATCTTGTCTACGTATTGAGACTTTATCCTCCCGCCTCCCCCCAGATCCTAGTTTGAAATCTCCTCCAACCGTTTAGCCATCTTCTCTCCCAATGCAGCTGCACCCTCCCCATTAAGGTGCAGCCCATCCCTGCTGTAGAACCTGTAACCGACTGCAAAGTCTGCCCAGTTCTCCAGGAACCCAAACCCTTTCTTCCTACACCAATTTCTCAGCCACTTATTTAACTCCCTAAGCTCCCTCTGTCTCTCAGATGTAGCACGTGGCACTGGCAGTATTTCAGAAAACACCACCTTGGAGGTCCTTGCTTTAAGTTTATCTCCAAGTACCTGAAAATCATTTTTGAGGACCTTCCATCTCCCACTAACTTTGTCATTGGCGCCAATGTGTACCATGACAGCCGGGTCTTCCCCAGCCCCACCCAGTAATCTGTCAATTCTTTCCGCTACATGCCGAACCCGAGCACCCGGGAGGCAACAGACTGTACGGCATTCGCGGTTTCTTCGACAGATTACCCTATCTGTCCGCCTAATAATTGAATCCCCTACCACCAGTACCTGTCTAGCCTTAGCTGCACTCCTATTCCCTTTCTCGTTACAGCAGTCTGCCCCTTGGTTGCTAAGGAGCACATCCTGCTGCAGCATTGCTACTCCTGAATCATCCTCCCCAATATTACGCAAACAAGCATACTTATTAGTGAGGGACAACTCGGGACTAGCCTCCCTGCCACTTTTTCCCCTACCCCTTCTAACTGTGACCCAACTAGCGGCTGCCTCTGCTTCTTGGTCCGGCTGTACTCCACCCTCCTCATCTTCAACGGTTCCATCCAGTGTCTGGATCGTGAGATCCAAGCTCTTCTCCATGTTGTGTATGCTTCTCATGCTTCTATGTTTTATGGATATTACATAGAGATTGCATGTGAAAAGGTGTATCTGTGTTTTCTCTACTCAAATAGCAATAGAGTGGCTTTGCAGCATCTCTGTATTGCTGCAGGAGCTCAGTGATAATTTTTTGGACAGAGGTTTGACAGAGCATTAAAATGTCCATTTACCTTCCTCTAAATTATCCACATGGACTCAGTCTATTTGGTGATCAGAGCAATGGGCCCAATGTTATCACTGTGCCTAGGATACAGTTTGGTCTTAACCTCCCTGGTGGTAACCCCCTAGTCAGGCTCTGAGCGGAAGACAGCAGCTCAGAGGTAACCCCGAGCCAGACTCTTGGTAGCCTTGCCACTGGGAGGTCTATGCAAAGTATAGCACTCAGCAGGCATTTCAACTCACCTCCCCCAGGTTCCAGACAATTGCAGCTATTCTCCTTACTGTTTTCCGAGGCTCTGCATCCCTGAAATCGGCGGTTGTCGTTATGATGACAGACTGCAATCTCACTAAAGGGTTACAGTGCCACCCGGAGGATGGAGGGAGGTGAATAAGTGCTGGGCTGCTGCAGATGTTTTTAGCAGCATGATGTTTTACTGGTTTTAGGGTCTGAAAGAGTGCAAAAATATTGCACCACTTTTAGACCTTAAAATCCAGAAATAATCATACCGCTAGGAAGTTCAATCAAGCTCTGCATAGTTCTTTAGAACCTAAATGACTATATACACAGTCTTACATACACTAACATTATGCATGCAGCCCTACATACACGACAGGATATACACATCCCTACATACACTGACACTATTTCATAACTACTAGTTAAGAAGCCTTTGCAGGTGTAGAAATATATGATTATCTCACTAATATTATAAATGCGAATGTTTGGATGTTTGGATGTTTGTTACTCAATCACATAACAATGGCTGAACGGATGTGAATAAAATTTGGCGCACACACATAGTACATCACCTAGAATAACATATAGGATACTTTTTATTCCCATAACCAAAAAGTGGGGGAGACAAATACAAATTTCACTGGAAAATGTAAACTGCAGCCATTCTTACACTGTTTATGGTAGGGTTCTCAAACTTTGCAGAGTTGGTCACAAGGTGACTGACTGGGATTAATATTCAGAAAAGTTAGTGGAGCCTACAAAAACCAATCAAAATTTACCTATTGATTTTTAAGGGGAATATTTAATTACTGCCATTCTTGCACTGTTAATGGCACAAGCCTCAAACCTGGTACAGTTGGTCATTGGGTGACTGGGGTTCAAATTCAGAAAAGGGGGTGGAGCCACAAACAGCCAATCAGATTTGATTCATTTCAATGCAAATTATTGATGCCAAAGGCCGCAAAGCTCACAAACTTGGGCATTAAGTAATTGTGTGTTAGGGTTAGAAAAAGTGGGCACAACCAACACCAGCCAAATATATACCTGGGCAACACCAGGTCATTAGTGGGTGGAGACAAATACAAATTTCACTGGAAAAATGTAAACTGCAGCCATTCTTACACTGTTTATGGTAGGGTTTTCAAACTTTGCACAGTTGGTCACTGGGTGACTGGGATTAATATTCACAAAAGTGGGTGCAGCCAACACCAGCCTAATACATACCTGGGCAACTCTGCGTCATCAGCTGGTACTGAAATAAGCCAGTTGATCATTTTGTGTCAAGATCAAACTTCAGTGAGAATGAGTTTTTGTGAGAAAGTTGACTTTTTATGATAATGAAACACTTTGTAATGAATTAATATGCATCTGATCATTTTTTTAAATAACTTAAATATGATGTAAATTGCCACCAGAAAACAAATTGTCACTGCATAAACATTTGCCCATGACTCTACATTAAAAAATTTCTTTATTTAAATTAACAAAGCTTTTGATGTATTTGAAAGTTTTAACTTGAACCATTTATCCTACTTCTGCATTAAGGTTAATTAACAGAAAGCTACAGCAGGGGCGTTCCTAGGGTCCTTGAAAATCGGTGGCACCTGGGGGCACTAGGCGGGGGCTATGTGCGGCGCGCACATCGCGCCGCTGCAAAAATGGGCATGGCCATGCAGTGAGTGGGCGTGGCCATGGGTGGGGCCAATCGTACATTAGATTAGGACAGTGGTGGCGAACTTTTTGGAGGCCCAAACTGCAACCCACAAGTCACTTATCTATCGCAAAGTGGCAACAGCAACAGCTTTTCCCATAGTCTCGCAGTTAGCAATCATGTGACCCCCAACAAGACAAATTCAGCAATCATGAGGCCCCTATCAAGACAAATTTAGAAATCATGAGGACCCCAACAAGACAAATTCAGCAATCATGAGGCCTCCAACATGACAAAGTCAGCAAGCGTGAGGCCCCCAACAAGACAAATTCAGCAATCATGAGGCCCTCAACAAATCATGAGGCACCCAACAAGACAAATTCAGCAATCTTGAGGCCCTCAACAAGACAAATTCAGCAATCATGAGGCCCCCAACAAGACAAATTCAGCAGTCATGAGGCACATAAATAGACAGCATTTCACATAAATAGGCAGAATGCCCCCTTAATATGGTAGACACCTCTCACCTGGCTTCTGAATTCTCCTCTACTGGCTGCTGTACCTGGCGATACTGTTTTTGGCTGGATTGGGGATGATGTGTGAGCTGAAAGGCCTGGCAGTGATGCCATAGCCTGGCTGGCGGTGATGCTGTAGCCGATGTTGTAGCTGGGTTGGCTGGCAGTGATGTTGGGATGTGCTTGGCTGGTTGAACTAAATGCTGGCCTGACTGGTGGTGATGCTGTGGCCTTTTTGATAGTGATTCTGGGCTGGTTGGCTGGTGGTGATGCTGGGCTGGCTGGCCTGGATAGTTTAGGTAGCGACAGGTGTCTTCTAGTTAAGGTAGCACCAGGAGTACCCCAGTTTAGGTAGTGACAGGAGCCCCCCAGTTCAGTTAGTGACAGGAGCCCCCCAGTGTAGGCAGTGACAGGAGCCCCCAGTTTAAGTAGTGACAGGCACCCCCCAGTTAGGTAGTGACAGGCACCCCCCAGTTAGGTAGTGACAGGGACCCCCAGTTGGGTAGTGAGTGACAGCAGGGACCCCCATTAGGTAGTGAGTGACAGCAGGGACCCCCATTAGGTAGTGAGTGACAGCAGGGACCCCCATTAGGTAGTGAGTGACAGCAGGGACCCCCATTAGGTGGTGAGTGACAGCAGGGACCCCCATTAGGTGGTGAGTGACAGCAGGGACCCCCATTAGGTAGTAAGTGACAGCAGGGACCCCCATTAGGTAGTAAGTGACAGCAGGGACCCCCGTTAGGTAGTGAGTGACAGCAGGGACCCCCGTTAGGTAGTGAGTGACAGCAGAGACCCCGTTAGGAAGGGAGTGACAGCAGGGACCCCCATTAGGTAGTGAGTGACAGCAGGGACCCCCATTAGGTAGTGAGTGACAGTAGGGACCCCCATTAGGTAGTGAGTGACAGCAGGGACCCCCAGTTGGGTAGTGAGTGACAGCAGGGACCTCCATTAGGTGGTGAGTGACAGCAGGGACCCCAATTAGGTAGTGAGTGACAGCAGGGACCCCCATTAGGTAGTGAGTGACAGCAGGGACCCCCATTAGGTGGTGAGTGACAGCAGGGACCCCCATTAGGTGGTGAGTGACAGCAGGGACCCCCATTAGGTGGTGAGTGACAGCAGGGACCCCCATTAGGTAGTGAGTGACAGCAGGGACCCTAGTTAGGTAGTGAGTGACAGCAGGGACCCCCATTAGGTAGTGAGTGACAGCAGGGACCCTCTTGTATTCATGTATTGTCATTTTGCTGTATGTCACCCCTAAATATTGACTGTAACCTAAACTAATGTCCAGCGCTGCGTAATATGTTGGTGCTTTATAAATACAATAAATAAATAAATATTAATTGATTGAAGATCGGTAACTACTGTGAATTCCATGTGAATGTGCAGTAGGTACTGAGTAAGAAATTGTAGTTGGATTTAAAGGATAAGCCAAAGTTAAGTATATCCTACTTCAGACTGATCCATAGCAAAAGAATAGCTACTGTCCTCTCATCTTAAGAATATTCATAATTTCCTTAGTTAAGCCTGGATTTCGTCAAGAAAAGATCCTCTTACCACCAGAGAGTATGAAATGAATACATGGACAGTTTTTTTCTCCATTAATATTAGTGGCTAGAACAAAGAGATTGATTTTTCTACTGAGCTATGATATGATTATATGATATCGACAGCAGGTTCCAAACAAGATCAGTCAGGAAAATTAATAAATATTAAAAGTTAGATAAGAGTTAAAGAGAGGAGGGTGTGTCTTGCTTTTAGGTAAACCACACATTTAACATTTTGTGCTTTGCTCTACATTACTTTTTATAAAAAAAATGTTTGACACTTGCCCATATGCTATTCACTTTTTCTCCTGAGTTATCTCCTGTGAGATAATTTTCATATTCACTTTAAATTAACTTTTAAGCATTTTACAATTGAAAAAGTACTTAAAAGTTGGTAAAAAAAAAAGTACTATAAATAATTTTGAGCATTTTCTCGCTTGCTATTGGATTAAAAATCATTTTATGACAAGGGGCCTGATTCACAAAGCGGTGCTAACAGTTAGCACGCTGGTGAAAAGCCCTTTATCATGCCTAAACTCAGTTTAGGCATGATAAGTTTAGGTGTGATAAGTTTAGGTGTGATAAGTTTTAGGCATGATAAGTTTAGGCATGATAAGTTTAAGCACCAACTGCGTTAGCACCGCAGTGCACAGCTGATCAAAAGTTTTGCGCTAGCAAAGTTTGGTGCACTTCGCATAGAGTTTAATGGTGCTGCTTTGCGTGCGGGACTTTGCACGCTATCTACACTTAACTAAACTTAGCATGCCTAAACTTATCACACCTAAACTTATCACACCTAAACTTATCACGCCTAAACTGGCTTTTCACCAGCGTGGTGCAATGGTTATCACGCCTAAAGTCTCTAACTGGGTTAGCACCGCTTTGTGAATCGAGCCCAAGGTGTGAAAATATCACAAGGAGAAAACTCAGGTGAAAATATGAATTGCATATGGCTCTATATGCTAAATTTCATTGTCATTTAATAAAAGTATCAGGCTAGCTATGTAAAGATTTCAATCTCCCTCTGTCTCATTACACTCAATGGAATGTTCAACATGCAGTGTAAATGGGATCCAGTCTCGGAAAACCCCTTATCAGCTTTAGTTTACTGAAGTTGGCAAAACTGCCATATGTTCATGCTCTAATTTCAGGGTCTAGAAGTCTAATATCTTTAATTAGTCACTGATTTGCATCTGATAAACAACATAATGTTTATTGCAAGTGGAAATGTGCGGTTTGGCTACCAGGTTCTTTATCATAATAATTAGAGGGAATAGGATGATGTGGTTAGCCTAATTTACTATCACTTTTGCAGAACAATTCAGTATAAACCTTATGGTAACAAAAATAGTGCGCATTTGATCTCACAAAACAAGAACATCGCTAAAATTATACTACATAGTTAATGAGAATTGTACTTATACACGTTTAAATGATCAATCCATATCTGTTTTCTCAGTCGCTCTAGCACTAATAAATAAAGTTAGTGTACTGAATACAAACTATAGTTCAGTTCTTTAATAGCATCAGCCAGTGCAATGTAATTCAAAATCTAAGTACTGGACCGGTACTGTAACCCCTGAAATTGAATAACAGGATTCGTGACATTCCAAATGAATTACACTAACAGTATAGATTTGATGTAAAAATTTTAAGAAACCATTTGTAGAGACAGGGTATGAGAGTAGTTAATTGGATAAAACTATAGGATAGGTACAGTCAGTAAGGGAAATTAGATGAGCTAGTTACCGGTAAAAGGAAGTACTGCAGGAGGATATTAATGCCATCAGTATGCCTTGTTGTTAAGCATAAGATATGGAAAAGGAGTTTTAGGAAGCCCTGGGGAATTTTAAAGCAGGATAGAGTCCTTTGATGTGTTCTCCCTAGACACCAGCCACTCCCCTTCAGTATAGGTAATGAGATGATCTCTCCTCCATTACTTCCAGTGTAGGTAGCCAGATGACCCCTCCCCCTTTCCCTCTAGTATAGATAGCCAGATGACTCCCTTAATCCCTCCTTTTCCCATCCCCTTTCAGTATAGGTAGTCGCTCGTCTCTAGTGCAGAAGCTTCCTCTTCCTTTCCGTCTCCAATGCTGCCCAAGTCCATAGCCACTGATCACAATGCAAACTCGCAAACGAAGGCAAGGTGGCTGCTGCACAGGCAGCTGGCAGCAGAGTACAGTGGTCAGGTGCTTGCCTGATCTCCCTGCACTGCTTGCAAATGCTGGTTTGGTGCCCTTGCTCCTGTGGTGCCCTAGGCCTTGGTCTAGGTGGCATAGGCCTAAATACGGCCCTGACAATAACAGAGATTATACGTATAGTTACAGCATTATTAATCACATAAAATCGAAAAGTATGTGTCATGCAACATGGATCTTGTAGTGTCCATGTGACAAACAATATATTGAACACACAAGCAGGCAGCTCAGGTTAAGAGCAGAAGAGCACATCTAATTTATGAGAAAGTATTTACAGTATTGTGTGTCTGCATTTTGTGGAGGCAGAAAGTGGTGACAGGGCTCAGGGAGATGAAGGTAAAAAGGAGGGTGGTAAAGGTATAACATGACAAAAGATGTCTAAAAAAGAGATCATAGGGATATTAAAAATAAATACCATACAATCACGCAGAATAAACATAGACCTAAATCCTACCTGCCATTAATAAAGGCGCGAACATCAAATTGTTGGTTTGCAAATTTTCCTAAACATTCACAAAAGGGCAAATCGTCATAGACTTAAATGGCCAGGCACATTCTAACACCTATAGGGGCTGTTTTGGGCCTCAAAATGGATGGACAAAGTAGTGTTTTAATATCTAAAGGGCAGAAATCACATTACATTCCAAAATTTGTGGATTAAAGTGCTTTAAAACAACTGGCATTTGTACATGTCCATCAGGTAGTGTAAGGGTTAGGCCCGGTTCACACTGTCAGATGAAACAACGTGTTTACTGCACCCCAAACAACCGCAAAGAGCTTTAGTGATAACGGCAGGTAAGCAAATAATTGTTTTTACTAGTTAACACCTCAGGGACGTAGATGTTAGTCCTCTCGGCGGCAGTCTTTGTGTTGTGGTGTATAGTGGTTGCCGTGCTTGTGCGCACATTCGTAGGAGTGCACTCGATTGCAGTTTTCCAGCCCCTGGCATATACATGTTTGAAAAATTATGTTTTGTTACAGCTGCTGTAGCAGAGGCCAGAAGAATTTGGCTTATCTATTTTTGAAAACAAAATTTTGTTTTCAGCTGCTGTAGTAGAGGCCAGAACAATTGTGCCATATACAGGTGGGAATACAATTGGCTTATCTATTTAAAAAAAAAAAATGTTGCAACCGCTGTACAGCAGGTGACAAGGCTCCTTCGGTGGGGATTTAGTTGGTGTACTACTAGGACCAGCACACCTTTTTCTAACAGCTTAAGTGTGCACTGGGAACACAAAACAGAAATATAACAATAGCAAGAAAAAAATCAGTTATCTAGTCGGTGCACTACTAGGACCTGCAGACCTGTCTCCAACAGCTAACATGTACATTGGACACACAGAACAGCAATGTTTATAATTACACATTCAGACAGCCAGTGTTCAGCATGCCAGTGAATCCCTCCCCCTCCTCTTGTAAAATGTTTGACATCACAGTGGGAGGCAAAGGAGAGAGGATCCATAGAGATTGGCTGGATAGAGTGCTAGCCCCACCTCCCTGAGTAGATCGAGAGATTAGAGGCGGGAGTGTATGATTGCAGAGGCAAGCTAATGGTGACAGTCTTCTCTGCACCAGGACAGGGACTGCGAGCTCAAAGCCTGTGCAAGGTAGAATGTGAGTTCATTCTCCTCACTGTCAGCCCACGCTGTCTCTCGGCCCTTCTCCGACATCCTCAAAATGTGCACAATCTTCCTGCTACACCTCTCTCTTCCCTATTAGCACCCTCAATGTGCCCTGATTCTGCTGCACCCCTCACTCTACTGCACCCCTAACTCTGCTCCCCATCACCCCTCACTTTGCTGTACCCCTCACTCTGCTGCACCCACACTCTGCTCCCCATCACCCTTCACTCTGCTCCCCAGCACCCTTCACTTTGCTGCACCCTTCACTCTGCCCCTGGTCCCTCACTCTGCTGCACTGCACCATTCCCTCTGCTCTCCAGCACCCCTGACTCTGCTCCCCAGCAGCCCTTACTCTGCTGCACCCCACACACTGTTGCACCCCACCACCCTTCACTCTGCTTCCCAGCACCCATCACTCTGCTGCACCCTGCCCTCAGCTCCCCAGCACCCCTAACTCTGCTGCTCCCTTCACTCTTCTCCCAGCACCCTTCCCTCTGCTCCCCAGCATTCTCTGCTGCAGCGCTCACTCTGCTGCACCTCTGATTCTACTCCCCACCACCCCTCAATTTACTGCACACCACACTATGCTGCACCCCACACACTGCTGCACCGCACCACCGTTCACTCTGCTCCCCAGCACCTCTCACTCTGCTACACCATTCACACGGATCCTCAGCACCCCTCACTCTGCTTCACCCTTCACTCTGCCCCCACCATCTTTAATTCTGCTCTCCAGCACAACTCACTCTGCCCCCCACCACCCTACACTATGCTCCCCAGCACCCCTCACTCTGCTGCACACCTCCTGCCCCCACCACCCTTCACTCTGTTCACCTGCATCCCTCACTTAGCTCTCCAGCATCCCTGACTGTGTCCCCCCAGCACCTTCACACTGCTCTCCCCTCTAAATTCTCAATTAGTCAGTGGCCCTCCCATAAATCCCCAAGCATAATAAGAGAGTTTGGAGGTGATATGATGTGTAATATGGCAACCTAAATTGTTTTTGTCAAGGGAGTCATCAATGGTGCCATGACCCGGAAAAGTTTGAGAACCACTTGTCTATTGGTAGTTATGTGTGTGTGAAAAATCAATGTTATGAGTACTGCAGAGGCTTTATACACTAATATGTATACATGATGATTATACACTCATTTATTCCTTTGTGTAAGATGATTTCTTCTAGTATTAAGTTTATTTTTTTTATTCAATCATGCGAGTAATACATAGCATTCTTGAACTGACTGTATATGTGAGTTTTATAACCCAGGGTTTGTTGCAATATTTATGATGTAATTAGGTGTATGAACAGCTAGTAATAATTAGAGGTTAATGGAGATATAGGAGGTTTGATAAGTTTAGGAAAGAGGGATGGTTGTCTTATACCACATTAGGCAACCACCCCTCTTTCCTAAACTTAGTGATGTTGCTCCTAATTAATTCTATGAGGAATGAATGCATATAGTATCGCCCTGAAACAGAATTTCAAGATTGGTATGCTCTTTTATGTTTTATTTATGTACAAGAGAAGCATCATGTTTTAATAAAGTTTCTAAAGTGGTTTTACACATCTTTGAGGTTTATTCTTTAAGTTTCTCCATAGGATTGTGTAATTTATTACTGTGGGTTGAATAATAAAGCAGAGAGAAACTGCCCAGACAGGTTTGGCTGAAGCTTAGAAAGATTTTATGAGAGTTCAGGTATTCAGAAAATGAAATAGCAGTAGTTAGTTAGTCCAGAAGAGCATTCAATGGTCAGTTATGTTTGGTAGGGATGATCAACGAGATACAAAACTCCAAGTGTAAATTATGTATGCAAATGTATGCAGCCTAAAAATGGACCAATCAAGTCCCACCAAGGTTTAAAACTGATTGGTTCGTTTTGAAGCTGCATACATTTGCTAACAAAATTTACATAATCCTGCAGCTAACATCTTCTGCAGCACTTTTATAAAGTGTAAGTAGTGAAGTCACTAACTGTCCCTTAGAGGAGGTCACAATCTTATCCGTGCCATAGTCTGTCAATGTCTTATTTTCCTATTGCAGTAACAAGGGCAATTTTTTGGTGCCAGACAATTAACCTATATATGTTTTTAGGATGTGCATGGCGGGATCCCTTGCAAACATTGGAAGAACATTCAAACTCCATACAGATAGTGTCCTGGAGCAAATTTGAACTGGGGACCCTAGCGCTACAACATAAGCTGCTATCCACTATGCCCCCAATGCTTCCCTTCTACTAAGTGTGCTCGGCAAGAGAGGCATTAAAGGGAACCAGAGAGGAACTTTATTAAAAAATACAAAAAGCTTTTATAAATACCTGGGGCTTCTTCCAGCCCCATAAGCCTGGATCGCTCCCACACCGCCATCCTCCGCTTCCTGGATCGGTGGTACCGGGTCCCGTCACTTCCGGCGGACGCGGCCAATTATCCGCATCACAGGGGCTCCCTCCATACCCGTACGCATGAGGCTGCGCAGTAGGCAGCCTCATGCGTACGTATATGGAGGGAGCCCCGTATGATGCGGACATTTGGCCGTGTCTGCCTGCCAACTGGCCGACTCGTGGCAATGACGGGACCCGGTACCGGCGGATCCAGTCAGCAGAGGACGGCGGCGTGGGAGCGATCCGTGCGTATGGGGCTGGAGGAAGCCCCAGGTATGTATCCCCCTCAACCTCTCTGGTTCCCTTTAAGGACTGGGCCTGCGCAAGGAGGAGTGTGAGTTACTGGACTGAGTGCACTTTGTGCTGAGATGATGAGGAGATTGGAACTATGCCTATGCAATGAATATTCAATTAGTATCAGGATGGGCTCCAACTGTTTAAGCGGATCCGAGATGAAAAACTAACTATAACAAGTAACTTGTCTATGTATCTTATCTAAAGTTTAGATAGTTTACTCAGCAATTCTATCTGCAAACAGCTTCAACAGTTTATGATTATTTATTCCTGTAATACGAGGGCAGCCATGTTCTGTTTATCACATTACACATAGGCAAGCTGATCTGTATCTCCCACTCCCCTCTCCTACTCCCTCTTCCCCTCTGCCTCTGAAATCTCTGGCTAGTAACCTCCTCCTCCTCCTGCCCAGACTGAGCTCCCATAAGCCCTTGCTACTAAGGCTGAGAGTGCCAAGGCTCTTTCAAGAAGCTGTGGGCGAGGCTTGTTCAGTTTATAGGGAATTAGAGTATTAAAACAAAACAAAAAAAGTATTTGGCTTGAGGAATGCCCTATAAACTATATGAAAGGAACACAATTATGCAATGAGTAAAAGTTTATCTTGGATCCACTGTAACCAATTCTACTGCTATAAAGCTCAGGTAGGCTTGCTGCACTTGACAAGTGTTACATCACATATCATACAATAAATCAAAACATTTGCAAACCAAAGTGTGCTTCCTAAGAAGAATAACCAGTAAAAAGCACCCTATTTGGGCAGACCGTGGTTGAAAAAAAATCCAGAAATGGCGTGATTAATTTCCGGATTAGAAACAGACTCACAAATTCGACCAGGATTCTTCCCGTGAATGAGGCAATCACGGAAATGAATGGCCGCAATCACGGAAAATGTTTTAGCTAATAGCAAAGCACCCATACATGCTACAATCACCAAAATTGCATGGATTATAAAGGTGAGATGTGTCAACAACTTAAAAAAAATCTAAAAGAACTTTTCGTTTTTGAGAAAATCAAGTTAAAAGTATTGGTGATTAAAAAGCTGCCCAAACCCGCCGACTAGCAGTTAATAGCAAAGCCCCCTTACATGGTAGGAACACCAAATTTGACAGATATGTTAAAGACGAACTGAACTTTACATTTCAAAACAGATCAACAGAATCCTTTTTAAAAATCTTAGGCAGAAAGTGAAGAAAATATGATTAAAAACATGTAAATACAATGTATAACATAAATCTTTTAACAAGCCTGTCCCACCATTGACGTAGCCTGCTGCGGCGGTCACATGGTTACTGTCCAGCAGGCTCGCAGGGAACACTGGGAGAACTTCTTGTTTGTCAGCAAATTCCACCGACCACTCTCTGCTCACATGTTGTTTACCGACTACGTCATCAGGTGGTGCCTAGTCAGCAGCATGACAGTATGACAGAATGAGCAGAACAGCGGGGCAGACAGCGAGCAGAGCTGGGCAGACAATAGAGGAGAGAGATAAGAGGGAGAGAGAGGCAAGTCATCCATGGAGGGAAGGAGGGAGGAAGGAAGAGCAGTGGAGGGGGAAGAGAGAGGCTAGAAGAGGAGTGGAGGGACAGTGCACTTTACTATGAATGCACTTCTGTAGTGCATTGAGAAGCCGTGGTGTCTGAGATTTTCCTGCCTGTCCCACCCGTGTTAACTGTTGCACTGATTTGATCTGACACAGCTGCTCCGCCCACCATCTTCTCTCTGCTGGCTCATACACCGCAAGCTCTCCTGTAATTGAGGCGGAAGATTAGAGCTTTTGCATGCTCGCTGGATGACAGGAATCACTCTTTTCACACAGCACAGCTGTGCTTCCAGCCTGGACACTGCTGAGACCAGCTTATCTCCTGCATTACCTTGTCTGCTCTCTGGTAATGGGGGGAGGGGATACTTAACCCATTCAGCAGCTCCACTGTATTGCATGCCAAGCTGCAAGGCTCTGCCTCTGTCATTACTTTCCCAACAAGTGTGTAATACATTGCTGTTCAAACAGTGATTTCTGCTCTTTGTTTGTAAGAGTATACATGTTCTTGCCCATAGAGGTTCTCCTGGTGTGTGTGTGTGTGTGTGTGTGTGTGTGTGTGTGTGTGTGTGTGTGTGTGTGTGTGTGTGTGTGTGTGTGTGTGTGTGTGTGTGTGTGTGTGTGTGTGTGTGTGTGTGTGTGTGTGTGTGTGTGTGTGTGTGTGTGTGTGTGTGTGTGTGTGTGTGTGTGTGTGTGTGTGTGTGTGTGTGTGTTAGCCGACTACCTGGCCTAAAGTGTGGATGTAGACACTGTGAGCAGCGATGAACCCTTGGACTACTGGGTGCGCAGGCTTGGCCTGTGGCCAGAGCTGTCCCAATTTGCCATCCAACTTCTGTCTTGCCCTGCCACAAGTGTCCTGTAAGAAAAGACCTTAATCGCAGCTGAAGGCATTGTCACTGAGAAGAGAAGTCACAAAAGTGTTTAGTACCTCACCTTTATCAAAATGAATGAGGCATGGATCCCGGAGGGCTACTGCCCGCCCGAATACTAAGTCAGTCCCCGCACACAGCATCTCTGCCTGCACGCCATGTGACTGCCTGCACAATGACTACGTTGCTGCCCACACCGCTTGACTGCCTTCTCCGCCATCACCAACAGGGTCCAGGACTCCAGGCAGATTCCTGAATTTTTAAGGCTGCTACTAGCAGCGGCCACTAAAAAAAAACAATAAAAAAATTTTCTGGTGTGTGTACATGCCTGCCTAATTTTTCTGGCTGCCTTGCAGCTGCAACAACAAAACAAAAGGCATGTACATGTGCCAATTCCCCTTCATGATCATTACCGTGCTGCGGTGAAGGGGCTTGTGTATCACAATGAAGCAATGACCACGGTTATATGAGTGTGTCGGGGGGCACACCCAAGATAATAAGGTCGTTGCTTCATTGTGGACAGACCAAAATTGATCAGCCCGGCGACCATATGGGCTTGAAAACCTGCACTCTTGCCATGGTGCGCACCAGTCCAGCACGGCCGTCACTACACAAAAAGCTGTTTGCGGTGTGTTACACAGTGAGTTTGGTCTGTCAATGTGAAGCAGTGCACTAATTACACTACCTGATTGATGTATACACATGCAAGATGTTTTAAAGAACTTTAGGCCTCCAGTTTAGCATGCAATGTAATTTCTGCCCTTAAAACGCTGCTGTGCATAAAATCCTGATTTTTCCCTGGGACTTTTGGTGTGTATCCCACTCCGACATGTCCCCCTCCAGGTGTTAGACCCCTTGAAACATCTTTTCCATCACTTTTGTGGCCAGCATAAATGTTTCTAGCAGCGGCCACTATAATAATTTTTCTGGTGCATGTACATGCCTGCCTAATTTTTCTGGCTGCACTGCAGCTGTAACAACAAAACAAAAGGCATGTACATGTGTCAATTCCCCTTCGTGATCATTACCTTGCCGCAGTGATGGGGCTTGCGTACCACAATGAAGCAATGATCGACGGCTATATGAGTGTCTCGGGGGGGAGGGGGGCCACACCCAAGATAATAAGGTTGTTGCTTCATTGTGGACAGACCAAATTCGATCAGCTGGACAGTCACTGGTGTTCTGTCATTGAGCTACCTCAGCCCAGCGACCATATGGGCTTGAAAACCGCCATGGCCTGCACTCTCGCCATGGTGTGCACCAGTCCAGCATGGCCATCACTACACAAACAGCTGTGTGCGGTGCGTTACACAGTGAGTTTGGTCTGTCAGTGTGAAGCAGTACTCTAATTACACTCCTTGATTGATGTATACACATGCAAGATGTTTTAAAGCACTTTAGGCCTCCAATTTAGCATGCAATATGATTTCTGTCCTTAAAACGCTGCTTTGCGTCAAATCCAGATTTTTCCCTGGGACTTTTGTCGTGTATACCACTCCGCCATGCAAAAACTCAGATGTTAGACCCCTTGAAACATCTTTTCCATCACTTTTGAGGCCAGCATAAATGTTTATAATTTTTAAAGTTCGCCTGCCCATTGAAGTCTATTGCAGTTTGCGGAAGTTCGCACGACCCAAACTTTTTGCGGAGGTTCGAGGTTCGCGAAAATCGGAGGTTCAAGCCATCTCTAGAGGACAGCGGGAGCCCGCGGCAATGCATCCGCATAGGCAGATGTGCTCTCAGCTATACTTTGTATAGCTGAGAGCTGCGGCTTGTGTGGCGGCGGGTCGGCAGAGATATTTAATCAAGGTGAAGATAACAGGATAGAGGATATTGGCGTGGGATCTTTTCCGAGGATATTGGCGTGGGAAATTTTTTTTAAGGTACAGGTATTTCTGGTTAGTTAAAAATAATAAAATACTTTTTTTGTTGTTCTGTTTTTATTTTACTTAACCCTTATGGAAATGGGTAAGGGGTACTATGTACTCCTATACGCATTTCTCTTGGGAGGGGGCGGGCATTTGGGGTCCCCTTTCTTACAGGGGACTCCCAGATGCCACCATGAACTCCCCCCTCGCCCCCACCTCCTCCTGAGGCCCTGGAGGTGGGGAGGAGCACCTTGTCCATGGATTGGACAAGGGCTCCGGGGGAGAGGGGAAGGCTTGGCCACCCCTCTCCCCCAGAGCCCCCCCCCCATACCATGGACCATGCGGGCTGGTATAGCTCAGGGTGCGGAGCCCCAGTCAACCGGGGATCCGCATTTTGGCTATCCCAGCCTGCATGGGGACAAGGGGTTAAAGAGGCTCGTGAGGGGGGACCCCATGTCATTTTTTTTTCATTTCCCACTATCAGCAGCACACAAAAAATAAACATTTTTAAAATATTGTTTCCCACTATCTTTTTAACATATCATGCAAATTTGTTGTTGCTAGGATGTAAGGGGCCTTTACTATTAACTGCTAAAGTCGTCGGGATTTGTTTCACTAAGAACTGTCATTTACCGCATTTAAATGTATACTTTTTTCCTTTGAAATTTTAAAATCGATTTTCTCAAAAACTATAAGGTCTTTTTGATTTTTTTTCCTCTTGTTCCCACTGTTCTTCTTAACATATCTGGCAAATTTGGTGTTCCTACCATGTAAGGGGGCTTTGCTATTAACTGCTAAAGATCACAAATTAATTTTTACCGTGATCCCCCGCGATCACAACCGAGATTGCATTCCGAATATTTGTAATCACTGAATTTCCGTGGCCGATTTCTGTGATCCAGAATCAATTACGGCATCGAATACCGAAGCCAAATAGTGGAAAAATCCCCGTGAGTCACGGAAAATATCTGCCTATCACTGGCATTCATAAAACTCCCAACATCAGACATAACCTCAAAATAAACAGAAGAAACACATAATAGTGCAGACTGTTAACTGCTCGTAAACCACCTGGGGCCTGGGTAAATAAAAAGTGTATTTTAACCACTTGCCGACCGCGCACTCATACTGCACGTCGGCAAAGTGGCAGCTGCAGGACCAGCGACGCAGTTCTGCGTCGCCGGCTGCAGGCTAATTAATCAGGAAGCAGCCGCTCGCGCGAGCTGCTTCCTGTCAATTCACGCGGGGGGCTCCGTGAATAGCCTGCGGGCCGCCGATCGCGGCTCGCAGGCTAAATGTAAACACAAGCGGAAATAATCCGCTTTGTTTACATTGTACGGCACTGCTGCGCAGCAGCGCCGTAAGGCAGATCGGCGATCCCCGGCCAATCAGCGGCCGGGGATCGCCGCCATGTGACAGGAGACAGCCTGTCACTGGCTGCACAGGACGGATAGCGTCCTGTGCAGCCCAGATCACCAGGGGGGACAGGGAGGAGAGGGAGGGGGGGAATCTCGCCGCGGAGGGGGGCTTTGAGGTGCCCCCCCGCAACACCCATCAGGCAGGAGCGATCAGACCCCCCCAGCACATCATCCCCCTAGTGGGGAAAAAAGGGGGGCGATCTGGTCGCTCTGCCTGCACCCTGATCTGTGCTGGGTGCTGCACAGCCCACCCAGCACAGATCAGCTAAAACAGCGCTTGTCCTTAAGGGGGGGTAAAGGGTGGGTGCTCAAGTGGTTAAAGGGTAACACACGACCAGATAAAGTGCATCTCCACCTCCAGGAAAAGCATTTACCTGGCTGCTTGGCCACCTCACAGTATTGGACAGCTAACGCCACATTACACACCGCTCCCCACTCTGCATAAGGCTTATCCTAATACAGTCTTAAGCTGGTATGGATCTATAAAAAAGTTCCTCTAAAAACAAGTGGATCAGAACGAGGACATCTCCTCCGTCATGTGTAGTTGTTCTCTTTCTTCCCTGAAACCACATCTTAGGCATTTTGTCAGCCGACCCATCATAAATATTAACTACCATGCTGTGAGACTGATGGTAATGATTATAAACATTCAGCGCTGCGTAATATGTTGGCGCTTTATAAATACAATAAATAATAATAATAATAATTTGTGTAGGGAAAAAGCAGTGGTATTTGAATTACTCAGGGGGTAGGGTAATGTGAATGGTGACTGACATGTTGAGTGGATGTAGTGCAGAGTGTTATCAATGATTAGCAGTGCAGCTGTGGGACATTCCATAAATGTATTTTCTCTAGTACATCAATGTGGCTAGTTAATTTTGGTATAAAGTTTCATTTTTATATAAACTACAAATATGGCACTCCAACTCATACTTCAGCAGTCAGTCAGTAATAAATAGTGAGTGGCACAGTAACATAGGGGCTAGCACCCTTGCCTTTTAGTGCTCTAGCCCTAAGCTTGAATCTCAGACAAAACTTTTATAACTAAAGGTGGCCATACGCTGGCCCGATTCGCGGCCGTTTCAACAGCAGATTCGATCCTGGGATCGAATCTGCTGCCAATCGTTCGCGCTAAACGCACCCGCCAATCCGATTTCCTCCCAAAATCGGATCGGTCCGTCGATCGCGCCGTGCGGGAAATTACCCTCGATCGCCCGCGGGTAGGGTGCGCGTCGCTAGCGGCGGCCGATCCGATCAGGTATACATTACCTGACGCTGGCTCCCGGGCGTCTTCTCAGCGCTGCACCGCTCTGTTCCGGCTCCATCCCGGCGCTTCCTGTCACTGCAGTGACCAGGAAGTTCAAATAGAGGGCGCTCTATTTGAACTTCCTGGTCACGGAGTGACACAGGAAACGCCGGGATGGAGCAAGAACAGAGCGGTGCGGTGCAGCGCAGAGAAGACGCCCGGGAGCCAGCGTCAGGTAATGTATAGGGGAGGGGGCACAGGCGGCAGGAGCAGCTCAACAGATTGTGATCGGTTTCAGGCTGAAATCGATTCACAATCTGTTTGCAGTAAAGGCAGCCATACGATCCCTCTCTGATCAGATTCGATCAGATAGGGATCTGTCAGCTGGTCGATCTAATGGCAAATCGACCAGTGTATGGCTACCTTTAGAGTTTGTAGGTGTTCTATGTGTTTGCATGGGTTTCCTCTATCCCAAAAACATAATGATTACTTAATTGATTCTTCCTAAATCTGGTCATAAACTAGTGTAGGAACTTTAGACCAAGACTGTGGTAGGTGTTAGATTGTAAACACTCTTGAAGGCAACAGTTAGACCCATGACTATGTACTCTGTGTTACTGCTATAAAGATGAATAAAAAAAAAAAATTAATAATAATAATAATGATAATGATAATAATGTTATTAGGTCTGGTGGTTAGGTCTCTTGCCTTGCAGCACTGGGTCCCTGGTTTGAACCTCAGCCATGGCACTATCTGCACATAGTTTGTATGTTCTCCTCCTGTCTGTATGGGTTTCCTCCAGGCTCTCCAGGTTCCTCCTACATCCCAAAAACATACAGATAAGTTAATTGGCTTCCCCCTAACAATTTGAATGATATACTGCACAATGCATACATGATACATAATTCGACATATGACTATGGTAGGGAGTAGATTGTTGTGAGCCCCTCTGAGGGACAGTTAAGTGACAAGACAATAGCGCTGCAGAAGATGTCGGCACTATATTATTTATAATAATAATTATTATTATTTTCAAACAAACAAAATGTTCCCGGATCAATAATAAAAATGTATCTCATAAAGGGGAAAAAAATGTTGAGCTATTTACTTGTTTCTTTATAAGGGACCGTTTTCATATAGTTCATCATGAAGGCAACGTAAGGTACATAAAATAATGAATCAAAGAGCTGCTTATGACTTAGCCATTACAGAACAAGGCCAGACACTGCTAACACAACCAGATTCTATTTTTAAACTCCTTACATTAAAATAAACAAGCCTACAGTGTGCTCCTGGAGTTCAGGCACAAATTAGAAGAGATATTAGAGCATCGAGAATGCAAAAGGGAAACCTTGTGATTAGTAAATAAAGCTGCTGTCAGTTTACTACTGAAGTAATTACCTAAAATGAACTTATGGAATGTTCACAGGAGTAAATCACAGTGTTGTGAAAAATTCTTTAAAATGTCTCAAATGTTTGTATAGGAATGACCTAAATACAAATGTTGTGGAGCTATGCGGCCTTATCAATTTTACATTATCAGGAAAGCATGTTGACCTTTCTCCAGAACTAGCATTGCTACATATGGGCATAGATAAATTCCCTTAACCACTTGAGGACCTAGGGCTTTCTACCCCTTAAGGACCGGCCACTTTTTTTCCATTCAGACCACTGCAGCTTTCACGGTTTATTGCTCGCTCATACAACCTACCACCTAAATGAATTTTGGCTCCTTTTCTTGTCACTAATAAAGCTTTCTTTTGGTGCGATTTGATTGCTCCTGCGATTTTTACTTTTTATTATATTCAGCAAAAAAGACATGAATTTTGGCAAAAAAATGATTTTTTTAACTTTCTGTGCTGACAGTTTTCAAATAAAGTAAAATTTCTGTATACATGCAGCGCAAAAAATGTGGACAAACATGTTTTTGATAAAAAAAAACCCATTCAGCGTATATTTATTGGTTTGGGTAAAAGTTATAGCGTTTACAAACTATGGTGCCAAAAGTGAATTTTCCCATTTTCAAGCATCTATGACTTTTCTGACCCCCTGTCATGTTTCATGAGGGGCTAGAATTCCAGGATAGTATAAATACCCCCCAAATGACCCCATTTTGGAAAGAAGACATCCCAAAGTATTCACTGAGAGGCATAGTGAGTTCATAGAAGATATTATTTTTTGTCACAAGTAAGCGGAAAATGACACTTTGTGACAAAAAAAAAAAAAAAAAAAAGTTTCCATTTCTTCTAACTTGCGACAAAAAAAAATGAAATCTGCCACGGACTCACCATGCCTCTCTCTGAATACCTTGAAGGGTCTACTTTCCAAAATGGGGTCATTTGTGGGGTGTGTTTACTGTCCTGACATTTTGGGGGGTGCTAAATTGTAAGCACCCCTGTAAAGCCTAAAGGTGCTCATTGGACTTTGGGCCCCTTAGCGCAGTTAGGCTGCAAAAAAGTGCCACACATGTGGTATTGCCGTACTCAGGAGAAGTAGTATAATGTGTTTTGGGGTGTATTTTTACACATACCCATGCTGGGTGGGAGAAATATCTCTGTAAATGACAATGTTTTGATTTTTTTTACACACAATTGTCCATTTACAGAGTTATTTCTCCCACCCAGCATGGGTATGTGTAAAAATACACCCCAAAACACATTATACTACTTCTCCCGAGTACGGCGGTACCACATGTGTGGCACTTTTTTGCACCCCAAGTACGCTAAGGGGCCCAAAGTCCAATGAGTACCTTTAGGATTTCACAGGTCATTTTGCGGAATTTGATTTCCAGACTACTCCTCACGGTTTAGGGCCCCTAAAATGCCAGGGCAGTATAGGAACCCCACAAATGACCCCATTTTAGAAAGAAGACACCCCAAGGTATTCCGTTAGGAGTATGGTGAGTTCATAGAAGATTTTATTTTTTGTCACAAGTTAGTGGAAAATGACACTTTGTGAAAAAAACATTAAAAATCTATTTTCCGCTAACTTTCGACAAAAAATAAAATCTTCTATGAACTCACCATACTCCTAACGGAATACCTTGGGGTGTCTTCTTTCTAAAATGGGGTCATTTGTGGGGTTCCTATACTGCCCTGGCATTTTAGGGGCCCTAAGCCGTGAGGAGGAGTCTGGAAATCAAATTCCGCAAAATGACCTGTGAAATCCTAAAGGTGCTCATTGGACTTTGGGCCCTTTAGCGCAGTTAGGGTGCAAAAAAGTGCCACACATGTGGTATCGCCGTACTCGGGAGAAGTAGTACAATGTGTTTTGGGGTGTATTTTTACACATACCCATGCTGGGTGGGAGAAATACCTCTGTAAATGACAATCTTTTGATTTTTTTACACACAATTGTCCATTTACAGAGATATTTCTCCCACCCAGCATGGGTATGTGTAAAAATTCACCCCAAAACACATTGTACTACTTCTCCCGAGTACGGCGATACCACATGTGTGGCACTTTTTTGCACCCTAACTGCGCTAAAGGGCCCAAAGTCCAATGAGCACCTTTAGGCTTTCACAGGTCATTTTGCGGAATTTGATTTCCAGACTACTCCTCACGGTTTAGGGCCCCTAAAATGCCAGGGCAGTATAGGAACCCCACAAATGACCCCATTTTAGAAAGAAGACACCCCAAGGTATTCCGTTAGGAGTATGGTGAGTTCATAGAAGATTTTATTTTTTGTCACAAGTTAGTGGAAAATGACACTTTGTGAAAAAAACATTAAAAATCTATTTTCCGCTAACTTTCGACAAAAAAAAAAATCTTCTATGAACTCACCATACTCCTAACGGAATACCTTGGGGTGTCTTCTTTCTAAAATGGGGTCATTTGTGGGGTTCCTATACTGCCCTGGCATTTTAGGGGCCCTAAGCCGTGAGGAGGAGTCTGGAAATCAAATTCCGCAAAATGACCTGTGAAATCCTAAAGGTGCTCATTGGACTTTGGGCCCTTTAGCGCAGTTAGGGTGCAAAAAAGTGCCACACATGTGGTATCGCCGTACTCGGGAGAAGTAGTACAATGTGTTTTGGGGTGTATTTTTACACATACCCATGCTGGGTGGGAGAAATACCTCTGTAAATGACAATCTTTTGATTTTTTTACACACAATTGTCCATTTACAGAGATATTTCTCCCACCCAGCATGGCTTATGTGTAAAAATTCACCCCAAAACACATTGTACTACTTCTCCCGAGTACGGCGATACCACATGTGTGGCACTTTTTTGCACCCTAACTGCGCTAAAGGGCCCAAAGTCCAATGAGCACCTTTAGGCTTTCACAGGTCATTTTGCGGAATTTGATTTCCAGACTACTCCTCACGGTTTAGGGCCCCTAAAATGCCAGGGCAGTATAGGAACCCCACAAATGACCCCATTTTAGAAAGAAGACACCCCAAGGTATTCCGTTAGGAGTATGGTGAGTTCATAGAAGATTTTATTTTTTGTCACAAGTTAGTGGAAAATGACACTTTGTGAAAAAAACATTAAAAATCTATTTTCCGCTAACTTTCGACAAAAAAAAAAATCTTCTATGAACTCACCATACTCCTAACGGAATACCTTGGGGTGTCTTCTTTCTAAAATGGGGTCATTTGTGGGGTTCCTATACTGCCCTGGCATTTTAGGGGCCCTAAGCCGTGAGGAGGAGTCTGGAAATCAAATTCCGCAAAATGACCTGTGAAATCCTAAAGGTGCTCATTGGACTTTGGGCCCTTTAGCGCAGTTAGGGTGCAAAAAAGTGCCACACAAGTGGTATCGCCGTACTCGGGAGAAGTAGTACAATGTGTTTTGGGGTGTATTTTTACACATACCCATGCTGGGTGGGAGAAATACCTCTGTAAATGGACAATTGTGCGTAAAAAAATCAAAAGATTGTCATTTACAGAGGTATTTCTCCCACCCAGCATGGGTATGTGTAAAAATACACCCCAAAACACATTGTACTACTTCTCCCGAGTACGGCAATACCACGTGTGGCACTTTTTTGCACCCTAACTGCTCTAAGGGGCCCAGAGTCCAATGAGTACCTTTAGGCTTTACAGGGGTGCTCACAATTTAGCACCCCGCCCACTTGCCAGGACAGTTAACAAACCCCACAAATGACCCCATTTTGGAAAGAATACACAACAAGGTATTCCATGAGGGTAATGGTGAGGTCATTGAAAATTTTATTTTTTGTCACAAGTTAACGGAAAATGACACTTTGTTAAAAAAAAATAAAAAAAAAAATTCTGCTAACTTGTGACAAAAATTAAAATCTTTTATGAACTCACTGTGCACCTCACATAATACTTTAGGGTGTCCTCTTTCCAAAATGGGGTCATTTGTGGAGTCTGTCCTGGCATTTTAGGGTCTCTGCAATCATTACATGTATGGCCAGTATTAGGAGTTTCTGCTATACTCCTTATATTGGGTATACAAGTAATGCACTCTGGGCTGAAAGGAAAAATGAACGGCAAACATACCTTGCTCCCCATCAATGGCAGATCTTCCTCCACATCAATGGCAGTGATAACCTCAGGAGAGAGACACCCCGTGCCACCCTGCACTCAGGGTGAGCCACCAACTTATGTGACTGGGCCTCAGAACTTTAGTATACAGCATTATGCCTGTAGGATACAGCAATATGCCTGCCAATAGAGATGACTCTGTGTGGCATTAAAGCATCATCATCGGCTCAAATCACATATAAACCGGGGGTGTCCACACTCAAGGGAAATTCAAACATGCCGTCTTATATCGCCAATCCAGGACAGATCAGCAATATCAAGCATGGAAACCGATCCTTCTTCCCACTTTTATGCTTACCCGTTTGGTCTTCAAGCTTACCTCTCCTCTCCCTGCGACAATGTGCAAAAGACCACTGAGTGTGTGCCTACTCCTGTGTCTGGAGTTCCCTAGGTTCTAATAGTGTACCTGCTCGTGGTACCTCTCAAAACACGGCCCTACGCATAGGCCAGGCTGGTCAGGACAGCGGGGACAATAAAAACTGGTGTCATTCCTTCTTCCAGTCCTGCTGCAGACACGACAACGTTTTCTTCGGATGCGTTGACCTGGGGCACACGGAATCTGATAGGCGTAATGCCTACCATGCAGTCGGCTAGTTGCATCTGGGGGGGGGGGGCTGGCACCTCCTGGATACAGGATGTCCAGAATGATCTGTTCCTGAAATTGGAGGAAAGATCCAGTTCTCCCAGCCTTACTGTAGAGAACAAAGCTGTTGTAAACTGCCAATTGAATCAGATAAAAAGACACTTTCTTATACCAGCGTCTTGTTTTCCGGGTAACTAAATAGGGCGCTAACCTCTGGTCATTGAAGTCCACCCCTCCCATGTTGACATTATATTCGTGGACGACAAGGGGCTTTTCAATGACCTTAGTTGCCCGTTGAATTTGGACAGTCGTGTCTGTGTGAATGGTGGACAGAAAGTAAACGTCCCTCTTGTCCTTCCATTTCACCGCGAGCAGGTCTTCAGTACGCAAGGCGGCCCTCTGCCCCCGTTGAAGTCTGGTGGTAACGAGCCGTTGGGGGAAGCCCTGGCGACTAGGCCGCGCAGTGCCACAGCATCGGATTCCTTCTAACTTTAAGTGCTGAAAGAGGGCCACACTTGTGTAATAATTGTCCACAAAAAGATGGTACCCCTTCCGGAACAAGGGTGACACCAAGTCCCACACAACCTTTCCACTGCTCCCCAGGTAGTCAGGGCATCCGACCGGCTCCAATTTTGAGTCTTTTCCCTCATAGACCCTAAAACGACATGTATAGCCTGTGGCCCTTTCACAGAGCTTATACAGTTTCACCCCATACCGGGCGCGCTTGCTTGGGATGTACTGTTTGATGCCAAGGCGCCCGGTAAAGCGTAAGAGGGACTCGTCTACGCAGATGTTCTGTTCAGGGATATAAGCATCTGCAAATGTTGAGGACAGGTGGTCTATGAGGGGCCGAATTTTGTGGAGCCGGTCATAAGCAGGGTCTCCCCTTTCAAGACAGGTTTCGTCGTCGTTGAAGTGCAGGAAGCGCAGGATGGACTCAAATCGTGTCCTGGACATGGCAGCAGGGTACAAGGGAACATGATGTACTGGGTTCGTAGACCAATACGACCGCAATACATTTTGTTTCATTAGTCCCAAGTGAAGGATAAGGGCCAAAAAGATTTTAATGTCGGAAACTTGGACTGGTTTCCACCCGAAAGGCTGGGCATACATGCTCTCCGGGTGCTCGGTGATGAATTGTGTGGCTTTACGATTGGTCTCAACCACAATTAAGTCCAGGAGAACCTGGGTGATGAACAGCTGCAAAAAGTCTAGGGCCGTTCCTAGATGAGCTGTCGCCACCTGGACTCCAGACTGGGCGGTGAAAGGGGGCACTACGGGTGCGGCGGAATCAGGGGATTGCCAATCTGGTTGTGCCAGCACCTCTGGGAGTCTATGGGTACTACGGGCCCGTCTTCTTCTTGGTGGCTGCGACGGGGGTACTACTGCACTTGCCACCGTACCAGTTTCCACTTCCATGCTGACGCTCACCACTTCGTCAGGGTCTACGGAAGCACTGGCACTAAGTCCAGGAGATGCTGCGCTGCTGGTGCCTGCCTCACCAAGAAAACTATCAACAGCGCTAGCACCACCCTGCTGCCCTTGAGGCGGATCCTGCGCCACCTGCGGTCTAACGACTTGGGGTCTGGTACGCCTGGCTGTAGCCGGGACCATAGCCTCGTCATCAGTATCGGTCAGGGAACCACTGCTTTCTACAGGTTCAAAATTGGACCCGGAAGATTCGACGGATGATTCTTCCCAAAAGAACTCATCCGACTGGTCCATATACCTGTATACCTCGTCATCGGAAAGCCCCCTTCTTGCCATTTTGGATTGCTAAATTTATGGGGTTTTCCTCCGAGACTACCCAGAAAAAAAGAGCACCTACCTAGCAAAAAGGGAGTATTTGAGAGGTATTGGGGTTGGTGGGAAGTGGGGTCTCAGAGGCAATCAAACAATCACGGGACAATCAAATCCAATTACAGCACAATCGACTCCAATCACAGCACAAGCAGATCTGATGCACTCGGAAGGTGATGGGGGGAGGGTGGGATTGGGTGTGGCGGGAAGTGGGGTCTCAGGCAATCAAACAATCACGGGGCAATCGAAGCCGATCACGGGACAATCAAATACAATTACAGCACAATCGACTCCAATCACAGCCCAATCAAATCTGATGCACTCGGAAGGTGATGGGGGGAGGGTGGGATTGGGTGTGGCGGGAAGTGGGGTCTCAGGCAATCAAACAATCACGGGGCAATCGAAGCCGATCACGGGACAATCAAATACAATTACAGCACAATCGACTCCAATCACAGCACAAGCAAATCTGATGCACTCGGAAGGTGGTGGTTGGAGGTGGTGGGGGGAGGGTGGGGTTGGGTGTGGTGGGGGGGGGGGGGGGGGGGGAGGGTGTGGTGGGAAGTGGGGTCTCAGGCAATCAAACAATCACGGGACAATCGAAGCAGATCACGGGACAATCAAATACAATCGCAGCCCAATCAAATACAAGCGCAGCACAATCGAATACAAGCGCAGCACAGTCAAAAACAATGCACTTGGACGGTGATTAGGGGGGGGGTCTGAGGGCGATTTGAGGGAGTGGGGGGTTGATCAGGAGCCTGCACGGGGCAAACTGAGTCCTGATCTGATGAGAGGCAGACACAGGGGGTTACTGATCGCAGATCAGTTAGTGATTGCTGGGGAGGACAGATGTAAACAAAGAGCAGGGGATGTAATCAGAAGGGGGGTATGAGGGCAATCGAGGGCCTGGGCAGGTGATCGGTTACCCCCGCGGGGCAGTTAGGGTCTGCTCTGATGGGTGGGGGTGCCAAGGGGTGATGGACAGGTGATAGACAGGTGATCAGAGGGGGATCAGAGGGGGATCAGAGGGTAAGGTAGCTGTATACAGATGTATACAGTATACAGGGGGGTAGTCTGGGATGGAGTCTGGGGGTGATCTAAAGGTAGGGGGGGGGGATCAGGGGTGACTAGGAGGCAGTTAGGGACCTAACGCAGGGGATAGCGTTTAAAGTTAGTGATAGGTGGGGGGGTTGGGGTTTTTAAAGGGGTGCAAGGGTGCTGGCAGGGGTCTGCTGGGGTGATCAGGGGGGGTATGAGGCCTGGGGTGGGAGATCAGGGGGGCTGTAGGCAAAAAAAAACGTGTGTGCTGTATACTCACAAAGTGCTTCCTCCTCGCTAGTGGTCTCTGCAACAATGAGACCACGAGGCGAGGAGGAAGCACGTATAAGGCACTTTGTTTACTTAACAAAGTGCCTTATACATTCTGATTGGCCATTGTTACGGATTCCTCCGCTCGCCGGCTCTGCTAAGTGGCCGGCGAGCAGAGGCAAAATGCCAGGCTTCCGACTCCCGGCGGAGGATCGCGTCACGGATGACGCGATCGCTCCGCCCACGCCCATACAAGGACCGCCGCATTTTGTCTATACGGCGGTCCTTGCGGCGTCAGCTTCCCGGCCGCCATTTGTCTATACGGCGGTCGGGAAGTAGTTAAACATCTTTATTATGTACTAATACACCTACTATGTACCTCTCAACAAATGAAACTAACATTTTGGGGGACAGAAGACCCCCCTCCACTTAGTCTAACCTTTCTCTGAAATGGGTCTGTAAGTATAAAAGATTCTCCTATTGTCTACAATAAAGATGACATCACTTAAAGGACCACTATCATGAAAAAAGTAGGCAGTTAAAATCTGACAGAAGTGACAGGTTTTGAGCCGGTCCATCTCCTCATGAGGGATTCTCAGAGTTTTCCTTTTTTTTCAACAGCATTTTCTGAAAAGCAGTTTAACTGCCAAAATAGTAAGATACCAACCAGGCTCACTAATCACTTGCACACTATTTTGTCAGTTAGACTTTGCAACTGTTAAGGCAGGTTCTTAAATCTAAAAAAAAATGGACACAGAGGCAAGTTCCCATCTGCAAGACATGTCTGAGTGTGCCCTGATCACCGCTCTTCATCCCCCCTGCACCCCTATAGCCCCCCAGAATCTGGCGACATTCACATGTCGACAGACTTTCAGGGAAAGGGCATCCCACTGCAGGCTGCGGAACGTCTGCAAAATGCCCCTTCCCTGACTATCAGAACCTTCAATAGTCTCTGCTGCCTGCTCCCCTCCTCTTCCCCACCCCCTTCACATCAATCAGTGTGCTGCAGAGCACAGCCGCTTCCTCTTCAGCATTGTACCCCTAAGGTCACAAAACTGAAAGTCATGGATGGCTGCAGATAGGAATGGTGGGGAGAGGAGGTACCCCCACGGACCAGGCAGAATGTTGTTGTTTTTTAACTTAGACCTGACTCTGGTTTTCTTTAAGTAAAAAAAAAAAAAAAAAGATTTTAACTTACCTGGGGCTTCTTCCAGCCCCATGGACTCCCATTGTGCCCACTATGTCCTCCTGATCCCCTCCAGACACCGGCGGTAACCCCGGCAACGCTGGGCTGTCACCGCCTGTTGCCCAAGCCGCATGCACCCTGGTCGCTCACCCATGTCCAGGAGCGTTCTGCGCATGCTCACTATGTGTAACTCAGCGCTCCTGATGCCGGGAGGGCAACCACAGTGTGCGTGACTCGGGGCTGCATGTGTGCAGTAGCCACCGGAGATTAATAGGACGCCGTGGGCACAGTAGGAGTCCAGAGGGCTGGAAGAAGCCCCAAGTAAGTTAAAACCTTTTTTTTTTCTTTTTTTTTCACTTAAGATTCCCTTTAAAGTGAACCTGTAATGAAAGATATATGGGAGCATCCAGCACTAACATTAGGGATTTTTAACTTATTCAAAAAACTAAGGGAATTCCAGGAGACATTACTTAGTGAAATCTATTGATAATATTTACTATTCAAGAACTGTGCTCTTCAAACAGTACAGTGTTTAAGATATCTCTCCAGGTTTTCTCTATAAAGTGATTATTCATCGATTCATTTTAGCATGCTACCAGAAAATCCACTCACAAGTAATTAATTTATTGACGTAAAAGAATGCCAAACATTGGTGTTTTATTGTCTGTAGATAACTTTATAATGTTCTTCTTTTAATGAAAATGTGAAATGTTCACAAATTTTTGTTCATATAATGTTAAACCAATTTTCTCAAAAGTCTTCATAACACCTTGCTGGCAATTTATGCTCCATAGTATTAGTGCTTACTTTTAAGTGCAATTTCATGTAGAAATATTAACTGCATAGTTTGTTTCTACTAAATTATAAGTATTCCTGCATTTATTTATTGATTTTAACGTTAAAAATAAATAAATAAATCCACAGTACTGAAGCGGATTTCCAAATTCATATCACTTTTCACCTTGTCCTTTCCATTGTGCAAGTTCCTGTCCACTGCCCTTCTGCAGCTACATCCCATTCCCCCTAAAGGACCACTATCGCGAAAAAAGTAGGCAGTTAAAAAAATGTGACAGATGACAGGTTTTGGGCCAGTCCATCTTTTTAAGGGGGATTCTCAGGGCTTTCTTTGTTTTCAACAGCATTTCCTGAACAGCAGTTTAACCGCCAAAAGAGCAAGATACCAGCCGGCCTCCCTAATCACTTGTACACTATTATGTCAGTTAGATTTTGCAACTGTTGTTCAGGAAATGCTGTTGAAAACAAAGAAAGCCCTGAGAATCCGCCTTAAAAAGATGGACTGGCCCAAAACCTGTCATCTGTCCCATTTTTTAACTGCCTACTTTTTTTGCGATAGTGGTCCTTTAAACTGTTGTGTAAATAACAACATAAATACAATTGCTTATTTTTTACAATATTCATTTATAGTTTTATTTAGTGTTTGCCCATTGTAAAGGTTTTCCTCTCCCTGATTTTCATTCTGAAATGTATCACTGGTGATGACATCCTTGGTTCTGCCTGGTGATCTGTGCAGAATGTTCATTTACTGAGAGTTCTAAAGGGAGTTATTGCTTGCTTGACAGTTGTAAAAAGCCTTAATGCAACAAGATTCACAGACAGCAAACTGTCAGAATCATGGTCATGACATCACACTGTGGGAGGGGTTTCGCCACAATATCAGCCATACAGAGCCCCCTGATGATCTATTCAAGAAAGGGTAAAGATTTTTTTTGTGGGAAGGGAGTATCAGCTACTGATTTGAATTAAGTTCAATCTGCACTTAAAGTTCCTCTTTAACTCCCATTACTATCACAGTACCACAATCCAAATAGTAGGGGGAATGTGCAAACCCCATTTCCACTTAAACTGCACATCTAGTTACTGACATCTATTACATAGACTGTTAGTCAGTTGGAAAACCTAGTTAAGAGAAACTGTAACCAAGCATTGAACTTTATCCCAATCAGTAGCTGATACCCTCTTTCTCATGAGAAATCTTTTCCTTTTCACAAACAGATCAGCATGGCTCTCTGTATGGCTGGTATTGTGGTGAAACCCCTCCCACAGTGTGATGTCAGGACCATGGTGCATTGTGGGAAATAACAGCTGTTTCCAGATGTCAAAGAAGCAAGCAGCAGTTACTTCCACTGACATGACCTGCCAGCAGTAAAATTGTTACCATGTGATATTCAATGTCAGAATGTAAATCAGGGAGAGGAAAGACTTTACAAGGGGCAAACACTGACTAAATCATTTATACATAATTATTGTAAAAATTAAGCACTTTTTTCATTGTTATTTTCACTGGAGTTCCTCTTTAAGCAGAGTAAGCAGTCATGTTCTCCCCTCCTCCTCCTAGAAGGTGAAAATCACCAGTAATTTATTGTTGCAGGGACTGTGCTTTGAAATGTGTAATGCAAAATAAATTAATAAATAACTTTAAAGTTAAATATTAAATACAACACAATTATCATTATTCACCAGGTACAAAATGCATAGTTAATATTCTTACGTTAGCTTGGGCTTTAATATTTTCTGCTTAACTGCAGCCAAGTTTCACACGACTTTAAACATCATTCATTACTCCTGCTTCAAAGCATTGCTAGATGTGATTGTTCCGTGTCAAGATCAGAGGGCACATCAAATTAAAAGTAGGAATAATTAATGGCATCCAAACAAAAGCTGCAGAAGCATATATAGGTATAATGGATTCAGCGAGCTTTCAATCAAGGTTAGTTAACTAGAAAATAGATGTGCTGTTGCATATACACTGCCTAATATGCACATGATAGACCACCGAGATATATCAGCATAAGTCATTCTTTTCAACTGTTCATTTTTAACAGTGGAAATGGAAGGAATGGAACAAAGACATATTGACTTAAGCTTTAATAGTAAATGTATAAGAAGCAACCTTTTGATTTCTTTAAACAATCAAGTAAATTATGTAATCAATGACCATACTATCATTTAGCCAGCAGAACCTCATTCATACTTCTGAATAGAATCATAATGATGTTATATTAGCTGATATCATAAGCCAATTTGCTGTTCACCAAGCAGTGTTACTCACTATGATCACTACATTCTAAATGCTCATCTTATTAGTGGTGTATCTGGGTAATATGGCAACTATGGAAAATTGAAATTGTTTGCCCCCCCTCGTAAAAACAGCATCCTTCTAAACATATATTTGTTATCACTGTTAGCGTTTTTTGACACAGTACTTTGGGGGAAAACTCTCTTCTTATTCCCTCTTTGTACTTTATTCTAACACTAACCTTCCCCTCTTGACCATTAACACTCTCCTATCTGAACACTAACCCCCCCCCCCCCCCCCCCACACACACACACACACACACTCCTAACACTATTCCCTCCCCTCTCCACTCCCAACACTAACCTTCCCCCTGTCCTATCCTAACAATAACCACCCTCATCTCCACTCCTAACATTAACCTTTCCCCTCACAATTACAGCTAATTAGTTTGAGCTCTGGATATGGATTAAGAGCATACAGGACCCCAAGAAGATCGATTAATTTTTGATCACTCCTTGTTTCTCCTCTTTCCTGTCTATTGGTTGAAAGGGCACCTAGGCAAGTTGCAACATCTCAGTCCAACAAGAATTGGGAAACTACAACAATTCAATACTGCCAGAAAGGCAGTAAGGCTTTTATCTGCAGGCTGCACTACTTACTGTTCTAAGACAAATATGTTGTCCCCAGATACTAGAAACAATCACCTGGGCTACCCAAATACCAGAGTTTAAAAGGCCGCTGGATACATAAATTGAGTAGCCATGGTGCCCTGGACATTGGAATTAAATAGCCATGTGCCTCAAAATTAAATAAATAAATAATCACATGCTTCCAGATAAAAGAATAAAGTAGTCACATGCTTTCAGATAAAATAATCAAATAGATATATGCCAGATAAAAGATTCAAGTAGTCTAATGCCGCCCAATAGAAATATTAAGTTTGCACAATCTTCTAGATAAAATAATTAAGTAGCCAGGTACCTCACAATAAACAAATTAGTACAGACTAACAAGCAAGCTCATGGTGACCCAGAACTCATTGGAGTGTGTAAGGGGCTACAATGGTCCTAAAAGCCCCCTTACTAAAATGCTAAGAAAAACAACAGTTTGCCTTCTTAAAACAGAACGAATTTGCGATAATTCAGGTTGGAGTGAGCTTGAGATGTCTTCCAGTGCATCACTGCTGAATATATGCAAATTAAATAGCCAAGTGTGCTATATATATATATATATATATATATATATATATATATATATATATATATATATATATATATATATATATATATGTTAAGTAGCCATTTATTTATTTATTGTATTTATAAAGCGCCAACATATTACGCAGCGCCATGTTCCACAAAGCAAACAAATTCTCAAAATAATTTTGACAGTACTTTTTCACCTACTTTGGGTACTTTTCCCATTGCAAAGTGCTAAAAAGTTAATTTAAATTGAAGATGAAAAATTATCTCCTAGGAGAAAACTCAGGAGAAAATGTGAATTGCATATGGCCCCAGATGTCAAGAAATCCTAATATGTAGTGGGTAGGGGAGTAAGAGCTTATACTTACCGCTCCTTCTGTTACACTGCTATGTCGTTATTCATGGCCAGCCGGGCATGGGGAAGCAGAAAGGACATTATACACCAATAACGCAGCACTTGAGCTCCCTAGGAGTCACATATACCACCATAAATCACCTATAAGGGACAATATGACCTTTTAGATCAATGTGATCAAACTTATTACTAATGTAGTCAATAAATAATAGTTCCAAAGGCTTTTTTGTGGTTCAGAATAGACCAGAATTCACAGTCTCTAAAGGTTCACTTCTGTATTAAGAATGAGTAGTTCTCCTGTTCATATACTTTCAGTATCAGAGCAGCGCTGCACTTATGCTGTGTTCCAACACACCTCCACCAAATTCACCCTGTGAGATCGGCACTCACCAACAGCGATAGGCCTGGATTATATAGGCCTTAGCATGCCTTTGGGGTATTTACAGGCTCCCCTCACCCTCGAACCTCCTGCAGTCTTTCTTATGCTAGCATTTCATCACAGGTCACCGGGACATATTGCATGCAGTGTACCTCAACAACAATAATACATCCTCATTGCGCAGCGTATTAAAACCAAGTTAGCTTTACTGTTTACACTCACATTTAGTGTGGTTTTGAAAAAGCCTGCGGAGTACATGAATTGGCTCCCCCCCGGTGTGACCTCCCGGGCTGGCCGCCGTGTAGATGTTAGTCGGGTCCCAAGCCATTCTGTCTGCCGCTATGCCTCCTCTCCCCACACGCTCTCCAGCTTCCGCATATGACTCCTCCCAATCGATTTCGTCACTGACGTGACTCATTCAGGGGATCCCCTGAATGAGTCACGTCAGTGATGAAATCGATTGGGAGGAGCATTATGCGGAAGCTGGAGAGCGTGTGGGGAGAGGAGGCATAGCGGCGGAGAGGACGGCTCGGGACCCGACTAACATCTACACGGCTGCCAGCCCGGGAGGTCGCATGGCAGGGAGCCCGTTCATGTACTCCGCAGACTTTTTCAAAACCACACTAAATGTGAGTGTAAACAATTAATAAAGCTAACTTGGTTTTAATACGCTGTGCAATGAGGATGTATTATTTTTGTTGAGGTACACTGCATGACCTATGATGAAGTGCTGGCATAAGAAAGACTGCAGGAGGTTCGAGGGTGAGGGGAGCCTGTAAATACCCCAAAGGCGTGCTAAGGCCTATGTAATCCAGGCATATCGCTGTTGGTGAGTGTCGATCTCACAGGGTGAATTTGGTGGCGGTGTAGTGGAACACAGCATAAGTGCAGCGCTGCTCTGATACTGAAAGTAAGCAGAAAGGACATACTGCGCATGCGCGGCATAGTATGTCGGGAAGACAAGTCAGGAGAGTCATCTGACTTGTGGTGACTTGCTGAGAAGACTGGAAAGAAATACAGGAGAATGGCATCTGGTATCCTTTAAGTAGCCATGTGCCCATATATATCAGTACTAGAAATAAGCCTGACCATTTAAAAATGGGCACTAGGGCTCGGCTGCAACTCCCTTACCCCCTTCTCCTCCCTCACCCCCTTCTGCGGCTGGCAACAATTGGAGGGCAGCAGGATCGGTTGAGCCTGCAAACAGCAGGGCAATCCAATGTGTGCAGGTCTGCAGCTGGAAATGATCGGTGTTGGCAGGACCAGCTTGTCAGTCGCCACAACCGCCACGGTCCAACACTCAACGTGCGTGCATCGCTAAGCGCACATGCACCCCTGCCCCCCTGCACTGGTCCTCTGCTGTCCCAAGTCTGCCCACATGCTGGTGCCTGCATGCTAGGCAAAACGCATGGACACAGGGACACAGGAGGGCACAGGGACACAGGAGTTTTATTATATAGAATTACGTAGCAAGATGTTAGGTAGCCAAAATATAGCCATGCCTAAATTAACTCATACAAATTATTATCTGCTTTGTTCTAAGAGATGCTATACAAGACTTTATAGTACAGAATAATCTTAATTTAGCTTATCAACATGGGTTTACTAAAGGCAGTTCTTGTCTCACCAACATGCTGAGCTTTTATGAAAGGAGGAATTCAAATTTAGAACTTGTGAAAGCCGTATACGTAGATGGCACAAGTCCCCACAGTAGCCTGGGACCGAAGTTGAGGATACAGGGACTAAGGAAATTATGTACACATGGATAGATAGATGGTTAAAGGGGAACTGAAGAGAGAGGTATATGGAGGCTGTCATGTTTATTTCCTTTTAATCAATACCAGTTGCCTGGCAGCCCTGCTGGTCTATTTCTCTGCAGTAGTATCTGATTAAAACCAGAAACAAACATGCAGCTAGTCTTGTCAGATCAGACTTATAAGTCTGAACCACTGAAACACCTGATCTGCTGCATGCTTGTTCAGGGGCTATGGCTAATAGTATTAGAGGCAGAGGATCAGCAGGGCTGCCAGGCAACTGGTATTGTCTAAAAGGAAATAAACATGACAGCCTCCATATACCTCTCTCTTCAGTTCCCCTTTAAGGGACAGAAGGCTGTTGATAAAAGTATCTTATTAAAAATGGTAAAATGTTAGCAGTGGGGTCCCGCAAGAGTAAGTGGTAGGTCTAATCCTATTTAATTCAATTATTAATTATCTAGTAGCTAGAACAATTCAATTAATAATGTTCTAGTAGATGAAATATTTAGTAATGTTATTTTTGCAAATAATACACAATTATGCAGAATTAGAAACACTAAGCAGGGTAGTGACATTTTGCAACAGGATCTCGTCAGCATGGCCATATGGGCAGACAGAAAGCCAAGCACCTTTGATGTGCCAATGGAAGAACACCATAAAAGTTAAATGACACAGAGCTGGGAACATCAGACCTGGAAATACTAGTTGATAACAAGGTAAGCAACCATATTCAGTACCAAGCAACAGCAGCAGCTAAAGCAAATAACATTTTGGGATGCATAAACTGGGAAATAAAATTACAAGATGCTAGTATACTACTCCCTCTGTATAAATCACTTGTAAGCCCACATCTGGAGTATGGGAAACTGTTTTGAGCACCACACTATAGGAATGACATTAACATACTAGAACAGGTACAAAGACCGGCAATTAAATTAATCAGAGGAATGCAAGGTCTCACTTACCAAGAAAGGTTGGACAAATTATACATCAATGGACATATATATAAATACAAAAGTTTGCTTTCTTAAAACAGAAAGAATTTGTGATAATTCAGGTTGGAGTGAGCTTGAGATGTCTCCCAGTGCATCACTGCTGAATATATGCAAATTAATCATTGTTACCCTTAGGCCACATACACACATCAGACCATAGTCTTTTGAAAATGAAAGATCACAGACCAATTTTACCCCCTTCCATGTAGTATGAGAGCCATACCTACACAGTCTATTCTATGGAGCTGAACTCCCCATCAGACAGAAATCTTTGCAAGATGCTGTACACAAAGATGCTGTAGACATTCGAAAGATCAGTATCTGCAAAAGATCTGTTCCTGCCAAAGATCAGTTCCTGCAAAATGCATTCATAGTCTATGATATCTGCAGATCATCATACACACCTTGTTTAACAGACATTCATCTGCAGATCAGATCCACCAGGATGGATTTTCAGATCTGCAGATGATTGTCTGATCTGCAGATGAATGTCAGTTAAACAAGGTGTGTATGATGATCTGCAGATCTCATAGACTATGAATGCAATTTGCAGGAACGGATCTTTGGAAGGAACAGATCTTTTGCAGATACTGATCTTTTGTGTCTGTACAGCATCTGTGTGTGCAGCATCTAGCAAAGATTTTTTTTCTGATGGGGAGTTCAGCTCCATAGAAAAGACTGTGAAGGTATGGCTCTTATACTACATGGAAGGGGGTGAAATTGGTCTGTGATCTTTCATTTTCAAAAGACTATGGTCTGATGTGTGTATGAGCCTTTAGAAGCTAAACACACCTCCAGAACCACTGGAATGCAATGATGTGTCAGCTTGTTAATTTGTACAGAGCCATAATAATCCAATATGCATACAGACTGTTTCGGATTGTTTGATCCTCATCAGTGCATGGCATGGATTAATTTGGCTCTATGGAGTAGGGCTTGTGAATCCGAGAGGCACAGACTAACCAGCGAGCTCATGGTGACCCAGAACTCATTGGAGTGTGTAAGGGGCTACAATGGTCCTAAAAGCCCCCTTACTAAAATGCTAAAAAAAAACAAAAGTTTGCTTTCTTAAAACAGAAAGAATTTGCGATAATTCAGGTTGGAGTGCGCTCCGAAATGTCTCCCAGTGCATCACTGCTGAATATATGCAAAGTAACCATTGTTACCCTTAGATACATCAGAGGGCAATATATACGCTTAGCAGTTAAGCCTTTTGGCCCGATGAGCAATAAAAAGCGGTCGCAAACATCGATCCCTGCTACCAGCACTTGCAAATTAAAGGTCTTTTTTGACCCCTTGTTGCCATTGTTTTAACATACCTAGCTATTTTAGCATGTATGGGGCTTTGCTATTAAACACTAAATGTGGTGCCATCGACCTTAATATATTTGCAAGAATGTTCCTGGAAATTCGTAGAACAAGCATATTTTCGACTAATTTTTGCATGATAATGTCACAGGCAATTTTGCTCATCCCTATTTATAATCACCATTTTCATATATTGACATTGTTCCCCCACTTTTCACATACAAAATATGAACATTGCCAAATAAGTAATAAGAGTGCATGACACAATCACTCATGCTACAGGTAACTGAAGTACACCTTGACTGATAGGGATATGGAGGTTGTTTGTCATGTTTATTTCCCTTTGTACACTACCCATTGCCTGGCCGTCCTGTTGAGTCTCTACCTCTAATATTGTGGCTAGATAGTGTAATGCTTAAGGGCTCTGCCTCTGACACAGGCGACCAGTTTTCAAATCTTGGCTCTGCCTGTTCAGTAAGCCAGCACCTAACACTGCTACTGCCCATAGAGTGTGTCCTAGTGGCTGCAGCTCTGGTGCTTTGAGTCTGCCATGAGAAAAGCGCAATATAAATGTTTTTTGTCTTGTCAAAACTTTAAGCCATAGACCCTAAACAAACATGCATATCAAATGTTTCACGCTGAAGTCTGACTGGATTAGCCACATGCTTGTCAGATGTGATCCAGATACTACTGCAACCAGAGATCAGCAGGACAGCCAGGCGGCTGGTATTGTTTAAAAGGAAATAAATATGGCCACCTCCATATCCCTACCATTTCAGGTGTACTTTAAAGCCTGGTACACACTTTCAATTACGATTGGCCAATCACTGACCAATTTTATCACCATGTAGTATGAGGGTTTAACTATACAATCTGATCAAGGTATTCAACATCTGTTGACCATCCTACTTCACGGAGGTGGTAAAATTAGTCAGTGATTGGCCAATCATAATTCAACAGTCTGTACTAGATTTTAGCCTGGTACACACATCCAATTTTGATTTGCCAATAATTGGCCAATTTTACCACTTCCATGTAGTATGAAACTTGCCTACAAAATCTGTTCATAGTATTCAAAATCTGTTGTCTATCATGCTACATGGAGGTGGTAAAATTGGCCAGTGATTGACCACTCAAAATCAAGACTGATTAGCAGCCGCTGTATACACATAACAATCAGCAGCTGAAAAGTTTGTTATCAGCTGTTTCAGTGGATGGTTATCACATGCATGTGCACAGCTTTAAAGAAAAACTCCGACCAAGAATTGAACTTTACCCCAATTAGTAGCTGATACCCCCTTTTACATGAGAAATCTATTCCTTTTCACAAACAGACCATCAGGGGGCGCTGTATGGCTGATATTGTGGTAAAACCCCTCTCACAAAGAAATTCTGAGTACGTACTCTTAGCAGTTTCCTGTCTGTGAACCATGTTGCATTGTGGGAAATAGCTGTTTACAGCTGTTTCCAACTGCCAAAACAGCAAGCAGCAGCTACATCACTTGACAGCAGTAAAAATGTCCCCATGTGATAAATGTTAGAATCTAAATCAGGGATTTAAATATTTTACAATGGGCAAACACTGACTAGATCATTTATACATAATTATTGTAAAAATGAAGCACTTTTTTTTAGTGAATTATTTTCACTGGAGTTCCTCTTTAAGAGTCTCCTCAGTTTAGAGTTGAAGAGGCTTCATCTCCTGAGGTTTTATTTCCTGATGATCTTTGTATTTATTTATTTTTTAGACATATTCCAGATATTTTTGTTAGTGAAATTTTAACCAACGCTTTACCAGTTACAAAATGAAAACACACAATTTTGATCAGTTTTTCATTCAAGTAAAGGTCAACTTTTGGAGACTTTTTTTATGGATGTTTACTATAGGTATAGTTATCCTTTTAATCATGCTTTAAGATGAGTTACCAAAAACATAAAGTGAGAATCAGCAGGAAAATATGGTACTTTTCCCACACACACAAAAAAAAACCTTTTCTTTCTTTTGTCCCTGTTATAAGATGTACCCACTTCTTATTATAGTTTATCTATGTTTGTGGTCATTATCAAGAATTATCCATGGAATGAAAAAAATGATCTCTGTTACCCAAGCAATTCTTATTTTATTCTTTATTGTTGAGCCAATGAATAACAAACAAGCTTATTTAGAAAGTAAAAAAAAAAACATTGCTTTTCTTTTTTTTTTCCTTTTGCTCTGATTAAACATCACTTTTGATATTCTGTTTAGCCACTGGAGGGAGTCTCCTCCATTATAAGCTTACTCCATATTTTTACACTTTGCTGCATTCTGAATACAAATTGAGAAACGAGCCTCTTAATCACTCTTGTCAGTGACAGAGTAAGCCACTATTTCAGAGGTAAATTATCAAAATAAAGAAATAAATATTTAAAAAGAACTACAGACTCCTTTCTCTTCATTGTTCTTGTATTGGTTTTTCATTTATGATCAGTCTTCTATTGTAATATATTGAGAATGCATATATAGAAATCAAATTCTGTATATTTTATTAAGTTATGAAACAATCTCTAGAATTTATTTGGAATGTTGATATCAATAATTCATTGATCGCATAGCCATGGTGTTCTAAAAACTTATCGTGAAGTAATACTAGCTGGAACAAATTTCACCTCTGGTGATTCCTTAATTTTGAATGAATTGCAATTCTATTTCATACTGCATATATATTGCACAAAACCTAATGTTAACATTGAATTGCAAGCTCATTCAATGTGAGACATGATTTTGCTCTGCCCATTTCTTTGTATCATTTAATTTCAATATTTTAAAGTTTAGATAACAGACATGTGGACGAACATCCTCATGGCATTGTTCTCTGTTGCATGTAATCCTTGTCATTTACATTACTTGCCATTTTGCATCCACTACATCTGCTTTGCCTGCTGCCATCCACTGCCACTGCAGACACCCCTGCTCCATCTAGTCGCCACTAGCCAATGTATACAGACTGGTAGTTGGCAAGAGCATGGGGCTCCCCATTTGTTTAACAGACCAATTCTCAGTAGCAACAGGGAGGATTTTCATTGATCCACCATGAACCAACGAGAAACCTTCCTGTTGCTAAGGAGGATTCCCCTTGGTCTTTTGCAGTCCAATGGGGAGCCTCATTCTTCTGCCAGGCTCTAGTCTGTATGTACCAGCTTCTCCTCTGCAGTGAACCAAGGGGCGAGTATCAGCCAGGGTGGCACCCACATAACTATAGACCCCACGACCCCTGCTGCTGAACGGACACAGAGCTAGGCTATGTACTTAATGCAGAGCAAGCAGCTTCCTATCATCTTAGTTACCTTCTCTTATTTTATTGCCACCTAGTCATAATTCTCCAGTGCTAGTGAATGTCTTGTTGGCAACGCCATGCTATGTGGATCAGTAAGTTGCTCATGTTTTCTTCACTGTTAACATACGTTTTGATGTCATTCGTGCTTAGTTGTTGGTTGGTAGTAAAGATCTTAATGGCTTAAAGGGGAACTGAAGAGAGAGGTATATGGAGGCTGTCATGTTTATTTCCTTTTAGACAATACCAGTTGCCTGGCAGCCCTGCTGATCCTCTGCCTCTAATACTATTAGCCATAGCCCCTGAACAAGCATGCAGCAGATCAGGTGTTTCAGTGGTTCAGACTTATAAGTCTGATCTGACAAGACTAGCTGCATGCTTGTTTCTGGTTTTAATCAGATACTACTGCAGAGAAATAGACCAGCAGGGCTGCCAGGCAACTGGTATTGATTAAAAGGAAATAAACATGACAGCCTCCATATACCTCTCTCTTCAGTTCCCCTTTAATTTCAATTACAGGAGATTTTGTTTACATTTTACAATTACAAACATAATTACTGTTGCAAATGATTTCACGTAAAGTTTACACAACATTCACAATGTATGCAAAATGTATTTGCCCCTTTCTAGTCAGAAAACAAAGCCATAAGTGTCCACTCAGCATGCACAAGGAATTTCAAAGTAAAAGTGAAGAAGCCACAAAAATGCCAGCAAGACTTCCCAGACAGGAAATTATTTATGTAATAAAGGTAACAATGCTTTATATGTATATATTTAGTAATTTGAAAGTAAATTAAATACATTATTATTGTTGAGATTTTTGTTTGTTGTTTGTATGCTTGCATGTTTGTGTTTTTTTTCCAGTTTCCTTCCTAGCACACTATGGCCTCAATTCTTGTGGCTACGTGAGGTAAAAAAATTTTTTGAAGGTAAAATACCTCATGTGGTATTTTCCTCTTTTTTTTTTAGCAATTTTGAAAGATTTTTCTCCATTTCCGAACATGAGGTAAATGCATAAAGTGAGGTAAAACATGAGGTATTTCAGTGGTAAGCATGCAGTAAATAAATAATAGTAGTCTTTAACTGTCTTCTATAAGTTAGAATAGTCTTTGGAAGATTTTTTTTTGAGGGGGCAAGGTATATTTGATTATGTAGCAACCTATGAAAAGTATATTTATAGGCATCCCTTATTAAAAAAAAAATCCAGTAAATATTTTGGGTTTTATTTCTACTATTCATTTCTATTACACAGTCTGAATAGGAACGACACTAAAACAGCAATAGAAACTCTACTAAAAACTGCAAAATGCATATAAATTGGTTTTACCTCCAGGTACAGGCAGGTCTTAAGGTGGCCACACACGATACAATAAAATGTTCAGATTTTACGGCAATTCGATAAAAACTATCAGATCTCCCGAAGAAATCAAAAGCTTTTTTTTCGTTCGACTGAAAAATCCGATCGTATGTCCCGTTTTCTGCGATTTTTATCGATCCGGAATGCCAGATATGTTTCTTCAATCTTTCTAAAGATTGTATGGTGTGTGTTAGATTGTTAATTTATTAATGCACATACCCTAGCAATTTTGTCAGAGTTTCCAATCATGTGTATCATAATTGGGGGAAAATTTTACATATGTGTGTGGTACATTGGTCATATTTTTGAAATGTTACAATCAGTCAGAAAAATTGAATGCAATTCATAAATTGAACAGATATTTAAAAAATTGTATGGTGTGTGGCCACCTTTAAACTGATCAGTAAATTATGTGCTAACATGCCCCCTAATTTCCATGAGAATAACTATTTTCGGTAAATTACCTCATAAATGGCCTCATAATTTACCTCATGAGGTAAAACATGACTAAAACCTACCAGAATTGCTAAATGTCATTACCTCATGAGGTAAATTACCTCACATGAGGTAATTTGTATGATAACCCTACCAGAATTGAGGCCTATATGTACTTCTGTGATACTGTGATTGTGAGTGGGACAGTTTACCATACAAGAAAAGAAGCCCAGTACCAAGACTACTAAAACGTTCAATCACAACTCATGTCATCTCAATACATAGCAAAAAATCTTTATTAAAGGACTTATCCATACAAACACAACAAATAGTTAAAAACAATGTTAAAATCCCTTCCTTAATCCAATTGTTATTGGAAATCCCTATAGCAGCAGAAACAATACATGACACACTGTCTGTGCAATGATAGTTGTGTAAAGAAATGCACCATGCCTCCATAGAAGCAGCCACACGCTGCGAACGCGCAAGGCGTCTCCCCCGTTCTCTCCATATGCAGCAGCCACATACACTTGGTAAGCACTAGCACTACCGTGCACCTTTGTTTGTCATTATCTTTGTATTAATATTGTGTTTGCAACAGCATTCTGGCAATTCTTATTTGCACAGTATGGACTTTAGCACTTTATTGTTCCACGTGATTTGCACTATTGTTCTGTAAGGGAACACATGAATTTGGTATATATTTATATTTTTTGATACTTTTTTGTATATTTGCAGCAATAATAATTTATTAATTCACATTGACACAGATATTTTTGTGGTTGTAATTGATTTGTTGGGCTGTGCACTTCGAAATAGGTAATACAATTATTATTAGAACACCTGTGAAGCAAATTTGTATATTAATAATACATATGTATAAATAAATAAATAAGTAAAGTGCTGAACGCAAAGATGATGGAAAAGTGACAGCGGTACTTACGCAAGAAGATAACGGGATTAACGTCCAAGCTGCCAAAGGAGAGGAGAGAGACACCCGAGAGACAGCCTTAGTGCACCACGCGGGCACGACCCGCTTCAGAAGAGGCTGAAGTACGAAGGAAAATAGGCCGCACTTATACCCTAAAACCGCCGGGAAAACCGAAAGTGATGCGCCGCAGAGAACGGATATGACACGGCCGCGTCATCAGTGAAACAACGCCGGGTAACCATAGAAACCCGACGCTATTGACTGTCCGCATAAGAAGGAGCCATATTGAGTGACACTGCGGGCAAGGGTGCAGGCGGAACAACGATAGATTTAGAAAAAACAATAATAATCTTCATAAATAAGAATAAAGAGGGATTAAGAATAAATATATGTATATATAGATATATAGGTTGAGAAAAATACACACACACACACACACACATATATATATATATATATATATATATATATATATATATATATATATATATATATATATATATATATATATATATATATATATGTATAATAGAGGAATAGAAATAAGTAAGTTACATTGTATAGAGTCTCAGCACCATAGTCAAATAGTGGCAATACTGCCACCTAGTGAAAAAATACAGGTTGTACAACCACAATTATTATACAATAAGGTACATCAGACAGAGTCAGTTAGTTTTAAGAAAAAATGGCAACAAAAAAAATATATGTAACAGTTTTTTGTTATTATTAGTTATACTAACATTCCCCTTTTTTTTATATTTTATAGTTCTCCTTGTTTAGTGAAAATCTATAAATACTTACCTCTGTCTTTATGGCATGAAGCTGTCTCCGAAGAAAAGATGATAATTCCAGTAGAGAGAAGATGGATCTTATTCTTCCTGTTATTGTATATAAATATGTTCTGTTACATATATATATTTTTTTGCCGTTTTTTCTTAAAACTGACTCTGTCTGATGTACCTTATTGTATAATAATTGTGGTTGTACAACCTGTATTGTTTCGCTAGGTGGCAGTATTGCCACTATTTGACTATGGTGCTGAGACTCTATACAATGTAACTTACTTATTTCTATTCCTCTATTATTATTATTATTATTATTATTATTATTATATATATGTGTATTTTTCTCAACCTATATATCTATATATACATATATTTATTCTTAATCCCTCTTTATTCTTATTTATGAAGATTATTATTGTTTTTTCTAAATCTATCATTGTTCCACCGGCCCCTTTGCCCGCAGTGTCACTCAATATGGCTCCTTCTTATGCGGACAGTCAATAGCGTCGGGTTTCTATGGTTACCCGGCGTTGTTTGACTGATGACACGGCCGTGTCATATCCGTTCTCTGCGACGCATCACTTCCGGTTTTCCCGGCGTTCTTAGGGTATAAGTGCGGCCTATTTTCCTTCGTACTTCAGCCTCTTCTGAAGCGGGTCGTGCCCGCGTGGTGCACTAAGGCTGTCTACCGGGTGTCTCTCTCCTCACCTTTGGCAGCTTGGACGTTTATCCCGTTATCCTCTTGCGTAAGTTCCGCTGTCACTTTTCCATCATCTTTGCGCTCAGCACTTTACTTATTTATTTATTTAGTTACATAGTTACATAGTTATACATATGTATTATTAATATACAAATTTGCTTCACAGGTGTTCTAATGATAATTGTATAACCTATTTCGTATTTTTGACTATGCACCTATTGATGATTTTTTGATTGGTTGTGCACGTACCCAATTTAGATTATCTATTCCTTATTAATCCTATATAGCACTTATATATATTTTACCTACTATTTATTTATCTATTATCCAATCTTGGACCTATTATGTAGTTCTAATTCACATATATATATATATATATATATATATATATATATATATATATATATATATATATATATATATATATATATATATATTTATTTTATCCTTATCCTATTTATAACTCTTTTGTGGTGGTGCAATTATCAATTTATGACATTATACATTTCTATAGGCGGTCCTTTACGCTATTCATCTAGTCCATATAAATTCAGTTGCCAGAGGTTGCATTGTAGTATTGAGTGCTTATTTTTGTTCTATATTGTGGTTAAGAGACCCTGGTGGTCACAGTTTGTGACATTTTAATTGATTTTAACAATTTTGATGGTTTTGGAAAAACAATAAAGATGTATACTGTTTGAATACAACTAGTTTGGTGCTGTTTATGGGGGTATCCTTTTCTCCATGTTTGTATCCTGGAGAGCAGACTTCGCAAGGTGTGGATAGTGTAAGCTAGCAGCCTCCACTTTTTCCCTCTGTGCCACCTCTTCCCCCGTGCATCCTTCTGACCCTCTGTGCCTCCTTCTGTTTCCATTTGTGCCTCCTTCTGTTCCCCTTTGTGCCTCCTGATGTCCACCTTTGTGCTTCCTTCTGTACCCTTGTACTTCATTTAGTCCCCCTGTGCCACCTCTACCCCCTTGTGTGTCTTTCTGTTCCCCGTGCCTCCTTCTTTGCCTCCTTCTGTCCCCCTATAGGCCTCTGTCTTTCTACTTGTGCCTCCTTCAGTCCCCATGTACCACCTCTGCCCCACTGTGCAGCCCTATGTGCCTCCTTCTGTCATTCTTTGTGACTCCTTCTGGCCCCTGGGCCTCCTTCTGTCCCATTGTGCTACCTCTTACCCCTGTGCATCTCTCTGTGCCAAACTGTGCATTATTCTGTCCCCCTTTGTTGCCTCTCTTTGTCCTTCTTTGTGCTTCTGTCCCCCTGTGCCTGATTTCTGTCCCCCTTTGTTTTTACTTGTGTCCCTGGGTCTTTTTCCATCTCTCTGTGCCTCTTTCTGTCCACTTTTTCCTCCTTGTGCCTCCTTCAGTCCCCCTGTGCTTCCTTCTGGCCCCTGTGAATGACACAGGGCTTCTTGCCTGGAGTGACAGCAAGGCTAAAAATGGCCCTGTAGCACACATTACCAGTTTGTTCTTGTAGGCTCAAGGTAAGTGTTGAACTGACAATAGGAGTCTTGTGATATGTATTATGCAGCATTTGGATTGCTTCTGCGCTTAGGGTTTATCTTTCGACACTGTTCAACTTTTGCACTGAGCAGGGTTGCTCATAGTGCACAGGACTGTCTGTAATTATTGTTATTTGTCTTTTCATCCATACCACTGTTGACAACTATTTCTCTGTACTCACCTACTCTTTGGATTTCAATTGTTTTTTATTCTGTTAAGCACTCAATAAAAGATCATTGAATATATTCTTAGCATTGAGGCATTTAGTTTTCATTATTTCCAAAATGGATGTATTTTATTGAATGTCATGTTTTACATATCTGATCTCAGTATATAGTTTAAAATGTTACAAATTTTACATGGAAGATGACTGGTTGCTATGGACAACAATTGCAAATACTTCCCACACATGAGACCTTGAGTTATATATTGGTTTCTCTGACAAGAGGCACTATAATAGGCTAGTTGAAGAATGACATCTGATAACCTGCCACTAGCAATTAATAAAGTGAGGTCATCTTCAATGAAATGTTATATTTATTGTTTCATATTATGCGGCATATCAATAATGTTTCAAGACAGATAGCATTTTTTAGTTAAGTTGCATCCAAGCTACAAGCGGTACTACTTGTGGCTTGGATGCAACTTAACCAAGATGCTGCCCACCTCAAAACATTGTGATGTCATTTAACTATTTTGGGACCACAAGCTCTGACACCTTTAGGGATTAGAGCCTTTTCTTAAATTCACTACTTCCTGAAAACTCTGATTGGTTCAGGGTGTATGTTTCAAAGATTTGGAGGCAGAGGATCAACAGGAAAGCCAGGCAACTGGTATTGTTTAAAACAAAATAAATATGTCAGCCTTCATATCCCTCACAGTTCAGGTGTCCTTTAAGTACAGGACACAGGACTTTCTCATGCATTTTAATAGCTCCCGTTTACACAAATTTGTTGTGAAATTAAGTGCCAAGAAACAGCCCTGACTGCTGCATTTCTAAACTGTGCAATACTCACTCTGCATTGCTACCCCCCATCTAAGTACACGCATACACACACATCCATTTCTTATTCAGTTCTGCTATGGTACATGTTGTATAATACCAAAATGCCAAATAAATTAGTTCAGTTTGCAGTTTCTGTGTGTTATGTGCCAATTAAGATGAGCATTTTCCTTCCACGTGGCCAGCGTTGGTCAGCAGCATGAATATAAATGCTGATGTGCCTCTAGTTCATCATTTTACAATCTAATTACTGGTGAGCAGGGCGAGAGATGAGAAGAACAAAATATTGAGTTTTGTATTGACTGACGTACTATTTGCCTGTCATCAATGTACTGCTAAGATTAGACATTCATTCTCAAGGGAGGAAAGGTTTCTTATGCCTTGTCGTCTAATCAAATATTTCCATATTCTTCATGTATCTCTGCATTTTAATAAAGCACTGTGCAGCTGCTGATTACTAATAAAAAAAGTAAAACTTTAAATTTTCAGGAAAATATCCAAGTGTACACTGACTGTAGCATTTACTTCATAATCATTGTAAGCAAATGTAGGCCCATTGTGCACTGAAAAATGTAAAAGGACCATTGTTAGTAAAATTACCACGATCTGCATCAAAGGCTAGTGCTTGCAGCTGGGCTATAGCAGAGCACACTCATCGGTATGACCCGGAAGTCAGCATGGAGATGGGCTCACAGCCGGAGCGGACATATAGGGCCATAGCCAAAGAGCCAGAAGTCCGTAGTACACTAGTTATAAAGCAAACTGATTCCCCCAAACCCCCCCCCCCCCCCACACACACACACACACACACTTTTGGGAGAAAAAAAGTGCATCTTATGGTCTGAAAAATATGGTACTTTCTTTCTAAATAAAAATTGTCTTTATATTCAATTACACTGGCTGTAAGAAGAAGGTATATGTAATGATCATTGCCAAACTGCCTCTGATAAAACAATGGTGATCCTTGAGAAATGTGTCAGGCCACTGCATGCATTTTATTTATTTTTCTGTCCAATTAATGTTTGTTCCTTACCTATTGGTGCAAATAGCCTGTGATTTACTAATATCCCTATACGGCTGAGGACTCGTCTGGAGCACTTTAATGCCTTCCATATTGGATCCCTGCATGGTGCTTCCACACAGATGGGATGATCGAGAACAGATTAACAGTAGAGATGTCATTAACATAGAATTATCTGTTCGAACGTGAACTTCCGAAAACTGTTTGCGAACAGGCGAATTTGGTGAACCGCCATAGACTTCAATGGGCAGGTGAATTTTAAAACCTACAAAGACTGTTTCTGGCCACAAAAGTTATGAAAAAGTTGTTTCAATGGGTCTAACACCTGGACAGGGGCATGCCAGAGGGGGATCCATGCCAAAAGTCTCATCAAAAATTACGGAGTTGACGCAAAGTCGGGTTTTAATCCCTAAAGGGCATGAATCACATTATGCACAGCTCTGGGTGTCAGTGGGCTTTGGAGTGTCTCACACAGAGAAATACAATAGTAATATCAGAAAACAGTGAAATAATAATGCACTGGAGTGGTTCTCTGCCTGCAACTTAATGAGGCAACAGCAGTAGTGCGCACACAGCTCTGGGTGTCAGTGGGCTGTGGAGTGCCACAAACAAACAAAAAAAAAATACAGGAGACCGATGTGCTAATAGGGCTGTTTGAAGTGCTTTCACAGCAAGTAAGGAACACAGGCCTAGATAATACGTTCCCCATCTATCTGCAGCAAGTCTGTCCCTGTTCTCACCAACAGTCAGCAGCCAGCAGAGAATTGATCCAATATGGTCACTGCAACTGCTTTTTGATAGGGGGTGGGGGTCCAGGAAGGGGTGCTAGCTGATTGGCTGCCATGTGTCTGCTGATTGTGAGGTAAGGGGTCAAAGTTTACCTTAATGCTAATGTATGGGGGACAAATCGAACATGCCAAATGTTCGCTGTTTGCCGCAAAAGCGAACAGCTGATGTTCGCAGAATACTGCTCGCCGGCAAACTGTTCTGGTCATCTTTAATCAACCACTGATATGCTTGTATGCTGAGCTGTCAGTATTGGCCTTTTCAGCCAACTAATAAGGTGAGCTGCTCTCTGCATTGAGAGGCGAGGATCTAGTTTATACTTTTTAAACACAAGGAGCGCTTCCTTCTTATCTTTTTTACAGTTTCTCAGCCGTATTGTGGTATTCTACAGAAGAACAGCTGCATACTTGCATTTTCAACCTCTGAACTGTTTACAGAGTGGGCTAAGTGAGCTGCCCCATGGACTAAGGGCTTACTCTACAGTTTTACTTTGTCATCATTTTGGTACAAGTTACAACCTTTCCCTGCATTAAAAACAGAAGAAGTCTCACCCTTATGTGCAGTAAGGTGATGCAGAGGTCAGAGGAGACAGCCTAAAGCTGGCCACTAACGGTCCAATTTCAAGCGAAAAATCGTTTGTGCGATCAGAAATTCTGTTAGTATGAAAAATCGTTCACTACACCATCAATGAACCAATATTTGCTTCATATCTATCACAACCAACAAGAAAATCCAAATTTTGGTTTGACAAAAATCCAATCGGATTTATAATTTATAATCGTTTGTAATCGATTGTGCCCATCAACTGAGATTATTTTCAACCAATACGACCTGATCTGATCGCTCGAATGATTTTTCGCTAGAAATTGGACTGTTAGTGGCCACCGTAACAACCAGCATTGTACTGTTAGGCCTGGGGCCCACTTGTAGCACGTTTCTAAGCACTTGTAATTTTGAAAAGCTCTTGCTAATGTAATGCTATGTGTGTAATCCCACTTGAGGGATGTAATTTTTTTTTTTTTTTTAGAAAAAAAAATCACCCATAGCATTACATTAGAAAAAGCTTTACAAAAAGAAGTGCTGCTAGCTAAGTTGGTCACAGGCCTAAGTGTGTATATAGCTCACTGAAAGTGTCTCTGATTAAATAATGGGACTAAAATCAGCCCCATTTTTTAGTAAAGCAGTTAATAAAAGTGACTTGATGAGTGTTAAACCACACAAACTTAAAGACGAGCTGTCAGCCATACTATTTAAAAAAAAAAGCATATACAGTGGGATGCAAAAGTTTGGGCAACGTTGTTAATCATCATGATTTTCCTATATAAATCATTGGTTATTAGGATAAAAAATGTCAGTTAAATATATCAGGGCCAGATTTAGGCCAAGGCTATCTAGGCCATGGCCTAGGGCACCACAGGAAGAAGGGCACCAAATCAGCAGGCTAAACTGGCACAGCATTTACAAGCTTGCAAATGCTGCAATACAGGGAGCTCAGGCAAGTGCCTGACTGCAGTACTCTGCTGCTAGCTGCCTGTGCAACAGCCACCTTGCTCTCTGTGCACGTTTGCATTGTGTGGCTGGTGGCTATGGACTTGGGCAGCATTGGAGACGGAAAGGAAGAGGAAGTGTCTGCACTGGAGAAGAGAGGACAAATGAGTGACACATATGGCTGCTACAGAGTGAAGGCGAACTGGCTACCTATACTGAAAGGTGGGGGTGGGAAAAGGAGGGATTAAGGGAGTCATCTAGCTACCTATACTGGAGGGAAAGTGGGAGAACTAATCTGGCTACCTATACTGGGGGGAGGGGAGGGGTTATCAGGCCACCTATACTACAGGGAAGGGGGTCATCTCGCTACCTATACTGAAGGGGGCGGCTGGTGACAGTGACCTATGGTCGTAAAGAGTACAAATCCGGCCCTGAAATATATTATACAGGAGACACACACAGTGATATTTGAGAAGTAACATGAAGTTTATTGGATTTACAGAAAGTGTGCAAAAATTTTTTTTAAACAAAATTAGACAAGTGCATAAATTTGGGCACCACAAAAAAGAAATGAAATCAATATTTAGTAGATTCTCCTTTTGCAGAAATGACAGCCTCTAAACACTTCCTCTAGGTTCCAATGAGAGTTTGGATCCTGGTTGAAGGTATTTTGAACCATTCCTCTTTACAAAACATCTCTAGTTCATTCAGGTTTGATGGCTTCCGAGCTCAGCTTTAACTCACACCACAGATTTTCAATTATATTCAGGTCTGGGGACTGAGATGGCCATTCCAGAACATTGTACTTGTTCCTCTGAATGAATGCCTTAGTGGATTTTGAGCAGTGTTGTTGTCCTGTTGAAAGATCCAGCCCCGGTGCAGCTTCAGCTTTGTCACTGATTCCTGGACCTTGGTCTCCAGAATCTGCTGATACTGAGTGGAATCAATGCGTCTCTCAACTTTGACAAGATTCCTAGTCCCTGCACTGGCCATACAGCCCCACAGCATGATGGAACCACCACCATATTTTACTGTAGGTAGCAGGTGTTTTTCTTGAAATGCTGTGTTGTTTTTCTTCCATGCACAACGCCCCTTGTTATGCCCAAATAACTCAATTTTACTTTCAGCAGTCCACAGCACCTTATTCCAAAATGAAGCTGGCTTGTCAAAATGTGCTTTAGCATACCTCAAGTGGCTCTGTTTGTGCTGTGGGCAGAGAAAAGGCTTCCTCTGCATACAGCATCTCCTTGTGTAAAGTGCGGCAAATGGTTGAACGATGCACAGTGACTCCATCTGCAGCAAGATGATGTTGTAGGTCTTTGGTGCTGGTCTGTTGGTTGACTGTTCTCACCATTCGTCGCTTCTGTCTATGCAAGATTTTTCTTGATGAGCCACTTCAAGCCTTAATTTAAACTGAGCCTGTGGTCTTCCATTTCCTCAATATGTTCCTAAGTATGGAAACAGATAGCTTAAATGTCTGAGACAGCTATCTGTATCCTTCCCCTAAACCATGATTGTGAACAATCTTTGTCTTCAGGCCATTTGAGAGTTGTTTTGACCCCCATGTTGCTACTCTTCAGATAAATTTAAAAAGGGAGGGAAACTTACAATTGACCCCCTTAAAGGAGTCATCAGGGAAAACTTACTAAAATAAGTGCTACTTACCGGGGTTTCCTCCAGCCCCAAGCTCCCAGCATGCCTCTCGCCGCAGCTAACCACAGCTCCGTCCCAGTCCCTGGCGATGACGTCAGGGCAACCTCCAGGTCGCCCTGTACTGCGCCTGTGCGAGCGGCGCTGTCAATCACCGCCACGTGGGCCGAAGCGGACTATGCAGGCGCAGTAGTTCTGCACCTGCGCAGTCCGCTCCAGCCCACGTGGCGGGGATTGACAGCGCCGCTCATGCAGGCGCAGTACAGGCCAATCGAGGTCACCCTGACATCATCGCCGGGAACCAGGATGGAGCTGCGGCGAACGGCTCCGGGGAGAGCTGCGGCGAGGGACATGCTGGGAGCTTGGGGCTGGAGGAAGCTCCCGGTAAGTAGCACTTATTTTACTAAGTTTTCCCTGATGACTCCTTTAACCACTTGAGGACTGCAGGGCTAAACCCCCCTAGTGACCAGGCCATTTTTAGCAAAATTGGCCACTGCAGCTTTAAGGCCAAGCTGCAGGGCCGCACAACTCAGCACAGAAGTGATCCCCCCCCCCTTTTCTCCCCACCAACAGAGCTCTCTGTTGGTGGGGTCTGATCGCTAACCCCATGTTTATTTTTTTTAAAATAAATATTATTGTTTTTTTTTTCTTTAAAAACCCCTGTTTCTTTAAATTTCTTCCCTCCCTCGCTCCCTCCCTCCCCACAGCCAGCAAATTATGGCGATCGGCTGTCATAGGCTTCTGCCTATGAGAGCCGATCGCTCTCTTGTCCCCCATGGGGACAGCCGTGTCACACGGCTGTCCCCAGTGCAGCGCTGCTGCTCATCGCAGCGCTGCACCTAGTAAATAGACGGTGTGATCGGCGTCTAACAGTCTCCCGAGCGGCAATAGCCGCTCGGAGACTAAAGGCGGGGCGGAGCTCCACCCTCCGAGCATGAGATGCGCGCGCACCATGCGCGCGATCTCATGCAAAACAGAGCCCCAGGACTTTACGACAATTGGCGTTAGGCGGTCCTGGGGCTGCCGCCGCGGCCACGCCCACTGGCGTGACGCGGGCGGCAGAAGGTTAAATACTCTTTCTTGTAATTGGATTCACCTGTGTATGTAGGTCAGGGGTCACTGAGCTTACCAAGCCAATTTGAGTTCCAATAATTAGTTCTAAGGCCCCGTTCACACTTGAGTTTTTGCAAAAAACGGAACTGATGTCCAGATCCGTTCCGTGCGCATCCGGACCGGATCCATACGGTTGCACTCGGGACTGTTCCGGATCCGTTCCGTTTGCATCTGGTTTTTCATCAGTAGGTGATCAGGTTGATATCCGGATCTGTTTTTAAAGAGATACAGACTATATAAATTCTTGGGGTCTGGGAGGTCTGCAGAAGCCCTGGGGTCATTGTTGGAGACAGCCTGACGTGTGGAGACCATCCTTGGATATAGAGACTGCAGTTTGGACCATGGATCCAGTGTTTTTGTACTCATTTTACCTGGGAATTGTCTCCTTTTTGATTTTTACCTATACTATGTGGGAAGAAGGCATGCTCCTCGCAGGCGATGGTGGGTGCACTAGGCAGGTAGCTGCTGCACCTGTAGAATCAGGTCCTCAGGTGTGTAGGGCCTCACCTCTTCGTCCGACATGCTGCCAAATATTTCCAGCCACAAGTCACTGCTGCTCGACTCCTCAAACACTGGCCCCATGAAAATGCATAGGAAGTGCGTAGAACGTCCAGATTTTTTATAGCCAGTGTGTTGCCTCCTTTCCGTTTCTCATTGATTCAGCTGTGCGGATGGTGCAGTCAGGATCCGGTCCGGGTGCGGCAGCCGGATCCGACGTACGTGAAAAATAGAGCAAGTTGGAAAAGTGTCCGGAGTCCATATCCGGTCCGGATCCGGTCCGCGCGGAACGGACGAGTATGTACGCATCCATAGACTATCATTGGATTGCCAAACGTCCGTTCCGTTTGTACAGTATACGTTCCAGATCCAGTCCGGAAAATCCGGACTGCTAACGCAAATGTGAACACAGCCTTAAGGTTTTGGAATCAATAAAATGTTTTATGCGCCTTACTAATGTTATTTAAACAATTATTGCGCACTTTCTGTAAATGCAATAAACTTAATTTCACTTCTCAAATATCACTGTGTGTGTCTCCTATCCTATACACTAAAATGCAAGTGTCCCTGCATCATCAAGTGAATGGTTGTGTGTCCCTGGCTTTTTTGTACTGAGCATGTGCACAGCCAGGGCAGTTAGGACACAGGTCCGGATCTGACAGTTTGCTGTGTGTGGTTCACAGAGGTTCTCATTGCATTGTGGGAAATAACAGCTTTTTCCAACTGCCAAGCAAGCAGCTCCCTGTGCTCATATACTTCAGACAGTGGTGGGGAAAGCGCAAGCTGGACGTGTATGTGCGCGCATTGCGGGGGGTAGCGGCTGTGACCTAGTGCCTGTTTTTTTAACGGACGGGCCTTTTTACTAGTATGATATATTTAACTGACATTTTTCATCGTAACAACCAACAATTTTTACAGAAAAATCATAACGATTAACAAGATTGCCCAAACTTTCGCATCCCACTGTATATAAGTAGATAAATACTTACTCTACTTACATAACATATGTAAGTACCCTGTCCACATTTTGATATTAGTGATATGTCTATAGTAATTTTGACTGTGTCTATCTTAAAGCAAATCCTCCCTTACTCTGTCTGTGTATCATTGCCTGCCTTCCTCCCAATCTTCAGACACTCCCACCCAGTTCTATGCAGTAGAAAGTGTATTGTCTCAGCATGAGAAATATTGGCCAATCAGAGAGGAACAGAGGTGTGGAGGGGAAAACGGGAGGGAAAGAGGCTTCAACCAATCAGGCTGCATTAGTTATGTCTGAAGGGAAAGTAAAGAAGAAAAAAAGGAAACCCAGCATGCCCTGCAACTTCTTTTGTGTGGCAGATATACCAAATAAGAGCCAGGGAAACTGGGCAGGGTTGCTCGGATACCTCCAATCACGATTCGTGTGATCACAAATTTGAATCCGCCCACTTTCAAATTAACTCATGGTCACGATCACGAATAGAAACAGATATCAGACTCGAGTTCGGTTTTGAGTCGAATAACTGCATGTAATCATGAATCATGAGTTTTGGTTCGTGATTAAAAACCCGTCGACTTTAACGGTTAATAGCAAACCCCCCTAAGTTCCAGAAACAACAAATTTGCAGGCTATGTTAAGAAGAAAAGTGGGAGCAAGAAGAAAACATTTTTTCAAAAAGACCTTATACTTTTTGAGAAAATCGATTTTAAAATTTTAAAGGAAAAAATACTTGTAAATGCGGTAAATGACAGTGTTATGCTGGCGGGGGGGGGTGTCATACTTTCTGACCACCCAGCGCAACAAGGCTAAGAGCTGGATAATGGAAGAGGTTACACAGGCTGCCCAGAGCAACTGCAGCTCTGGGCTTCCGATATCGCTACAAATAAAACACAATGGCAGCGCAGAGCGATGTTGCGATGCCTTCGTTTGCACTCCCATAAGAAATACATGCAGTATTATGTAACAACATGCATGCAGGAAATCCAGGGCTATCTGGCCGCAACTCAGCTGCAACAAGCAATTGGTGGAATGGGGACAGCATCCTGAGCTGCCCAGAACTGCAGATTCGATTGCAAATGACAATGAGACTTATTGCGAATGCACAACTGAATGCAAGCAGATAAGCCAGAACTGCCCGTTTGCAGCTCCACTGCAATGGACAGAACACGCTACAGGAGGGATCCTTACAGACAGTTTGTTAATGAAACAAAACCCACTGACTTTAGAGGTTAATAGCAAGGCCTCCCTTACATGGTAGAAACACCAAATTTGCAGGATATGTTAAAAAGATTTTTTTTTAAATTTATGTACAATGTGTGGTAAACTAGAAAACAAATGACGTGGGGTCCCCCCTACCCAGCATATTTAACCCCTTGTCACCCATGCAGGCTGGGGTAGCCAGAATGTGGAGCCCAGCCGACTGGGGCTTCACACACTGAGCTATACCAGCCCGCATGGTCCATGGTATGGGAGGGCTCCATGGGAGAGGGGAGGCCGAGCCTTCCTCTTTCCCCCTGAGCCCTTGTCCAATCCATGAACAAGGGGCTCTTCCCCACCTCCGGTGCCCCAGAAGGAGGTGGGGGTGACGGGGGTGATTAATGGTGGCATCTAGAAGATCTTTAAGAAGGGGACTCCCAGATGCCCACCCCCTCCCAGGAGAAATAAGTATAGGGGTACAAAGTACCCCTTACCCATTTCCATAAAGGGTTAAATTAAATAACACAACAACGAAAAAAGTCCTTTATTAATCTTAATTAACCAGAAATACTTACCTGTACCTTTAAGAAAATGTTCCCACGCCAATATCCTTGGAAAAGTTCCCACGCCAATATCCTCTAACTTGCAACATTGATTGAAGATCTACGATGACCCGCGCAACTGCCGCCACACACCGCCGGTCTCCCGCGCAGCTCTAGATCCAGCAGCATCTTTGAATTTTGGCTCCAAGGCTCCCCATTGGTCTATTAACAGATGGGGATCAGAAGCTTTTCCTAGCTACCCAGAAGTACTGTTCATTATAACCAATTATAGTGTGTTAACTGTTTTATTCGCAGGTCTTAGAATCAGTGCATTACGTTTGGTTGGATGGATGATTGGTGTAGGCGGGATTAGAGGGGACAGTTGAGGCTGGGGCTGCGGGTTTAGTGATTAGGAATATTGTCTAGGCAGTTTTAATGAATAAAAAATTCCTTTTTCTATTAATAAAATGTATACAGTTTTTCATAAATACTGTTTTTGGTCCGTACCATCCACTATCTATTTTTCCTTTCTAATTGGTTTTGTTAGAATCAGTGAGAGTAGATCCTCTGTCCTTCTACAGAGGTGGTGGCAGCTTTGTACTCTGAAATGTGTAGTTTGTGTTACAGTAGCTCGCAAGCTCTCTTCTAGCCTGTCTGTGTCCAAATTCCAGCTGTTTCAGCTAATTGATTGCGTCCAAGAGGTTAGACAGTCCGTGGGTTGAAATACATTGGAAGGCTTTGAGCGACCCGACCACTAGGGGGGCTGTGATACGTATAAGCACCCCCTACCCGATTTCTTAACATTTATATGGGTCCAATCCAATTCTCTTCTTTCTCTAAGTTTTCTCCTAGGCAATGTTTTCACATCCTATCAGTAAAATGCCTTTAAAGCCACCAGAAAGCAATAAAATATGCTGAATAATTTTGACAGTACTTTTTCACCTACTTTTTGGTACTTTTTCAATTGCAGAGTGCTGGAAAGTTATTTAAACAGAGCAAGAAACTTGCAGAAAACTTAGGAGAATAATTGAATTGGATAGGGAACTTGACAGGCAGCCTACTGGGCCAACCAAAGTGTGGGGCTCACGTCCTTTAACCACTTTGTCCTCCTTGATGTATAAAAACGTCAAGGAGGACAGGTGCGCTCCCGCGGCCGATCGCGCGCGTGCACGCGCACTCCCGGCCGCGGATTCGGTAGCCCAGGAATCAATGTATCGGGCTATGGTGCCTGATCACTGATTCCTCTCCCCCGCTGAAAAAGCGTCAGCTTCTCTCGGAAGCTACGCTTTTTCTGAGACTATGTCCCTCTAAGCGTACATTGTACGCTTAGAGTGACGTCATGTAAACAAACTCGCGGTTGCCATCTTATGGCCAAAGAGTAAAACTACATCTAAAAGTAAAAAAAAATTACATTACACACACTTTTCCCTAAATAAAACACTATTTATCTCTCCCAAAAATACTCACATAAAATGTTTAAAAAAAAACACATAAATATTTACCTAAGGGTTTAAACTATTTAAATATCTATGTAAAGATGAAATATTTCTATATATTTTTTTTTTATAAGCTTGTAAATAGTGACGGATACAATACGGGAAAAATGCTCTTTTATTTCCAAATAAAATATTGTCGCCATACATTGTGATAGGGACATAATTTAAACGGTGAAATAACCGTGACAAATGGGCAATTACATTACGTGGGTTTTAATTATGGAGGCATGTATTATTTTAAAACTATAATGGCCGAAAACTGAGAAATAATGAATTGTTTCCGTTTTTTTCTTATTCTTACTGTCAAAATGCATTTACAGTAAGGTAAAATATAGAGAAACCGAGAGCCCAATATAGTGTAGTATGTTAAAACATAAACGAAGTAAGGCAAATCAGTGAGAAGAATATACTCACAAACGTGGGTTACCACACAGGCAACCACTGTATAAGCAGGTGAGGAGATTAGACCTGTCCTCACTCAGGATTAAGAAGTCGCTCTCTGTAGATGAGAAAAAGGGGTAGATCACCCCTCCACCAGGGGTGGACACGATTTTGCAGTAGGAGAACAGAGGCGCCAGCAGAATAAAAGTAGATAAAAGCTTTAAAATTTGCTTGGAGGAAGTGGTGGACTTACCTCCATAAAGCAGACACGAAAGACTGTCTGTATAATAGTAATCACATTTATTATATGGTACCCCAAAAGTGCAATGCGTTTCGCAGGCCAAGCCCGCTTCATCAGGCAATAAAGTGGGGACAAAACTGTAGACAAGAGACAGTACATTATGCTATAGTGAATTCTGCAGTTGCAAGATGCATATTAATATATTACATGTCATAAAGCATACCATATGAAAAATTGCTTTATGGAAATAGCATAAAAAGTTGGGTGTACAAGTAAACAATAGGGGGTAGAGGCTATGGTGCTCGTGATAGTAATGGGCTATGGGGTATTTTTTACACAGATTTGCAATGAGTGGTATTGGTAATGAAAAAGGGTATGTGTCAGCAAGTGTAATGGGTAATAGAGCAATGAGAAGAGAACAGGGGGCCAGAAATATAAGGTAAAGTGTGCAAATAAAATAACATAAAGAACTCACCAGAATTCCAGCAGTAGCAGGTGTAGCACCTCAGTGGAGTGGTGAGGACGCTCAACTCCTTATATATACACAGGTACTTGCTAATAGGGCCAATTAGATGTGTGGGAAGTGTTGGGTGGGCGGGGTTAGGCTGAGTGTGCGAGCAGCCAATGGGTTCTCGCCATCTGTGTTCAGTGAATTGGGTTTTTGGGAAGGGTGGGCGGGGTTAGGGCGGGCTTGCAAGTAGCCAATGGGCTCTCACCACCTGTGTTCAGTGTGTTGGGTAGTTGGGGGGGGGGTGGATACAGGTATCATGGTTACCAAATGTGCAGCTGAGTACAGTACTAGCTAAATAGAGTACTGGTTAAGGACACTGCCTTTGACATGGGAGACCAGGGTTCGAATCCCGGCCAGGGGATAGTTAATAAGAAAATAATACATGAACATAATATTAATTATGGCAGGAATTAAATTAATACATTTGGCAACGCAAATGTAATGTAACAAAATTATAGCTGGTGTTGATACAGAAAGGCAAAAAAAAAAATTATGGTAAAAACAATGAGATAAAAAGGAGGAAGAAGACAAAGTTAAAACAAGACAAATAAAGATGTATAAAACATGAACAATTCTAATTATTGATATAAATAATGTGAATATACAGATGTGTAAATATACAGCTATGTAAAAATAATGATCTAGCCTGAGGTATTGTTGTAAAGATGAACGTTGCTATATTAAAAATGAAAAATACAAGTATAAATAATAAAAGTACTAAGAATAGGAGTACTAAAAATATTACACATAAAAGGATAAAAGAGAGCGGCCAGAGATAAAAGAAAAACGGAATAGGTAGTGTTTTGGTAGATTTTTTCCAAAACTTCGTTCAGACCTTCAGGTATGAGGGTTCTTAGAGTTTGTATCCAGTACATTTCATGTTTTTTAAGTTGTTCGAACGCATTTGGTAAAGAAGCATCAATAGAGTCAAGTAGTATAATGCTGAAGAGTTGTGGGTTATTGTCATGGTGGGTGTAAAAGTGCCGTGAAACGCTGTGAAGGGGGAATTTATTGGTGATGTTTCTTTTGTGTTGCCCGATTCTGCTGCGGGCCAACTGTGTAGTTCTCCCCACGTACTGGAGACTGCAAGGGCATGAAATGAGCTAGATGACGAATTTGGATTCGCAGGTGAGGTGTTTTTTATGGGATATTGAATATTGGTGCTAGAGGAAACAAAGAAAGCACAGGTGTTGATGAACTGGCAAGCTGTGCAGCGGTTCTTGTTGCAGGGGAAGCAGCCAGGCTCCTGTGCTTGCGTAGGGGAGAGTTCATTAGTTGTACGTAATTTGCTCGGCGCTAGGAGGTTGCGGAGATTCAGTGCTCTCCTATATGTAATTGAAGGTGCTGTGGGTAATAAGGGCCGTAAGTAGGGGTCTTGCATGAGAATGTCCTAACAATTTTTTAGAATATTGCGGATGGACAAATGTTGGGCATTGTAACGAGTAATGAACCGGGGTGGGCCTATGGTATTGGAAGGTTGTCTAATGGTGGTCGGGGGGTTGGAACATTTGGCTCTATGTCTTGCATCTTTGATAAGTTTTTTGGGATAATGACGATCTGTGAATTTTTTTGTGATAATCTCGGATTGTATATCAAATTGTGATTGGTCGGTGCAGTTCCTATATATTCTTCTGTATTGACTGTAGGGGGTGTTAGTAATCCAAGGGTGGTGGTGAAAGCTCTTGAAATGTATATAATTGTTGGCATCGACTGGTTTAAAAAAAGTTTTTGTCATGATGTGATCGGATTCTATATATAGAGTGAGGTCAAGAAACTCAATGGAGGAGGTATGATAATGGTGTGTAAATTGAAGTCCTGCTGAATTTGAATCAAGGTAACTGACAAAGTGTGGAATGAGTATAGTGTCGCCTTTCCAAATGAAAATAAGGTCGTCGATATATCGCTTATATAGTACAATATTGTCGGAAAATGGATGATGTGTGGATAATTTATGTAATTCTAGGAATTCCATTGTAAGATTAGCATACGAGGGAGCAAACGAGCTCCCCATCGCGATCCCACTCGTCTGATGGTAAATTTTATCGTTAAACGTGAATATGTTATTGTTGAGGATGAACTCTGTGCATTGTAAAAGGAAGGTTTGTTGTGTAAGTGGCATGGATGGGTTGGTGGCTAGGTAATATTGTATTGCTTGGAGGCCGAAGGGATGGGGGATATTGGTATAAAGGGAGGTGACATCGCATGTCAGCCAGACATAATCCGGCTGCCATGGGATGTCACGTAGGAGTATTATGAGTTGTTGTGAATCCTTTAGAAAGGAAGGAAGGGACTGTACGTGTGGCTGTAGATGTTGGTCAAGGAATCTGGAAAGATTTCTGGTGATGGAGTTGATGCCTGAGATGATGGGTCTACCGGGCGGTTTTTGTAAATCTTTATGTATTTTTGGTAGATAGTAGAAAATGGGGGTTATTGGTTGAGTGTTGATAATAAAGTTTCTTTCATTTTTAGTAATGATGTTAGATAGGAAAGCATTATTGATAATGGTTTTTAGTGTGATATTTAGAGAGGGAGTTGGATCTGTGGTCAGAGTTTCGTAATGTTTTGGATTGTCAAGGAGCCTGGTCTCTTCCTCTAGATAGTCTGAGCGGTTGAGTATAACTATACCTCCCCCCTTATCTGCAGGTTTGATGATCAGATTGTGGTTTTTCTGTAGATTTTTTAGTGCCTGAGATTCTCGTTGACTAAGGTTGGATATAGGGGTGGGTAGGTCATCATGTAATGTCTGTAGGTCTTGGAGTACTAAAGAGTAGAAGGTTTCAATGAAGCAGCCCTTGGATGCTACTGGGTAAAAGCGGGCTCTCCCTTTTAACCTCCCTGGCGGTTAATTTTTTTTTTCAAATGTGAAAAAATCCTTTTTTTTTAATTTTTTTTTGTTTCATGTAAAGTAACCAGAGTGGTAGCTACATGAAACACCACTAGAGGGCGCATGTGTCCCTCTAGTGCGATCGTCGCCGGCACTAATAGCAAACAGGGGAGCGCGTATATAACGCGTTCCCCTGTTTGGCTTCTCCTGTCGCCATGGCGACGATCGGAATGACGTCATGGACGTCAGCCGACGTCCTGACGTCAGGCGCACCCGATCCAGCCCATAACGCTGCCCGGAACTCATTGGCACAGGCAGCACAGGGCTCTGGCGGGGGGGCCCTCTTTCGCCACTGCCTGCGGGCGATCACCGCAGAGCGGCGGCGATCAAGCTGTGCGCGCGGCTAGCAAAGTGCTGGCTGCGCGCACAGCACTTTGAATGGGGCGAATCGCCCCAATAGAGCCGGAGAAATCCTCCTGCGCGGCATAGCCTGAGCTCAGCTCGGGCTTACCGCCAGGGAGGTTAACTGAGTGGTAATGTATTTCTCTGTACTGATTTCAGGGTGGAAAATGGTAACGTTGGGTAGGGTATCATTGTTGGTGATGATAAGCGAGGTAGGGGCATTATCTTCGGTGGGTTTGAGGTTTTTGATGGCATAATGTCTTTTAAGTGTTAGTTTCCGGATATAGCTGTTGAGATCTGAAAAAAGTTCGAATGTATTGACTTGATTGGTTGGGCAAAAAGATAAGCCTTTTTCTAAGAGGGTGGTCTCATGGGTACTAAGGATGTGGTCTGACAGATTAAAGATACATCTGTTGGAATTTGTGGGGGGGAGTGGTGTGTTTATGGATTGTTTCTTTTTCCTTGTCCCTCTGCTTCCTCTTTTTCTGTATCTGGTAGTGGTCGTTTGGACTTGTTGGTGAGTTGGAAAAGTACCTTCTCTGAACGCGGGCTTGGTAATTGGGTGGAGAGGATGTTTTGTGATAGTGCTGAGGGGAGTTCTAAAAAAGAGGGAGAAAGGGTGTGGTTAGCTGATTCACTGCTGGAGGTGGCATTGTCATTAGCCGGTTGGAAAAAGGTTTTTAGATCAGTTTGGATTTTATGTGGGTTGGTGGTGGTGTTGCCCTGGGTCGGAATTGGGTTTTGATTAGTTAGGGATTGTGGGGTGGGGTGTATTGTAAAGTCAAGAGAGTCGGGGTCTGAGTGGCATATGCTAATCTGGGAGGCTTGGACGGGTGAGTCCGCAATAGTGGTAGCTGGTATAGTAGAAGTGGTATTAGATTGACTGATGTTGGTGTCCTGGGTGTTTTTAAGTAAAGTAGCCGGGGGGCCATTCGGTATAAAGTTAAATTTGATAGTGGCCTGGTCTTTGTTCGTTTTTTGCCGGCCCCAGTACGGGGGGGTCGAAGTAATGGAAGTTTTTTGTTGGTTTTGATGCGTTGGATTTTTGATGCTATTGTGGGGTTTTTTGTGCAATCAAAACTGTTTGGAGGTGGGGCCACACCCACGAAAGGGGCGGTTTGGGGAATGTGTTCTGGTGTGGTGGGGGAACCGTGTGTGAGGCTGGAGGTGTATGCAAGTGTGGTGGGGGAAATGCTATGAAAGGTGTTGGTGCCTTTGGTGTGGGGAGTAGAATGGGGGGCGGTGGGAACGGTGGGAACCTAAATGGAGGTGGGGGAAATGCGTTTGAACAACTTAAAAAACATGAAATGTACTGGATGCAAACTCTAAGAACCCTCATACCTGAAGGTCTGAACGAAGTTTTGGAAAAAATCTACTAAAACACTACCTATTCCGTTTTTCTTTTATCTCTGGCCGCTCTCTTTTATCCTTTTATGTGTAATATTTTTAGTACTCCTATTATTAGTACTTTTATTATTTATACTTGTATTTTTCATTTTTAATATAGCAACGTTCATCTTTACAACAATACCTCAGGCTAGATCATTATTTTTTCAGAGCTGTATATTTACACATCTGTATATTCACATTATTTATATCAATAATTAGAATTGTTCATGTTTTATACATCTTTATTTGTCTTGTTTTAACTTTGTCTTCTTCCTCCTTTTTATCTCATTGTTTTTACCATAATTTTTTTTTTTTGCCTTTCTGTATCAACACCAGCTATAATTTTGTTACATTACATTTGCGTTGCCAAATGTATTAATTTAATTCCTGCCATAATTAATATTATGTTCATGTATTATTTTCTTATTAACTATCCCCTGGCCGGGATTCAAACCCTGGTCTCCCATGTCAAAGGCAGTGCCCTTAACCAGTACTCTATTTAGCTAGTACTGTACTCAGCTGCACATTTGGTAACCATGATACCTGTATCCACCCCCCCCCCCAACTACCCAACACACTGAACACAGGTGGTGAGAGCCCATTGGCTACTCGCAAGCCTGCCCTAACCCCGCCCACCCTTCCCAAAAACCCAATTCGCTGAACACAGATGGCGAGAACCCACACTCACCCTAACCCTGCTCACCCAACACTTCCCACACATCTAATTGGCCCTATTAGCAAGTACCTGTGTATATATAAAGAGTTGAGCGTCCTCACCACTCCACTGAGGCGCTACACCTGCTACTGCTGGAATTCTGGTGAGTTCTTTATGTAATTATATTTGCACACTTTACCTTATATTTCTGCCCCCCTGTTCTCTTCTCAATGCTCTATTACCCATTACACTTGCTGACACATACCCTTTTTCATTACCAATACCACTCATTGCAAATCTGTGTAAAAAATACCCCATAGCCCATTACTATCACGAGCACCATAGCCTCTACCCCCTATTGTTTACTTGTACACCCAACTTTTTATGCTATTTCCACAAAGCAATTTTTCATATGGTATGCTTTATGACATGTAATATATTAATATGCATCTTGTAACTGCAGAATTCACTATAGCATAATGTACTGTCTCTTGTCTACAGTTTTGTCCCCACTTTATTGCCTGATGAAGCGGGCTCGGCCTGCGAAACGCATTGCACTTTTGGGGTACCATATAATAAATGTTTTGAAATCAAGACGATGACCGTTTCACCCCCACTTAGGGCTTTCTCGAGACCGAACACCCCTTTCTCGTGGAGAGCTAGGCTATATAGTGCCATACCAGCCCCAATCCCCCATAGTGCGCTCCCAGTGTGTCCGCCCCAAACACAACACTATCCAATCACCTGTGCCCTCCTCGCCCGCTGATGCCGCACTCACCTGTGCTGAATTACTCTCGGCGATTTAGCCAATCCAGCACGGATACGTAATATTGCCGGCCTGTACCCTCTGTGATGTAGCCGCGTCCGCGTCAAGCCGGAGATCCGGCTCCCTTCAGTGCTGGTACGCAAATGCGCTCCAGCGTCGTGCCCGCCGAGGATCCATACGTGCGGGCGTGCATTCACGTCGCCTGGGGGGACACAGGTTGTCAGAACTACTGACATCTAGTGGTGAAATTTGGGAACACTGGTAAGGAGACAATAATAATACGACCTGAGGGAAAACAAGGACGTGTACTGCACAATAACCCCACTCTCCACCTAAGGCATACATATAACAATTCACATTGAGCAAAATTAACAACTGTTACACTAAAAAACTGCTAAAACAAATAATCTCAGTCATAAGTTAAGTCATTGTGTGAAACTATGCATATAAACAATTCATCCATTAACATATGTCAATACATCTATAAATGTAGATATTACTCCACGGGTAGCCTCACGGCATGACCAATCCGGAAGTAATCACCAACCAGAATTGTGTCACTGCTTTTCATCGCACTACCCATGTGATACTATAGGAAGCAGCAGAGAGAGAGTCCCAGTATATAAAGATTACAGTAATCGCAAATAACATCACTTGTGGACTCAAACTTGGTGGATAAGCAGGATCAGATAATACTGTACCCCCCAATCCACCACTATCATTGTACCACGTACATTCTAATTTACCACACGCATAGGGGAGAACACAATTTACAAACATTTGTTTCCAATGGGTTGCCTCAAGGCGAAACCTACTGGAGTAGTGAAACCACTCGAGGTCTCAGTTATCATTGTGCAACCTACAACACTTTACAAAAACACTGCCATATCCAATGTATCATTAAAACCCATCGGCCCCTCTGTTTGCAATCTCATAATCCATTTACTTTCAATTTGAAGGAGTAGTCGTTCCAAATCCACACCTCCCCTGGCACTAGGTGTCACCTTATCAATCCCAAAGAACCTTAAACAATCTGCATCCGAATTATGTTGTTCCCTGACATGACTAATCAGCCTTTTGGCCCCCCTCCCATTCCTGATCGACTTGTGATGCTCCGAAAACCTTTCCTTCATGGCCCTTGTCGTTTTTCCTACATAAATTAGGTTACATGGACAAACTACTGCATAGACAGTCATTTCGGTGGAGCAGTTGAAAAAATATTTACTCATGTACACTCTATCCATATGTGTGAAACTAACACCACGTTTCACAAATCTACAAAAAATACATTTTGTACAGGGGTACATGCCCACAACTTTGGACTTATTTAGCCAGGACCTCTTTTGCGGTGTGTGGAATTCACTCCTAACCAGATCATATTTCAAGTTCTTACATCTTTTGAAGGAAATACATGGTAACTCCCCACATTTATCCTGTAATCAGGGGTCTGTTTGTAAAATGCTCCAATTCCTCTTCACTGAGTTTGCTATCAAGTCACCCATTTTTGAATGTGAGAAATGCATAAAAAAACAGTTCTTTCTTTTTCTTATGCTTGTCCTTCCTCTTCGACGGCCGGTGGTACCATCAGGAGGTTGGCACTGCGATGGGGACCCCTGTGGCCCCCACTTTTGCCAACCTCTTCATGGGGAGCTGGGAGTTGGATCAGGTTTTTTCCGGGGGGAGGGGTTGCCGCTCGGGTCCGCCTCTGGGCCAGATATATTGATGATATCTTGATCATCTGGGAGGGGGAACAGAGGGAGTTTGAAGACTGGATTTCAACACTGAACCAAAATGATGTCAACCTCCACTTAACTTCAACATGGGGGGGGGGGCACCAGCTGGAATTCTTGGATCTGAAAATTGAGATAGTGGACAATAGGATCACCACAAAGACATTTAGAAAAAAGACGGTCCTACATGGTGAAAGTTTCCATAAAGAAAAGCTAAAAAACAGCTTACCGTATAGTCAGATGTTGCGGATGAAACGCAACAATTCTGAGGAACGAGAGGGGATTAGACAAATCACTGAAGTGAAAGGTCGGTTCGCACAAAGAGGGTACAAAGAACAGACACTGAGATCTGCTGTGAATAGTATACATAGGGTGCAAAGACCCTCTCTTTTACAACCAAGCATAAGAAAGAGAAAGAACTGTGTTTTTTTATGCATTTCTCACATTCAATAATGGGTGACTTGATAGCAAACTCAGTGAAGAGGAATTGGAGCATTTTACAAACAGACCCCTTATTACAGGATAAATGTGGGGAGTTACCATGTATTTCCTCCAAAAGATGTAAGAACTTGAAAGATGATCTGGTTAGGAGTGAATTCCACACACCGCAAAAGAGGACCTGGCTAAATAAGTCCAAAGTGGTGGGCATGTACCCCTGTACAAAATGTATTTTTTGTAGATTTGTGAAACGTGGGGTTAGTTTCACACATATGGATAGAGTGTACAAGAGTAAATATTTTTTCAACTGCTCCACCGAAATGACTGTCTATGCAGTAGTTTGCCCATGTAACCTCATTTATGTAGGGAAAACGACAAGGGCCATGAAGGAAAGGTTTTCGGAGCATCACAAGTCGATCAGGAATGGGAGGGGGGCCAAAAGGCTGATTAGTCATGTCAGGGAACAACATAATTCGGATGCAGATTGTTTAAGGTTCTTTGGGATTGATAAGGTGACACCTAGTGCCAGGGGAGGTGTGGATTTGGAACGACTACTCCTTCAAATTGAAAGTAAATGGATTATGAGATTGCAAACAGAGGGGCCGATGGGTTTTAATGATAAATTGGATATGGCAGTGTTTTTGTAAAGTGTTGTAGGTTGCACAATGATAACTGAGACCTCGAGTGGTTTCACTACTCCAGTAGGTTTCGCCTTGAGGCAACCCATTGGAAACAAATGTTTGTAAATTGTGTTCTCCCCTATGCGTGTGGTAAATTAGAATGTACGTGGTACAATGATAGTGGTGGATTGGGGGGTACAGTATTATCTGATCCTGCTTATCCACCAAGTTTGAGTCCACAAGTGATGTTATTTGCGATTACTGTAATCTTTATATACTGGGACTCTCTCTCTGCTGCTTCCTATAGTATCACACGGGTAGTGCGATGAAAAGCAGTGACTCAATTCTGGTTGGTGATTACTTCCGGATTGGTCACGCCGTGAGGCTACCCGTGGAGTAATATCTACATTTATAGATGTATTGACATATGTTAATGGATGAATTGTTTATATGCATAGTTTCACACAATGATTTAACTTATGACTGAGATTATTTGTTTTAGCAGTTTTTTAGTGTAACAGTTGTTAATTTTGCTCAATGTGAATTGTTATATGTATGCCTTAGGTGGAGAGTGGGGTTATTGTGCAGTACACGTCCCTTGTTTTCCCTCAGGTCGTACTATTATTGTCTCCTTACCAGTGTTCCCAAATTTCACCACTAGATGTCAGTAGTTCTGACAACCTGTGTCCCCCCAGGCAACGTGAATGCACGCCCGCACGTATGGATCCTCAGCGGGCACGACGCTGGAGCGCATTTGCGTACCAGCACTGAAGGGAGCCGGATCTCCAGCTTGACGCGGACGTGGCTACATCACAGAGGGTGCAGGCCAGCAATATTACGTATCCGTGCTGGATTGGCTAAATCGCCGAGAGTAATTCAGCACAGGTGAGTGCGGCATCAGCGGGCGAGGAGGGCACAGGTGATTGGATAGTGTTGTGTTTGGGGCGGACACACTGGGAGCGCACTATGGGGGATTGGGGCTGGTATGGCACTATATAGCCTAGCTCTCCACGAGAAAGGGGTGTTCGGTCTCGAGAAAGCCCTAAGTGGGGGCGAAACGGCCGTCGACTCATCCTCTGCACCTCTAAACTCACTCTTGTGCCTGATAAGTATAATTTTTTTATACAGTTTGTTTTGCTGCTTCAATTTTTTAATAATATTGGAATAAACAGTACATTTTTAACCCTCCTGGCGGTATGAAAAATTCCGCCAGGAGGCAGTGCGGCAGTTTTTTTTTTTTTTTTTTAAATCATGTAGCGAGCCCAGGGCTCGCTACATGATAGCCGCTGCTCAGCGGCATCCCCCCGCCCTCTTCGATCGCCTTCGGCGATCTCCGATCAGGAAATCCCGTTCAAAGAACGGGATTTCCTGGAGGGCTTCCCCCGTCGCCATGGCGATGGGGCGGGATGACATCACCGACGTCAGCGGCGTCGTGACGTCATTGGGAGTCCCGATCCACCCCTCTGTGCTGCCTGGCACTGATTGGCCAGGCAGCGCACGGGGTCTGGGGGGGGGCCCGCGCGCCGCAACGGATAGCGGCGATCGGGCGCAGGCCGGCAGCGATCAGTGTGCTGGCGCAGCTAGCAAAGTGCTAGCTGCATCCAGCAAAAAAAAAATTAAGAAAATCGGCCCAGCAGGGCCGGAGAAAACTTCCTGCGCGGCTTACCGCCAGGAAGGTTAAGTGATGGTGAGCTGCTCCTGGAGTCTTTATCCCTCTTGAAAGCATATAATAAATGTGATTACTATTATACAGACAGTCTTTCGTGTCTGCTTTATGGAGGTAAGTCCACCACTTCCTCCAAGCAAATTTTAAAGCTTTTATCCACTTTTATTCTGCTGGCGCCTCTGTTCTCCTACTGCAAAATTTACAGTAAGGTAGCTCTTAGCAAAATGTACCCCCCAAAGAAAGCCTAATTGGTGGCGGAAAAAACAAGATATAGATCAGTTCATTGTGATAAGTAGTGATAAAGTTATAGGCCAGGGGACTCAAACTCGCGGCCCGCGGGCCATTTGTGGCCCTCGATACAATATTTTGTGGCCCTCGCCGGCAAAAGCTTCCTTATAGTTCGCTTCAGTGCTCCCAAGTAATCCGCCGCATCCCCACTGCTAAACGAGGGCTGCAGAGCCCCCAAATTGCCCGGGGGGCAATCTGCCGGCATTTCCTGGAAAGGGCAGAGCTTTCAGCTTCAATTCTGCCCCTCCTGACGTCAATCGCGGCGCATTGCCGCCTATGCCCGCCCCTCTCACTCTTGAAGTCAGGAGGGGCAGAGCTGAAGCTGAAAGCTCTGCCCCTTCCAGGAAATGCCGGCGGATTGCCCTCCGGGTGATTTGGGGGCTCTGCAGCCCACCTTTTGCGGCAGGGATACGGTGGATTACTTGTAATGGGAGCACTGAAGGGAACTATAAGGTAAAATAGGCAAAATAGTTTGCTTCAGTGTGAATTTGATTTTGAAATAAAAATCAATGCCTCATCCTGACTTTGCCTGCTGCGGCCCCCAGGTAAATTGAGTTTGAGACCCCTGTTATAGGCGAATGAATGGGAGGTGAACATTGCTCGGATGCATAAAGTGAAAATGACTGAGAGCTTAAGTGGTTAAAGTTACTGGACCTACCGGGGCTCAGGCGGCATGAATGGAGCAGGGGTAAGTTAGTAGCATTCACTATGCTGTGCATAGCGTACACTTCTGTGACTAAATTTAATAAGGCACGCTGCCTGCCACTTGCGTGGGAAGCATGCATTAAGGTGCATTAAGATTGAATAGTGTGTGTAACAGGAGGTTACGCATGCCATATGTGTTAGTCAATCAACCCCATAATCTTTTCCTACTTAGGGGTTTTTTCCCTTTTGTTCCAGAGCAATTTTCACGTTTCAGCACTCCTTCCATTCATTTGCCAATTACTTTATCACTACTAATCACAACAAAACAATCTATATCTTGGTTTTTTTTGCCACCAATTAGGATTTTTTGGGGGTTGTACATTTTGCTAAGAATTATTTTATTCTAAATGCATTTTCATGGAAAAATTAAGATAAAATGGAAAAAAAATCATTATTTCTCAGTTTTTGTCCATTATAGTTTTAAAAAAATACATGCTACCATAATTAAAACCCACACATTGTATTTGCATATTCGTCCCGGTTATTTAAACATTTAAAATATTTCCCTAGTGCAATGTATGGTGCCAATATTTTATTTGGAAATAAAGGTGCATTTTTTCATTTTTGTGTCCATCAGTAATTACAAGCCTTTATTTTCAAAATTAACAGTAATATGCCTTCTTGACATACATATTTTAAAAAAAAGTTCAGTCCCTAAGGCAAATATTTATGTTTGTTTTTTTATTGTTATTTTTTTTTTTATAATTATGCAAAAGTTTTATTTGGATAACTATGGGAGAGTGTGGGAGATAAGGAGGTAATTTTAATGTAATGTATGTGTATTTTATTAAAAAAAAAAAGTATGTAGGTGTAATTTTACTATTTGGCCACAAGATGTCCTCATACATTATTTCCTATTACCATACTATAAGTATGTGAACAAGAGTTATTGGGTAGACGTGTTACTTCCTTAGTTACAATGACGCAGGTATCTCAGTGATACTGGTGATCATTGACATGGGGACTTAAAACAATGAATGGGAACATTCATTGATTTCCCCTCTGACAGGCGGCAAAGAGTACCGGCGTGGTAACGAGCGGCAGCCGTTCACAGCAATAGATGTATATCTATGCCCCTGGGCAGGAACTGAAGTCTACTGCTATACTGCTATATACTGCTGCGAATGGTATAAGTGGCTAAATAGTGCCTAACACTAACCTTATTGAATACCCACCACCCATCTTGTTCTATTGCATGTATTTAATTTAAGTGTTGGTGCTCAGCTTTTGCACCAATCAATATTTTGTGGTGGAGATCCATGACTGTAACATCCACCTCTCTTCTCAGTCAGTCGTGAAAATAAAGGTAAATGGGAAAAGCAGTGTGCCCCATCCCAGATGTCACTGGGGGAGGCGGTGGAGGTGTGTCGTGGTGAGTTTAACCACTTGACCAATACAGGTTGTGTTCCCCTTATGGACCAGAGCAATCTTCACCTTTCAACGCTTTTCCCATCCCTTTGCCAATAACTTTATCACTACTTATCATACCAAAATAATATATACCTTGGTTTTTTTGCCACCAATTAGGCTTTTTTCGGTGGTACTTTTTGCTAAGAATTACTTTATTATGTATACATTTTAATGGGAATAATAAGAAAAAAATGGAAAAAAATGTGTTCTCAGTTTTCACAATTTTCAGCCATTATAGTTTTAAAATAAAGTGTGCTACTGCAGATAAAACCCACACATTTTATTTGCCCATATGACTCGGAGATTACAACATTTAAATTATGACTCTAATACAATGTATGGCGACAATTTTTTATTTGGAAATGAAGGTGTATTTTTCAGTTTTGTTGTTTGTTTACACTATATCACTCATGAACCCCCCCCCACCCACCACACACACACACACACACACACACACACACACACACACACACACACACACACACACACACACACACTTTACTCCTGTGTACTGTGAACGGAATTAATATGTGTGGGGTTTTTTTTACTTTGTCAATGACCACCAGCTTTGGGACGACCTGTTCCCATTCACTGTTCACTTTAGTAATGGGTGGCAATGAGAGCGCGTATAGGAACGCACATGCATGCGGCAGGCGATTGTGGTAAAGCACGTACATCTATGCCCCTGAGGCTAAGATGAAGTATCAAGGGGTGTGATATACTGTACTCAGACCAGAAATGGTTTAAAAGGATCTCAGCAGCACATATACATCAAATAGAGTGGAATGCTCAGGGGTTACCAAATAGTAATCAAGCTTTGATCAGTATCAAACTGCAAAAAAAACCCAACTTAAAAACACTTTAAAATACTGCGGAGCACTTCTCTCACACACCCCAGAAGACACATGTCACATCCACATTGGTACCGGTACCAAAGACAACCGATGTGTCTTCAGAGTGGGGAGACAGAGTTCACCATGGTGCATAGGCTGTTAAGAGTGCAGCTGACCAATAAAGGGAATCACAGCAACCAACATGATTCCTGGGCAGACTGGAAGAGCAGACCACTGCTGGTAGCTCACCACTCCTGCTTATGACTCATGCCTTCCTTCCTTGTAGATCATGTGATGCAAGTGTCCATCCTGATGTCAGCCACTATGATATCTCAGCGGGGAGCAGTAACCATATGGGGGTAACTCCGTGCAGCTGCTGCAAGCAGTTGAAGTGCTATGGTTATATGGGTATATTCCCAAAGCAGCTGTTAATATGCTTTACACACAGGTTGCGCACAGCAATTTTACCAGTACTTATGCAAGTATTGTAACACTCATTGAACAAATTGCTTGCTTGATTTACTAGCAGTGCACACATTGGGCTTGATTCACAAAGCCGTCCAAACTGTTTAGCACGGGTGTGCTAAACAGTTAGCACGTGAAGTGCCGTTCGCGGACTTTTGCGCGCGCAATCGCGGACTTTTGCGCGCACAAAAGTCTGCGAACGGCACTTCACGTGCTAACTGTTTAGCACACCCGTGCTAAACAGTTTGCACGGCTTTGTGAATCAAGCCCCTTGTGTACATACTATGGTGCTACTTGCATAAGTACTGATAAAATTGTTGTTTGCTACTTCTATACAGCAATTTTACTTCTGCTTTTTATGCTCCTTAGTCTCTAGTTACAATTGTAAGATTGTGCAGTAATGCCCTAGCTGATACAATATGTTTACATACATAGTGGCTGGATAGTGTACTGATCAAGGGCCTCTGACACAGGAGACTTGGATTTGAATCTCGGCTCTTCCTGTTCAGTAAGCCAATACCTTTTCAGCAGAAGACCTTGTGCAAGACTCCATAACACTGCTACTGCCTATAAAACGCATCCTAGTGATTGCAGCTCTGGCACTTTGAGACTGCCAGGAGAAAAGCACTATATAAATGTTATTTGCCTTGGCCTGAATTCACAGAGCTTTATCAAACACTTTATCAAACGTTTGATAATTTTCTTCATGGGTAAAATCTAATTTTGAATTCACTAAGGTGTTATAGATTTATCAAATGTTTTATCGATGAAATTATCACTAAATCTATAACACCTTAGTGAATTAAAAATTAGATTTTACCCATGAGGTAAATTATCAAACGTTTGATAAAGTGTTTGATAAAGCTCCGTGAATTGAGGCCCTTGTCTTGTATAACCCATTCGCGTTCCGTCGTTTTCACTTGAGCAATGTTCACCTCCCATTCATTAGCCTATAACTTTATCACTACTTATCACAATGAACTGATCTATATCTTGTTTTTTCCACCACAAATTAGGCTTTCTTTGGGGGGTACATTTTGCTAAGAGCCACTTTACTGTAAATGCATTTTAACAGGAAGAATAAGAAAAAAACTGAAAAAAATCATTATTTCTCAGTTTTCAGCCATTATAGTTTTAAAATAATACATGCCTCCATAATTAAAACTCACATATTGTATTTGCCCATATGTCCCGGTTATTACACCATTAAAATTATATCCGTATCACAATGTATGGTGACAATATTTTATTTGGAAATAAAATGCATTTTTTCCGTTTTGCTTCTATCACTATTTACAAGTTTAAAATAAAAAAATATATAGAAATATTTCATCTTTACATTGATATTTAAAAAGTTTAGATCCTTAGGTAAATATTTACATGTTTTTTTTTTTTATTGTAATGTTTTTTTTTATATTAAACATTTTATTTGGGTATTTTTGGGAGGGTGGGATGTAAACAATAGTTTTATAATGTAAATGTGTGTTTAGTTTTATTTTTTTTACTTTTAGTTGTAGTTTTACTTTTTGGCCACAAGATGGCGGCCATGAGTTTGTTTACATGACGTCACTCTAAGCATAACATACGCTTAGAGAGACACATGGGGGACGTTGCAGCCAGAAAAGCTGTCGCTTTTTCAGCGGGGGAGAGGAATCAGTGATCGGGCACCATAGCCCGATTCACTCACTGATTGCCTGGCTAACGAACCGCGGGCTGGGAGCACGCGTGCACGCGCACGATCGGCCGCGGGAGCGCGCATGGTTCCTGGACGTAGTTTATACGTCCAGGAACTAAAATAGGTTATTGTACACTTATATGCTCCAGGAGCTCCAGTGTATAATAAAACAAAAATATAGTATGAAGAAGTAATAAGACCCCCTACCTGTTCAGAACATCTGCCAAACCTTGCACCCCTCCACTGACAAAAACTACTACAACTCTGTAGAAATTTGTAGAAAGACACAGTCCATTCTTTAATAAAACAAAAAAAACCAAGAATAAAATGTTAAAAAAAAAATCAAAATTATAGAAAAACACTGTGGAGGTAAAGGAAAATAGAGGGAAAAAAATCACCCCTGTTCTTGTTCATTGTACTCAATTGCAACAAAGCTTTCCATTTATACTCACCCCAAGACATTGCAAACAGCTGCTGGAGCAGTTAATTGCATAAAGTAAAAAAAGATAATGTGTTTAAATGGAGTGCACTATGCATAGAGTGAAGCTTGCTCAGTATTTAACTGTAGATGATTTCCTCCACTAATGCACACTGTATTATGATATAGAGATTGAACAGGTGTACAACAATACAGATAAGACTTCAAGGAGAGAAGAAAGAAGAAAGGGAAACAATAAAGTTACAAGTTTCAAAAATCAGCAAATCTGTGCTTATTATCAGTAGTCTGCACCTTTTATGTGAAATTATATTACCCCGGGAGAGGTAAAATGGCATCTTTGTGTCTTGTTCTCTTTCCACTTTTGTATGTCTTTTGGACACTGTAAAAATAAGAAAATTTTTAGCCTGGCATGGCATATCATCACATACTCAGAGGCGCATCTAGAGAGGTTCAGGCATGACACATACCATGGGCACCACAACATCAAGGGCACCATGCCTACCCCTGTGCTGCACCCCCATGCCTGCCCCTGTGCTGCCCCAATGCCTACCCTTGTGCTGCCATGCCTGCCCCTGTGCTGCACCCCCATGCCTACCCTTGTGCTGTACCTCATGCCTACCTTTGTGCTGCCATGCCTGCCCCTGTGCCTCCCTGTTATTCAGACCTCAGATCAGATTAATTCTGTTATCTAGGAAACATGACTACTTAAACATATGTATGAAGGGTGCAATTGGATTAGTGTTAGAAAAGAGGACACAGAGGAAATAAGTAGAAATATCTCCAATAAAGTAACTTCATCAATAGCCCAAGCCAAAAAAAACAAAACAACAAAAACAGGCAACCATAACACATGTTCATGAGAAAGGATGCTGTTTTTAGAGGAGAAGAGGACTCTGATATGGGGTGGGGGGCGCAATTTCAGTGTTTGCCATAGTCTCTATATTACCCAGATACACCCCTGCACATACTGTATTTGTAAAATGCTTAGTTATCTATTTGGAGCTGTAAACTGAAAGCACAGTTTTTATACTTTAAGAAAAAAGTCTAGAAGGAAGAACAAAAGGCACCTTCTAATATTGTACCAGACCTTTGATTCTTGCTGCACTCAAAATGTCATCTCAGTCTCTATTTAGATCCTTCATAATAAAAGTTTGTTTATGGAGAGAACTGGGGGGGGGGGGTGCATAAGGGGGACACTCTGAGCTCTTCCCTTAATATTTTCCAAAGGAGCAGTTTCCCTGACAAGTAAATCCAATGTTCTCATGCGATTGTTTCAGGCGGTACTGCTTACTTTAAACCCCCACATACATCTATCTGCCTTTGCCTATGCTGAGCTTCTGTTCTCTGCTACAGTGTCCCCCACCTTCACTGCCACCACCTTACATGGCTTGTTTGGTAGAAAAAAATACATCTATCCATCAAGTTATACCAGGTAAAAAACATAAATAACATTTAAAAATTTTTTTTACAATACTGTACTGCACCTTTGCATATCCCAGTTAATTCAGAGGAAGGCAAAACACAAACAAACAAAAACAAATAACCTTACAAGGCTTGGGCCAATAAACCTAAAAAGGAAAAATCCTTCTCCGGATGGCAGTCAGATAAAATACCTGATAAGAAAAAAACACCGAGAGCCCAATATGGTGTAGTATGCTCAGGACAATAGTGAATAATGTAATGTGAGAAGGTTATACTCACAAACAAGGGTTACCGCTGAGGCAACCACTGTGAATGCAGGTGAGGAGATTAGACCTGTCCTCACTCAGGGTTAAGAAGTCGCTCTCCGTAGATAGAAGAAAGGTAGGGGTGGGTCCCCCTTCCACCAAGGGTGGACACTATAATGACTTTGATGAACAGAGGCGCCAGCAGAATAAAAACAATAATTAAAAGTTTTAAAATATGCTGGGGAGGCAGTGGTGGACTTACCTCCAAAAGCAGACTAGACTACTTGTCTGACATAAATAAACACTTTATTAGTACCCCAATAGATGCAACGCGTTTCACAGGACCAAGCCCGCTTCATCAGGCAATAAAACAGGGGACAAAACAGTAGCTCTCAGGTAGCACATATAGCGCCTCTGTGAAACGCGTTGCATCTATTGGGGTACTAATAAAGTGTTTATTTATGTCAGAAAAGTAGTCTAGTCTGCTTTCGGAGGTAAGTCCACCACTGCCTCCCCAGCACATTTTAAAACTTTTAATTATTGTTTTTATTCTGCTGGCGCCTCTGTTCATCAAAGTCAGATAAAATACCTGGTTCAACACCATCAGAATGGCCTAATAAAATGGTAAAGCACCCAAGCCCCCTTTAATAGCAGGTATAAAATATGCCACATTTTAACCACCATTACTGTAAAAACCTCTTTCTTAATAGATGCAAAAACTTTTTTACTCCATGCAAAGATGATGTCGTCTTGTCCTTTGTATGAACCTAGGGGCAAAAAGGGGAGATCTTCCATCCCAATGATAAAATGAGTTGCCTGTCTTTGAATATGATCTAGAAGGTCAATGACCTTCCTATAGAGTGGTGCTTATAAATGTATCTCATACTCCAGATTTGGCCTCACAAGTAGCTCATGCAGAGGGAGTTATATACTAGAATCTCATAATTTGATTCCTCATTTATGCAAGCCAAAATTGTATTTGTTTTAGCTGCTGCGGATTGGCATTGTATATGGTTGCTTAACGTGTTATCAACCAATGTTCCCAAGTCCTTCTCCAAGCCTGATCTTTTCAACTGTACAGTGTATACCATTTATCTTATAACATTGGCATGTCCAAGGTGCATGACTTTATATTCATCAGCATTCGTTTTCATCTTCCATACGCCTGCCCATATGGCCATGTTGTTGAGATCCAGTTGTATAGATCATGCAAACTTACTTAAGAATGTGTTAGAACCGTATGTGACCCACAGAACTTTTTTTTCTGTGTGATCTTGGAGTAGAGAAGGAAAAACTAATTTTGGCCTATGGATGTTGAAGTGGTGCTGCAACTGCTGGAGGTATGTGTGTGGGGGTTCTAGCCTCTTATTAAACACGTCTTATATTCATTGTGCTTGAAAAACTCATGTAGGTGTTCCCTCGGTGGAGCATACACTACTTTTGCTAGACAATTGCCAAAGGCTTTCTTCATGTGCCTTTGTGGTTTATTATTAAAAACATAAATCAAGTCTCTGACTAAGTAAGGGCTCTGTGACAGATTTTAACTTTGGGTAGATACAGCTCTCCATGTTCCTGTGAATACAATGTTATGTGCCAAGACTGGCAGGTACTCTGAAAATATTGTCAGAGCTCTCTCTCATCTTCACCACCCTAGTGGAGGTGGGATATTATAGGGGGAGAGGGGAAGTTGCTGTGGAAACTGGAATTTTCCATTAATAACAGCTTGACCCCAAGTTACCTCCTCTAACTAGATCAATATGTTAAAGTATGTATGTAAGTTATGTACCTTCATTCAAAAAGTTAAAATAAAAGCTACAGATCATTATAAAGGGTTAAGTTAAACAATACATACTAATATTTTAACTAATTTTTTTTTAAGTATGTAATATTTTTTTTTAATTAATTCAAAAATAAAAATGTCTTCATTTTTCATCTGTACGCTTATTTTTATATCTGTATACGTATTATCTGTATCCTTCTTTAGTCTTCTGTTCCTGCACTGTACATACCCCTATCTTCTTCTGTCATTTTTTTCTTTCTTCTTTCATCTTCTTTAAAGGACAACTGTAGTGAGAGGTATATGAAGGCTGCCATATTAATTTCCTTTAAAGCAATACCAGCTGCCTTGCAGCCCTGCTGATCTATTTGGCTACAGTAGTGTCCAAATAACACCAGAAACAAGCATGCAGCTAATGTTGTCATATCTGGCAATATTGTCAAAAACACCTGATCTGCATATGCTTGTTCAGGGCTAAAAGTATTAGAGGCAGAGGTTCAGCAGGAGATCTAGGTAACTGGTATTGCTTAAAAGGAAATACATATGGCAGCCTCCATATACCTCTCACTACAGTTGTCATTTAAATATTCTGTACATTTTCATATATGTTTGTTTTTTAGCCTCTTGCTGGCTCGTCTTTTTTTATTTTGGCTTTAATCTTGCAGGAGACTCCAACACCATTTGTCTCTGTCATTGCAAAATATTTGTGTGTGTGTTGCTTGTATTTTTACTTATCTGTTTATGGTTAATTGATTGCTGCTCTCCTTTCTGCACAACAGAACCCCCCTTGTATTATCCACATCAGGACCACAGGTTTTTTCCCCTTCAAAACCAGAACAATTTTCACATTGTGCTCCTCCCATTCATTTGACAATAACTTTATTGCTACTTATCACAATGAAATGATCTATTTATTATTTTTTTGTGGGACAAACTAGGCTTTCTTTGGGCAGTACTTTTTGTTAAGACTTATTTTATTTATATGCATTTTGCAGGGAAGAAAAAGAAAAAAAAGGAAAAACATTCACCATTTTCAGCTTTCAGCCATTGTAGTTTCAAAATAAAATGTGCTATTGATGATGAAACAGGCACAATTTATTTGGCCATTTGGTCCCATTTAGTGTTCTTTCTATATTATAATAACAGTAACAAGCCTTTATTTACAAAAGCCACAGTAATATACCCTCATGACATACATATTAAAAAAGTCCCTAAGGTATATATATATATATATATATATATATATATATATATATATATATATATATTTATTTAAATGGTGTAATTTTTTTATTTAATTGTCCTAGGGATTAGTGTATTAGAGTGTATTTGGATGTATTTTTACTTTTTGGCCACAAGATGGTGCTACACTGAGTTCCGTTTGAATAAATATAACACAGAACTAAGCGTTTACATTTGTTTATGTCTGGACTTTCTTTTAATCAGAGCTGCCGGAAGCTCTGACTCAAGCAGACACAGTGATTGGTAGAGATGGCTCGAACCTCCGATTTTAGGTTCACGAACCTCAAACACGAACTTCCGCAAAAGTTCAAGATTAGATGTCAATGGGGAGGCGAACTTTGAAAACTAGAAACATCACGAAAGTGATGGAAAAGATGTTTCAAAGGGTCTAACACCTGGAGGGGACATGGCGGAGTGGGATACACACCAAAAGTCCCGGGGAAAAATCTGGATTGGAAGCAAAACAGCATTTTAAGGGCAGAAATCACATTGCATGCTAAATTGGAGGCCTACAGTACTTTAAAACATCTTGCATGTGTATACATGAATCAGGTAGTGTAATTAGTGTACTGCTTCACATTGACAGACCAAACTCACTGTGTAACGCACCACAAACAGCTGTTTGTGTAGTGACGGCAATAGTGGTTTTCAAGCCCATATGGTCGCCGGGCTGAGGTAGCTCAATGACAGAACAACAGTGACTGTCCAGCTGATCAAATTTGGTCTGTTCACAATGAAGCAACGACATTATTATCTTGGGTGTGCCCCCCAACGCACTCATATAGCTGTGGTCATTGATTCATTGTGATAACCAAACTCCTTCACGGCGGCAAGGTAATGATCACGAAGGGGAATTAACACATGTACATGCCTTTTGTTTTGTTGTTGCAGCCGCAGTGCAGCCAGAAACATTAGGCAGGCATGTACACGCACCAGAAAAATTATTATACTGGCCGCTGCTAACAGCGGCCTTAAAAATTCAGGAATCCGCCTTTAGTCCTGGACCCTGTTGGTGGTGGCGGAGAAGGCAGTCAAACGGCCTGCAGGCAGAGTTGCTGCGTGGGGACTGGGGACTGACTTAGTCTTGGAGCAGGCAGTCACACGGTGTGCAGGCAGAGATGCTGTGTGCGGGGACTGACTTAGTCTTCAGGCGGGCAGCTGCCCTCCGGGATCCATGCCTCATTCATTTTGATAAAGGTGAGGTACTGAACACTTTTTTTGACCTAGGCTACTTCTCTTCTCAGTGACAATGCCTCCAGCTGCGCTGAAGGTCCTTTCTGACAGGACGCTTGAGGCAGGGCAATTCAGAAGTTGGATGGCAAATTGTGACAGCTCTGGCCACAGGTTAAGCCTGCACACCCAGTAGTCAGGGGATTCATTGCTGCTCATAGTGTCTACATCCGCAGTTAAGGCCAGGTAGTCAGCTACCTGCCGGTCGAGGCGTTGGTGGATATGGAAGGGCTAAGGTGAGGCATTGGACTAAAGAATGTCTGCATGTCCGACATCACTATGAGATCGCTGGAGCGTCCTGTCCTTGCCTGCGTGGACATGGGAGAAGGATTACTGGCAGTGGTACCTTTATTGCGTTGTGCTGTGACATCACCCTTAAATGCACTGTAAAGCATACTTGCCAGCTTGTTGTGCAAGTGCTGCATCCTTTCTGCCTTCCGGTTAGTTGGAAACATCTCCACCACTTTGTGCTGATACCGAGGGTCTAGTAGTGTTGACACCCAGTACAGGTCATTCCCCTTGAGTTTTTTTATATGGGGGTCCCTCAACAGGCTGGACAGCATGAAAGCTGCCATCTGCACAAATTTGGATGCAGACGTACTATGCATCTCCTCTTGCTCTTCCTCAGTGATGTCAGGTAAGTTCTCCTCCTCTCCCCAGCCACGAAGAATACCACAGGAAAGTTGAGCAGCACAAGCCCCCTGCGACGCCTGCTGTGGTGGTTCTTCCGCCTCCTCCTCCTCAAAAAAAAATCTTCCTCATCTGACTCCTCTTCCCCACACAACTCTTCCTCCTCCTCCTCCGCAGGTGTTGAGCAAACATCTGGTTCTGCTGGTAATTGATCCCACAACTCTTCCTCCTGTTCCTGTTCCTGTTCACACTCCTCCACAGCTTGATCCACCACTCTACGCATGGCACGCTCCAGGAAGAAAGCATATGGGATCAAGTCACTGATGGCGCCTTCACTGCGACTCACCATGTTTGTCACCTCCTCAAACGGCCGCATGAGCCTGCAGGAATTTCGCATGAGTGTCCAGTACTTCAGCCAGAACAACCCCATCTCCCCAGAGCATGTCCTTTTACTGTAGTTGTAGAGGTACTGGTTGACGGCTTTCTCCTATTGTAGCAGGCGGTTAAACATCAAGAGCGTTGAATCAAGCGCCTCACCGGCAAGTTGTTTCTCTGCTGAATAGCAGCCAAGTGTGCAATGGCCATGTAAGACCACCTGAAATGCCCACACACCTTCCTGGACTGCTTCAGGACATCCTGTAAGCCTGGGTACTTACACATAAATCTCTGAATTATTAGATTCAGCACATGTGCCATGCAGGGTACATGTGTCAACTTTCCCAAACTCACAGCCGAAATGAGGTCGCTGCCGTTGTCACACACCATGTTGCCAATCTCCAGTTGGTGCGGGTGTCAGCCACTGATCCAACTGTTTGTTAAGAGCAGCCAGGAGAGCTGCTCCAGTGTGACTCTCTGCTTTGAGGCAAGACCTGTCTAAGATGGCATGACACCATTGTACCTGGCATGCAGCATAGGCCCTGGGGAGCTGGGGCTGTGTAGCTGGAAAGAAGATCACAGCACCAGTAGAGTTGCGCTGCCACTCGGCCAAGGAGGAGGAGGAGGATGACAGTGAAGAGGATGTAGCAGGAGGAGTAGGAGGAGAAGGAGAGGAGGTGGCAGGAGGCCTGCCTGCAAGCCGTGGAGGTGTCACAACTAGGTCCGCTGCACAGCCACGTACTCCCTGCTTGCTAGCGGTCACCAGGTTGACCCAATGGGCTGTGTAAGTAATGTACCTGCCCTGACCGTGCTTTGCAGACTAGGCATCCATGGTCAGATGGACCCTTGACCAAACGCTGTGTGCCAGAGATGACACCACTTGCCTTTCAACTTCATGGTACAGTTTGGGTATCACCTTTTTTTGAGAAATAATTGCGGCCTGGTATCTTCCACTGCGGTGTCCCAATAACCACAAATTTTTGGAAGGCCTCAGAGTCCACCAGCTGGTATGGTAACAGCTGGCGAGCTAACAGTTCCGCCAAGCCAGCTGTCAGACGCCGGGCAAGGGGGTGACTGGCAGACATTGTCTTCTTCCGCTCAAAGATTTCCCTCGCGGTCACCTATCTGCTGCTGTGGGCAGAGGAACAGGAACCGTTCAAGGTGAGAGGTGGAGTGGAGGAGGGTGGCTGTGAAGGTGCAAGGGAGAAAGCGGCTGAAGATGATGCACCTGAAGGAGGAAGAGGAGAAGAAGGGTGGCTTTTCTTTTGTGTGCTGCTTTTCCTCAGGTGGTCTTCCCATTGCCATTTTTGCTTTTTCTCCATGTGCCTTCGTAAAGCATTTGCCCCTACGTGGGTGTTGGCCTTTCCACGGCTCAATTTTTGGTGGCAGAGAGTACAGATGGCATTGCTCTCATCTGAGGCAGACACACAAAAAAATGTCCCCACCCCTGAACCCTGGGGTGTGGGCACTATGGTGGCGTCAGCAGCTGACGTTGAAGGGCATGTTGGCTGGCTGTCCATAGGTGGCGATACATGGCGCCGGACACTACCACCAGCTGTTTCTGATGACGAGCTCCCCCTGCTTCTTTCAGCAACTCGTCTCCTCCTACTCCTCTCTGACTCTTCCTCTGAACTGTCCCCCTGTTCATCTCCTCTATTGGGAACTCACGTGACATCCATATCATCATAATCATCATTATCATAATCATCCTCCCCAGCTTCGCTTGTATCTGATACCTCCAAAATTGCACCAACAGCAGGTACTTCATCATCCTCCTCCTCACCCCTTATGTCCATAGTGCCGCCTAACTCAGACATATGAGGTGGTGTGTCTTGCTTAGTGCCTTCATCTTGTTGTAACAATAATGGCTGTGAATCAGTTAATTCCCCACCAAATAACTCCTGCGAAGTGTCAAATGTAGTGGATGTGGTGCTTGTAGTAGCGCTGGTGGCTGTGGAAGATGAGGTGTTCTGTGTTAAATAGTCAACTATGTCCTGACAATCTTGGGAGTTGATGGGACGTGCCTTCTTCTGAGCACTGTACTTTGGTCCAGGGCTGCACGAAATCACATGCACGACCTCGAATAGACCTGCTAGGTGGCCTGCCTCTGGGTCTGCCTCTACCTGTTTTGTCCATATTGGGGGGATGAAGTGAAAGGTATGCACTGACTTAACTAATACAATGTGCAGTAACACAGGTGCACTGAACAGGTATGCAGTGACTGGTATTACAATACAATGTGCAGCTGTCACACAGGTGCAGTGAACAGGTATGCAGTGACTGGTATATAAAACTGTGTGCTTTCACACAGGTGCAGTGAAAGGTATGCAGTGACTGGTATTACAATACTATGTGCAGCTGTCACACAGGTGCAGTAAACAGGTATGCAGTGACTGGTACTGTATATAATATAAAACTGCATGCTGTCCCGCAGGTGTAGTGAACCGGTATGCAGTGACTGCTATCAATACAATGTGCAACTGTCACACACACAGGTACTATGAACAGGTATGCAAAGACTAGAATTACAAATGTGCAGCTGTCACACACACAGATACCGTGAACAGGTATGCAGTGACTAGTATTACAAATGTGCAGCTGCAACACGCACAGGTACTGTGAACAGGTATGCAGTGACTGGTATTACAAATGTGCAGCTGTCCCCACACAGGTACCGTAAACAGGTATGCAGTGACTGGTATATAATATAACACTGCGTGCTGTCACGCAGGTGCACTGAACAGGTATACAGTGACTGGTATCAATACAATGTGCAGCTGTCACACACACAGGTGCCATGAACAGGTATGCAGTGACTAGTATTACAAATGTGCAGCTGTCACACACACAGGTACCATAAACAGGTATGCAGTGACTGTGTCAAAAACCCGAGCGTTTCTTGCCTTTTTCATGATTGCTAACTCAGTAAAGGACCAGCCCTTAAAGCGTTGCTATCACATAAATCCGGCATAGTAGGGTCTGAACCCTCTATAACAGTATTTATAGATTTACGGTATACCTTGAAATGAATCGGAGCACTCAGTACATGATTTTATATAAAAAATTGTATTTGCTTATCATACAGCATATATACAAAATATGAACAGTTCTAAGTAGTGTTTCCTTCTAACAGTATTCCACCTTATCAAGGCCTTTATAGCCAAGTGATCATCAATCTTCCAAGTACATTCAAAAAAGAATATAACAGTTGTGTTATGTAGAATAAGATCAAAATTAGTCTCATCTGTATCAATAGCTGTGTATCTAGTAGCTGTGTAAAACTTGTAGTAATCTTCTTAAAGAAATAGCATAAAAAATAGCTTCTAAAAAAACTTCTTGCTAACATCTTAACAAAACTTAATGCTGAAAAATTAATAAAATAAATCACCAGAATATTAAGCATATTACCCCTTCTCTGACATCTCTTCAGCATCTAGAACCACTTGTGGGAAAGTAGCTTCTGCCTCATGTGTCTTCTCAGGAGATTGTTGGGCTTCTGCAAACTATGAGCTTTCAGTTCCTACTTTTATAGGGGTTGGATGCAATATGGCTGCCTAATCTGGACTTTCCCTGAATCCCAGACTCTGATTGGCTAAAACTTCCATGCGTAGCTCACTATCTTTGACATTTAAAATACCCATAACACTTTTTTGTTTTGAATACCTTAATCATAATATTATTGTTTATAAATTCCTTAATTACCTTATCTTGTGGGAATTTACGTGGGTTTGCAATGTTTACACATTCTAATCAGGTCATTTCTGACGCAGTTAATTAAAAATGGACGTCACCAGCCATCTTGTCTGCTGGCTGCTCCAGACATTGAGACTAAACAATGTCATTCATGACGCATTTCTGATAATATCCCCTTCTGCTAATTAGTTTTTGGAATGTGTCTGTACTTTCACAGGTCAGGTTGACCCTATAACACTGTACACAGATCCGTAAGAGCCTTCAGCAATTTAAGGCTTATTGAAACATACAGGGCTTCTAATATACTCATTTAAATATAAAGCTTATTATATAATTCTTCTTAAAACAGTTAATCATATAAGAAATAATTGCATATTAAATCTCAATAATATAAAATCATGTTCTATATATTTGTCTTTCTGATGAATAAATATAATGACTTCAACCGGCAGAGGTCACCATTTCATAACAAATAATAATCAATATTATTAATGTTAATTTTATTAGACTATGAAACCGCCAGGTGGCATCATTGAATCATCTTTAACTAATTGGGGAAACCTCTTGTTTTATATTTTATATCTTTCATATTTTGACTTCTCTAGCTGGGAAATGTTTATCTGTTCTTTCTGGCTGTAACGGCCTTGTACAAGAACACGTCAACAATTCTCTAGAATCACAACAATCTCACGAGAATGTTTTACTGTCTCAAATCACCAGTTTTTAAAGAAAACCTGAACTGAAAATTAAAAGTCAAAATAAGCATACACAAGTCATACTTACCTTCCATGTAGTCTACTCCTCAGTGTCTTTCTCCTGTCCCGCGTCTTGTTTGTTCTCTGTGATCAAGGGAATTTTCCGTCCTCCATTTTGAAAATGGCCATTACCCATAACAGCTTTCTGGTCAGCACACAGTTAAACTGTAAAATCACCCACTTGAGCCATAGGGAAACATGGACATTACCTGGTACATCAGTTTTCCTCTCAGCTATAACTGACAGCAACTGATATTTTACTGACAGCAACTGATATATTTCAGATCTGACAAAATATTGTCAGAACTGAAAGGGATTATTGTCAGAAGAAAATGGTGAACTTCTGAGAGGAACTGATGGCAAGGTTACTATGTAATGTTCATTTGAAGTTACCTCATGTGTTTATTTTAAATATTTTTACTCAGTACAGGTTCTCTTTAAATATATTTCAAAATATTAACAATAACCATTTCTTTCTTTAGAAGGACTTTATTGATTATTCATATTTAGATTAATAATATCTATGTGTAAGAATTAAGAACATGTGCATATATAATTACTGCAGTAATGTAAGTTTAACTTGTATCCAGTCTTCCACACTATAACCTTGACATTTGAAAGATACTTTGTACAATAAACAAAGAATGTTTTGCCTTCTTGTATCCAGTACGTCAACAATCTACCAGCTTGCAAGTTAAACTAATCTTATAAGCCTTACAGCCTGGAATATGCTGAGATGTCACAAAGCAATATATTAAAAAAGTAACCCAACTTTACAGTTTACAATGAAATTTTGCATAGAACATTAACATTTAAAACCTATACATATGACAGCTTTTCCTGCATAAATAAAACCACTAGAATTCTGACAACTGGTATTACAAATGTGCACCTGTCACACACACAGGTATCGTGAACAGGTATGAAGTGACTAGTATTACAAATGTGCAGCTGTCATACACATTGGTACCTTAAACAGGTATGCAGTGACTGGTATATAATATAACACTGCGTGCTGTCATGCAGGTGCACTGAACAGGTATGCAGGGACTGGTATCAATACAATGTGCAGCTGTCACACACACAGGTATCGTGAACAGGTATGCATTGACTAGTATTACAAATGTGCAGCGGTCACACACACAGGTACCATAAACAGGTATGCAGTGACTGGTATATAATTGCTGTCACGCAGGTTCACTGAACAGGTATGCAGTGACTGGTATCAATACAATGTGCAGCTGTCACACACACAGGTACTGTGAACAGGTATGCAGTGACTAGTATTACAAATATGCAGCTGTCACACACACAGGTACTGTGAACAGGTATGCAGTGACTAGTATTACAAATGTGCAGCTGTCACACACATGTAGTGAAAAGGTTGGCACTAAAAGTGCTGGGCCTGGCAGTGGCACAGTAGGAATTAGGAAAGGCCAGCTGTGACTGACTGACAGGGCTGTATATGCAAGTGTCAGTGGGCCATACACACAAAAAAAAACAGATCACAAGAACAACATTAGCTCTCAAAAGAGCTGTTGTGGGGTGCTTTTTAGCAATAAGTACCAGCAAGGAGCAAGCTAACAAGCCTAACAACAGCCTAACTAAGCTTTCCCTAATCTCTGCAGCAACTCTTTCCCTTCTCTAATTACTGCAGCCACACCGAGTGAGATAATGGCCGACGCAGCTGCCTTATATATGGGGGGGAGGAAACTCCAGGAGGGAGTGTAGCCTGATTGGCTGCCCTGTGTCTGCTGACTGTGATGTAGAGCAGGGCTTTTCAACCTTTTCACTAATTGTACCACTTTAAACACCTACAAATTTTCAAGTACCACCAGCGTGCCTGCACAGTAGATGGATCCGATCGGGCTCGGCTTTTTCTACCAGAGCGGAGAGTTGCATGCGAGCATATCTACAAGGAGCTCTTCAGGGGGTCCCAGTGCTGGATCCTTTCTACTGAGGAGGATGGGGGAAGCCTCTTTAGGATCCAGAGCTTCAATATAGATAGCGTCCCTCCACTGCCAGAGAGCTGGGCTGTGACTCGCCACAAAAATTCAGCTCCCCCTCGCTCGCTCCTTGCTGTGCTGCCTTGTGGAATAGTTCAGACCTCAGATCAGCAGTAACCCGGCCATGGTGAAGAGACAGCCAGGCAAACTGTGCACAGTGACAGCACCTATACATCAAATACAGGAATTGGCCGGTGATGTCTGGTGTCTTCTCCGCTGATCTGAGGTGAGCCAAACTTTGTGGATGCAGGACGGGACCAGGACAAGCTGCAGGCAGGCAACTAAGTGGCAGGCAAACCTGGTGCATACCACCTGGCCAACAGCAAAGTACCACTGGTGGTACGCGTACCACAGGTTGAAAAGCCCTGATGTAGAGGGTCAAAGTTGAGCCTAATGATGTAGTATAGGGGGCGGGTTGAACTCGCGAACCAGCAATGTTCGCGCAAATCAATTCGCGGTCGAACCGTTCGGGCCATCTCTGGTGATTGGGGATGGAAACAGCTGTTATACATTCCCCGATCATGGAGGAATAGGATTGTGGTCAATGATGACCAGAGACACGCAGTGATCGTTAGCAGTGGTGGTAAGTAATCAATGCACATATCTACGCTCCTGAGCATGACTTAAAGTTTTGTGGGGTGTAGATATGTGTTGCAAGTGTCCTTAAGTGGTTATACACCATGTGAGTTGGTACTGCTCAGTAGGCACAGTCCTACAGTGGTGTGCTCCCAATTCCCCAAGGAAAACCAGCCAGGATGAGGGACAAGGGAGCATTTTATTTTTATTTTAGTTGTTATTTTAAAAAATATAATTAAAATAATGCATTTTAAATGTAAAATGCCTAAATAAATAAAAACATTGTAAAGATGTCACAAGGAGTTGTCAGGGAAAATGTTTACTATAATGTTTTGCATTCATTGAATGTATGAATGCAGCATATTTGCCTATAGCCAGTAAGCTCTGCCACCACAGCTAATGGGCTGGAATCACTTAGTGAACTTCTATCCAGCCAGTGTGGGCTGTGTATGAAAAAGATGTCACTGTTTTTCGCTTTTAACATTTGCAGCCAAAACTTTTGGTGATCACCTGTTTATATTGCTGTAATTGCTTTGTAATTCACCCTCATAATATTGCAACATAAATATAAGAAATAATAGAAAATACAACCATCTATAGATGTTTCATTGCCCTCTTCAGAAAATGTGCACTGGGCTAGCATAGTGCTATTATTTTTGTGTGAACTTCTGGCTATGGTCATTGAATGCGTAATGTGGGTTTAATGCATTCACAACATATGGGAGCCACATTACAAACACATATCTGTAAAGAGGTCTCTAAAGTCGGTTGTTGATTTCAGTAATAGACCTGAGCTTTGAACGACCTTATTACTGATAATAAGACTTGCTGCTGCCAGAGAGTGTTTCCTCCTGTTTCAAGTAACATTTTAAATCTGTCTACTGTGATATAACCATTCTCTTCTCTTGGGGAAAAAAAACAGAACACATTTTTGATAGAAGACATATTATTATATTTGATTCCTTTTTTTTGTTTTGTTTGTTCATTTGTGTTTTAGTTTCTGCAACACTATACTAAAGTGATTATGATTCCTATAACCAACAACATGTCAGTACTTTGCAGTCTAAATTAGACATATTGATAATCTCACTAATATTATAAATGCGAACGTTTGGATTTTTGTTACTCAATCACGCAACAATGGCTGAATGGATTTGAATGAAATTTGGCACACTCATAGTACACTACCTGCAATAATATAGAGGATGCTTTTTATCCCCATAACCAAAAAGTGGTGGAGACAAATACAAATGTTACTTGGAAAATGTAAACTGCAGCCATTCTTACACTGTTTATGGTAGGGTTTTCAAATTTTGCACATTTGGTCACTGGGTAACTGGGATTAATATTCAGAAAAGTGGGTGGAGCCTACAAAAGCCAATCAAATTCCCCTATTGATTTCCAGGGGGAAATTGAATTGCTGCCATGCTTGCACTGTTAATGGCACAAGCCTCAAACCTGGAACAGTTGGTCATTGGGTGACTGGGGTTCCAATTCAGAAAAGGGGGTGGAGCCACAAAGCAGCCAGTCAGATTTGTCGCACTTCAATGCAAATTATTGATGCCAAAGACCGCAAAGCTCAAAAACTTGGTCATTGAGTAATTGTGTGTTAGGGTTAGTGTGTTAGAGAGCGACTTCTTAACCTGAGTGGGGACAGGTCTAGTATCCCCTCTAGAGATGGCCCAAACCTCAGATTTTTGGTTCGCAAACCACGTTCGTGAACCTCCACAAACGTTCACGAACGTGCGAACTTTCGCGAACCGCAATAGACTTCAATGGGGAGGCGAACTTTAAAAACTAGAAACATTTATGCTGGCCACAAAAAGTGATGGAAAAGATGTTTCAAGGGGTCTAACATCTGAGTTTTTGCATGGGGGAGTGGGATAAACACCAAAAGCCCCAGGGAAAAATCTGGATTTGATGCAAAGCAGCGTTTTAAGGGCAGAAATCACATTGCATGCTAAATTGGAAGTCTAAAGTGCTTTAAAACATCTTGCATGTGTATACATCAATCAGGGAGTGTAATTAGAGTACTGCTTCACACTGACAGACCAAACTCACTGTGTAACGCACCGCAAACAGCTGTTTGTGTTGTGACGGCCGTGCTGGACTGGTGCACACCATGGCGGGAGTGCAGGCGATAGCGGTTTTCCAGCCCATATGGTGGCCAGGCTGAGGTAGCGCAGTGACAGAACAACAGTGACTGTCCAGCTGATTGAATTTGGTCTGTCCACAATGGAGCAACGACCTTATTATCTTTGGTGTGCCACCCCCTGAGACACTCATATAGCCATCAGTCATTGCTTCATTGTGATGCACAAGCCCCTTCACCGTGGCAAGGTAACGATCATGAGGGGGAATTGACACATGTACATGCCTTTTGTTTTGTTGTTGCAGATTCAGTGCAGCCAGAAAAATTAGGTAGGCATGTACACACACCAGAAAAATTATTATAGCAGCCGCTGCTAGCAGTGGCCTAAAAAATTCAGAAATCCGCCTGGAGTCCTGGACCCTGTTGGTGGTGGCGGAGAAGGCAGTCAAGTGGCTTGCGGGCAGAGGTGCTGTGTGGGGAGTGACTTAGTCTTGGGGCAGGCAGCCAGTCACACGGTGTGCAGGCAGAGATGCTGTGTGTTGAATGACTTAGTCTTCGGGCGGGCAGTAGCCCTCCAGGATCCATGCCTCATTCATTTTGATAAAGGTGAGGTACTGAACACTTTTGTGACTTAGGCGACTTCTCTTCTCAGTGACAATGCCTCTAACTGCGCTGAAGGTCCTTTCTGACAGGACGCTTGAGGCAGGGCAAGACAGAAGTTGGATGGCAAATTGGGACAGCTCTGGCCACAGGTCAAGCCTGCGCACCCAGTAGTCCAAGGGTTCATCGCTGCTCACAGTGTCTACATCCACACTTAAGGCCAGGTAGTCGGCTACCTGCCAGTCCAGAAGGGCTAAGGCGAGCATTTGACTAAAGAATGTCCGCATGTCAGACATCACCATGAGATTGCTGGAGCATCCTGTCCTTGCCTGCGTGGACATGGGAGAAGGATTACTGGCAGGGGTACCTTTATTGTGTTGTGCTGTGACATCACCCTTATACCACGGGAACGTCGAGCAGCACAAGCCCCCTGCAACGTCTGCTGCGGTTGTTCTTCTGCTGCCGCCTACTCCTCCTCCTCCTCCAAAGTAACACCTTCCTCATCATCTTGGTCTGACTCTTCTTCCCCATACAACTCTTCCTCTTCCTTCCCCCTCTGTGCTGGCGTAGGTGTTGAGGAAACATCTGATTCTGATGAAAATTGCTCCCACAACTGTTCCTGCCATAACTGTTCCTCTTCACGCTCCTCCACAGCTTGATCCACCACTCTACGCACGGCACGCTCCAGGAAATAAGCGTACGGGATCAAGTCGCTGATGGTGCCTTCACTGCGACTCACCAGGTTGGTCACCTCCTCAAATGGCCGCATAAGCCTGCATGCATTTTGCATCAGTGTCCAGTTCGGGGGCCAGAACATCCACATCTCCCCAGATTGTGTCCTTCTACTGTAATTGTTCATGTACTGGGTGAAGGCTTTCTCCTGTTCTAGCAGGCGAGAGAACATGACCAGGGTTGAATTCCAGCGAGTCAGGCTATCACATATCAAGCGTCTTGTTTCTCCGCTGAATGTCCGCAAAGCATGCCATGGATGTGTAAGACTGCCTGAAATGCCCACACAACTTCCTGGACTACTTCAGGATGTCCTATAAGCCTGGGTTCTTTGACACACATCTTTGAATGACTAGATTGAGCACATGTGCCATGCAGGGTACATGTGTCAGCTTTCCCAAATTCAAAGCGGAAAGGAGATTGCTGCCGTTGTCACACACCACGTTGCCGATCTCCAGCTGGTGCAGGGTCAGCTACTGATCCACCTGTTTGTTAAGAGCAGCCAGGAGAGCTGCTCCAGTTTGACTCTCCGCTTTGAGGCAAGACATGTCTAAGATGGCGTGACACCGTTGTACCTGACATGCAGCATAGGCCCTGGGGAGCTGGGGCTGTGTAGCTGGAGAGGAGATTGCAGCACCAGTAGAGTTGAACTGCCACTCAGCCAAGGAGGAGGAGGAGGACGACAGTGAAGAGGATGTAGCAGGAGGAGAGGAGGTGGCAGGAGGCCTGCCTGCAAGCCGTGGAGGTGTCACAAGTTGGCCTGCTGCACAGCCACATACTCCCTGCTTGCCATCGGTCACCAGATTGACCCAATGTGCTGTGTAAGTAATGTACCTGCCCTGACCGTGCTTGGCAGACCAGGCATCCGTGGTCAGTTGGACCCTTGACCCAACGCTGTGTGCCAGAGATGACACCACTTGCCTCTCAACTTCACGATACAGTTTGGGCATTGCCTTTTTAGAGAAATAATTGCGGCCTGGTATCTTCCACTGCGGTGTCCCAAAGGTCACAAATTTACGGAAGGCCTCAGAGTACACCAGCTGGTATGGTAACATCTGGCGAGCTAACGGTTCTGCCAAGCCAGCTTTCAGACGCCGGGCAAGGTGGTGACTGGCAGAAATTGTCTTCTTCCGCTCAAAGATTTCCCTCACGGACACCTGACTGCTGCTGTGGGCTGAGGAGCAGGAACCGCTCAAGGTCAGAGGCTGAGTGGAGGAGGGTGGCTGTGAAGGTGCAAGGGAGAAAGTGGCTGAAGATGCTGCACCTGAAGGAGGAAGAAGGGAAGGAGGGTGGATTTTCTTTTGTGTGCTGCTTTTGCTCAGGTGCTCCTCCCATTGCAGTTTGTGCCTTTTCTCCATGTGCCTTTGTAAGGCACTTGTCCCTACGCGAGTGTTGGCCTTTCCACGGCTCAATTTTTGGAGGCAGAGAGAACATTGGCATTGCTCCGATCTGAGACAGACACACTAAAGAATTTCCAAACCGCTGAGCCCCCTGGAGTGATGGCACTATGGTGGCATCAGCAGCTGACATTGAAGGGCATGTTGGCTGGCTGTCCATAGGCAGTGATACATGGCGCCAGACACTGCCACCAGCTGTTTCTGACGACAAGCTCCCCCTGCTTCTTTCAGGAACTGGTCTCCTCCTACTCCTCTCTGATTCCCCCTCTAAACTGTCCCTCTGTTCATCTCCTCTATTGGGAACATACGTGAGATCCGTATCATCGTCATCATCATAATCATCCTGCCCAGCTTCCCTTGCCTCAGACACCTCACAAACTGCACCAACAGCAGGTACTTCATAATCTTCACACGTTACGTCCATAGTGTTGCCGCCTAACTCAGACATATGGGGTGGTGTAACTTGCTTAACGCCTTCATCTGGTTGTAACAATAATGGCTGTGAATTAGTTAATTCCCCACCAATTAACTCCTGCGAAGTGTCAAATGCAACGGATGTGGCACTTGTAGTAGCGCTGGTGGCTGAAGATGAGGTGTTCTGTGTTAAATAATCAACCATGTCCTTTCAATCTTGGGAGTTGATGGGACATGCCTTTTTCTGAGCACTGTACTTTGGGCAAGGGCGCACAAAATCACATCAACATGACCTCGCAAAGACCTGCCGGGTGGCCTTCCTCTGTGTCTGCCTCTACCTCTGTTTTGTCTGTTGTGTATTAATCGGGGGGGGGGGGGGGAATGAAGTGAAAGGGATGCACTGACTTTACTAATACAATGTGCAGCCACAGAGGTGCAGTTAACAGGTATGCATGGACGTAGGTAGGAAGGTGCACTGAACACAACAGGTAGGTATATGCAGTGATGAGGTGGGTGCACTGAACACAACAGGTAGGTATATGCAGTGATGAGGTGGATGCACTGAACAAAAAAGGTAGGTATATGCAGTGATGGGTATTACAATTTGCACCTGTCACACACAGACAGGTAGCAGACAGGCACACTGACACTGCATGCGCTCACGTAGGTATGTGGGTGCACTGTGAACAACAGGTAGGTAGCACTGTGAACAAAAGGTAGGTAGGTATATGCAGTAATGGGTATTACAATGTGCAACTGTCACACACACAGAGACAGGTAGCGGACAGGCACAGTGACATTGCGTGCGCTCACATAGGTAGGTGGGTGCACTGTGAACAACAAATAGGTAGGTATATGCTGTGATGGGTATTACAATATGCACCTGTCACACACAGGCGGGTAGCGGACAGGCACAGTGACACTGCGTTTGCTCATGTAGGTAGGTGGGTGCACTGTGAACAACAGGTAGGTAAGTACATGCAGTACTGGGTATTACAATGTGCACCTGTCACACACAGACAGGTAGCGGACAGGCACAGGGACACTGCGTGTGCTCAAATAGGTAGGTGGGTGCACTGTGAACAACAGGTAGGTAGGTATATGCAGTAATAGGTATTACAATGTGCACCTGTCACACACACACAGACAGGTAGCGGACAGACACAGTGACATTGCGTGCGCTCACGTAGGTAGGTGGGTGCACTGTGAACAACAAGTAGTAAGTAGGCATATGCTGTGATGGGTATTACAATGTGCACCTGTCACACACAGGCGGGTAGCGGACAGGCACAGTGACACTGCGTTTGCTCATGTAGGTAGGTGGGTGCACTGTGAACAACAGGTAGGTAGGTACATGCAGTACTGGGTATTACAATGTGCACCTGTCACACACAGACAGGTAGCGGACAGGCACAGTGACACTGCGTGTGCTCACATAGGTAGGTGGGTGCACTGTAAACAACAGGTAGGTAGGTATATGCAGTAATGGGTATTACAATGTGCACCTGTCACACACACAGGTAGTCACTGAATGTGCTGGGCCTGGCAGTGGCACACACACAGTATGAATTATCAAGGCTGTCTATGCAACATAAGTGTCAGTGGGACACACAGAAAAAAATGGATCACAAGAACACGATTAGCCCTTAAAAGAGCTGCTGTGGGGAGCTATTTTAGCAATACGAATCAACAAGGAGCAAGCTAAGAAGCCTACAAGAGCCTAACTAATCTTTCCCTGTGGGAGTCTGGAGCAGCAGCAGCAGCAGCTGTCCCTTCTCAGTGGCTCCAGGATGGAGTGTAGCCTGATTGGCTACAATGTGCCTGCTGACTGTGATGTAGAGGGTCAAAGTTGACCCTAATGGTGCATGATGGGGGCGAACTGAACTTCGGGAAAAGTTTGCGGTTCTCCGCAATCGCAAACCCCGCAAGTTCGCCGGGAACTGTTCGCCGGCGAACCGTTCAGGCCATCTCTAATTGGTAGGCACTTTGTCTAAAAAAAAAGTTCTATGAGGATTATCCAAAGCTTAGCTAAAGGAGTTCTGCTTTACAAGCCAGTTAAAAAGTTTAAGTTATATGCTGTAATTAGAGACTCATGAAAAATACTTTATTTGATGGGCAATCAGTTGAACGACTAACAGAGAAGATCAACATCTGGGGAGTTAGAAGAAAGAGTGATGATTGCTGCAGCAGAGTCCAGGATGGACTGGACAGGTTAAAGTCAGTTCATTGGCAATCAGACCATAGTGATATATGCTGCAATAGTCTGGTTGGGGTATGATGAGGTCATGCAGTACCACTTAAGCTGTGCCCTATGCTAGAAAATAATTGTATTTGTTTCAAATGCAAATAACAGCAGGTAGTCAACTTGTACGTTTAAGATTTGATTGAGTGCAAAAGGAAATATTACGCCTGAGAAATATCTAAGAAATAAAAAACACCTAAGAAAGCATATGTCTTAAAGAACCAAAGTTATTACTGTATTATCAATGTTGTTGTCTATGTGATGTTAAGCTGAGAAGCTGAATTAGAATGTAGATGTTTACTAGTTTTATTTTGTGAATGCAACAAAAATGTCTGCAAATTGAAAAGATTTTATTTGAATATAACTGTGTTTCTAGAAAACTCTGATGATCTTCATGACAATTTAACTGCTCTAATATATATATATATATATATATATATATATATATATATATATATATATATATATATATATATATATATATATATACTCTTGTTGGTCTCTTGAGCCCCCTGAAGCAGAAAATAACACCAGTCAGCATTGTGCTTTCTAAGGCTCCCTGGGGCCATTATTTTTTATTTTCCCAAGGGGAGGAAAACGTTAAGTGGTACCTTGGAAAACTGAAAATGATGGCATTCAATGCTAGAGGTTCCCTTGTTGTAGAAAATAACCTACAGTAAGCAAGATTACAGATTTAGTTTGGTGTCAAATTTCAAACTGACCTGAGGCTGACATGTGCCTGGGAAACAAGCATCTCACTACCTTTATAAGAAATACATACAGTCTAGGAACTGTGGATAATAAATGTAACACAAATGTTTTACTGTAATCACATTTATGACCTTAATATTTTTTGTTATTTTATGTTAGTTTATTCAAATATATTTTCAATACAAATTAATTTAGTAATGTACTAAATATCATTGTCTATTTTTCTATGTATCACCAAGACATTTGCAGATGTATGCCCACTGCAGGCTTTCACTTTACACTATTAAAGGATCATTATTGTGAAAAACTGTAAAATTAGAAATACATACATATAAAATCTACATACAGTATCTCCAGGAATAAAATTAACTATAAAAGACTTTTTTTTTCTATGTTGCTGTCACGTACAATATATGATAAAAAGCTGAAAGAATTACAGATTTTAGACTAGTTCATCTCATCATGGGGGTTCTCACTATTACCTTTATTCTTTACAAAGGCACTTCCTGGAAAGGATCTATACAAAGATACCAGTCCAATCATTTTCACATTATTCTGCCAGTGCTTTTGTAAATAAAGAAATATCTGAGAGTCCTCTTTTAGGAGATGGACTACTCCAAAACCTGACAAATCAGATTTTCACTGTCTAATCGACATAGGAAAACGTAAATTACACTGTAGTTCTGTTCCCTTGTAAGAAATCTACATTTTATATTTATGTATGTATTTTAATTTTTTTTTTTTAGGGGGGTGATAGTTGTCCTTTAAAATTATAGTATATCATTTCACTGAATAGTAGAACCGAAGATTAAATTGGTCAATGTTGAAATAATGCCCCACATGGGAATAGTATAATCAAATAATGGAGAAGTTTAATGGATATCTCTATGGCCTTTCAGTGCTGGGTCCTGTATTTGATTCTTTATAATTATATGTCTTTCCTCTAGGCAAACCAGTCTTCTTTCACATTTCAGCAACATAGTGATACTTTAATTGGTTATACTGGCTAAAAAGTGACCGTATCTGTGGTGGGGTCATTTGATTTTATGCTCCATTAAGGGCAGCAGAGACAGAGTTAAGGCTGTGGAATTTATTGACACTACCTAAAGAAAACCTACCAATAGACATGTGGTGACCTAATCCATTACTTATAAACTTGATTGGGCAAACATGTCATGTGTGTACATGGAGCAGATCCTCATCTTCTGACTGATGTTGAGGTAAGGATAGTTTGAGCAGAAAAAAAAGTAGCAAATGTGAGTCTAAACAACATTCATAGAGTTTGTATCTATTACCTTTAATAGTGTGTATTAACCCCGTAATAAAAAAGAGCAAAAGATAATAAAATGGTATGATAAATGTTTTTCCTCTCCAAGTTGTCTCCAATCTTTTTTCAAATAATACCAATGGTCTTTGGTAATGGTAACTAATAGGCTTGTGAAGGTTTCACTATTACTTATATGTAGATGACAAAATAAATCTATTTCTCATCCCTGAACCTCACTACTACACTGCATTGTGTCCCCTTCAACCTTGCTGCTGTATTATCCTTCATGTCCCTTCACTTCCTAAAACTTAACATTAGCAACACAGAACTGATTATCTTCCTATGTTCTTAAAGTGGACACAAGGAAAACATAACATAAATGCACCCTGTATGTATTTAAAGACTTTAGCCTGTGTAATTCCCCCTCATTTGTGTCTAATCACTAGTTGTAATTTGATCTCCCCCCTGTGTCACATGATTGCCTATGACAGATAAGCCCATTTGAAAGTACAGACCGTAAGCAATATGTCTGTTTCCATGAATCAGGAAGTAGAAATTGTGCAGATTTATTTTAGGTTATTATGCTGTTGTCTGTGTATCTTTTAGAGCAGAGAGCAGTTCTGAGTTCAGGTCCACTTTAACTACATAATGACCACGTCACGCCAATGGGTGTGACCGAGGCGGCAGCCCCAGGACCACCTAATGCCAATTGGCATCAAGTCCTGGGGCTGGGTTTTGCAGGAGATCGCGCATGCAGATGCGCGTAGAGCTCCGCCTTCAGTCTCCCAGTGCCGATCGCTGCTTGGAGACTGTTAGATGCTGAAACTGCTATCTATTTAGTAAGTACAGCACTGCTGTAGATCGCAAGTGCTGTACTAACTAAATAGACGGCAGTTTTGCCTGCGTCCCCTGGGGGACGCAGGAGCAATTGGCGGTTTGCGAACCAGGTTCGCGAACATCCGCAAAATTTTGGTTCACTCGAACTTTCACAAACCACAATAGACTTCAATGGGAAGGTGAACTTTGAAAACTAGAAACACTTATGCTGGCCAGAAAAGTAATGGAGAAGATGTTTCAAGGTGTCTAACACCTGGAAGGGGGCATGGCGGAGTGGGATAGATGCCAAAAGTCCCAGGGAAAATCTGGATTTGACGCAAAGCAATGTTTTAAGGGCAGAAATCACACTGAATGCTAAATTGCAGGCCTAAAGTGCTTTAAAACATCTTGCATGTGTATACATCAGTCAAGGAGTGTAATTAGAGTACTGCTTCACACTGACACACCAAACTCACTGTGTAACGCACCGCATACAGCTGTTTGTGTAGTGACGACCGTGCTGGACTGGTGCACACCATGGCAAGAGTGCAGGCCGTGGCAGTTTTCAAGCCCATATGGTCGCCGGGCAGTGGTAGCTCAATGATAGTGACTGTCCAGCTGATCAAATTTGGTCTGTCCACAATGAAGCAACGACCTTATTATCTATCTTGGGTGTGCACCCCCCGCCCCCCACCCCCCCCCGGAGACATTCATATAGCCGTTAGTCATTGCTTCATTGTGATACGCAAGCCCCTTCAACGCGGCAAGTAACGATCACGAAGGGGAATTGACACATGTACATGCCTTTTCTTTTGTTGTTGCAGCTTCAGTGCAGCCAGAAAAAATTAGGCAGGCATGGACACGCACCAGAAAAAATATTATATTATTATTATATTAATTATTATATTTATTTATAATAAAAAAAAGAGCAAGATTTAATGAAAAATAAAGACATAAATATTTATATAAAAATAAACAAACATCTGGGGGGCAATCTGGCCCCACCAACAGAAAGCTCTGTTGGTGGGGAGTAAAGGGGGGGGGGGAGCAATGACTTGTGTGCTGAGTTGTACGGCCCTGCAGCGAGGCCTTAAAGCTGCAGTGGCCATTTTTGTGAAAACTGGCCTGGTCTTTAACATTATTGAATTATTATTGAATTTGAATTTTAACATTAACATTTTAACCTTAATGTCATTTTCATCTATCATTTAAAAGACGTTAAATAATAGGGGAAGGTGTACACATCAAGGTAAAAGTCTCACGAACACCATAATAAAACAGTATAAACATCAGTAAACAGAACATATAATATCAATAGACATAAAATACATTGTTTATCTTAATTCTATCAAAATAGAGCATATGTAAAGATACAAAAATAAGAGGAGAAGTAGATGGAAGAGGAGAAGAGGGCCTTACCACAAGAAGGACAATAAAGAGAAAGGAAGGTGAGAGAAGTGAGTGCCTTTAATAATCAAGAAAATAGCAAATCTATGGTAGAGAGCATAGATGATAAAGAGTTGCATTAGCCTATAAAAACTTCAGACTTATAGAAAAAATCTAAATAGTGAGACCAAGGGCCTAAGGTGGTTTCAGCTAGCTCATATGGAGAATGTCATTATGTAAAATATATTCTATCCCATAGGAGACCCATGTCATGTATCTATTCATCCATCTTAAGCATCAATTTATCATGGAGGATGGTAATCAAATAAATGTGTTCCCAGGGTTCCCATATCTTATGATATCTAGACTTAGTATCTCTCAGAGATGCAGTTAGTTTTTCAATATCCTTGGTCCATGATACTTTTCGTATCATATCAGAAATCAGAGGAGGAGCAATATTTTTCCAACAAGAGGCAATAGCTAATGTAGTGGCTGTCAAAATGTGGTTGATAAGAAGCTGAGAATGCTAAGGTAGTGGCTTGCCTAAAAGCATGACAAGGAGTTCCAGAGGAACAGAAATACCAGATATTCACTAATTTTAATCACCTAACCACACTGTCTAGGGGGTAACTTTTTTTTATTCCACTCTCTCATTTAAACTACACAGACACTCACTACCAACATTTTGCTAACTTCAACTTAAAAACAATACCCCACATTTGTCCATTACTCACACATGGCATTTCTTTAAGTAATGCTCCAAACACAACCTATGTTTTGCTTACCACCTTCTTCAATCCTCCTTTGGAATCACTTCCTCACACTTATGTATACATCATTTCTCATAGGCCTCTCCTTTTCTCTGGAACGCCTTCCCATTTTACATTTTCAGTTCTCAAAATCTTGAGTTGTTTAAAAACTGCCATAAAACTCACCATTTCAGGCAAGGATATAAGTTAACTGAAGGTACACGTTATCTCCTTCAGAATGACTTACAGTTGACTTACTACACCAGTTTGTATCTCCTTGTCTATCCCCCTATATTGTGAGCTTGCAAGGGCAGGCCCCCCTCCCCTATTGTTTCTTGCAACTGCAACTAATGTCTTGTAGTCACATTGTACACTGCTTGCAGAAAATTATGATGCTATAAAAATCAGTAACAATAATACTAATTAAAACCAATGGTAGGGACATCAGATCATAAAAATGTTCTTTGTGCAAAACAGCTATACAGTGTTTTTTTTTTTTTTGTTTTTTTTACAAAAATGTATGAGCAGTACAGCATTTTCTCAACTATAAGTCAACCTGGTATGGTATATAAGTCAACAACAAACTTTGACCTTCTGAAGTTGGAATTAACCCTCCTGGTCCTCAATTGCAGAAAGTACACACTCCACCCCACCCTTTAGTTAGCCATTAAGCAATGTAGCTGTGCCTGTACCCCGGCCAGTATCTGTCCCCCTTTAGACCTTTATTAAGCAGTGTGACCAGTATCCATGTTCCCCTCCCCCTTAGAAAGCAGTGTGGCCAGCACCCCCCTCCCCTTCTTTAATAAGGAGTGCAGCCAGTGTCTGTCCCCCACTCTTAGTAAGCACTGTAGCCACTGTCTTTAATGTGATGATTGTCAGTAGAAATTCTTAGTCTGGTAGATCTGAAGAAGCTAATAAATAAAGCACAGTCTCTTTTTCATTGTAGTGCTTGGAATTGCATTCTATGACTTAGATATGATGACTATGATGCTATTTTTATTGTGGTATAATAGCAGAAATTGCTTTATTAGTGGCGGATCGTTCAGAAACAGCCTTATCAGTCTGCCGACAGTGCGTACACACGAGCTACTGTCGCCTGAAAGTCTGCCCAGCGGGAGGGTCTGACGGACCTGTCGTTGGCGGCCGTGGTGCGTGTGTATGCACCTTTAGTTCCAGAAGGACTCCTGCAGGATGTTTACTTTGCATACCACCTCAATGAAGTTGTTTTCAGTTGGTAGAAGGGAACTATGATTAGGATGTCCTTAAGAATCTTGTCTGGCATAGGAACTTGGTTTTGGGATTATATGTGCACTGTTAATTCTCCTTTAGACATTTCTGTCAGGAAAGTTTTAATCATTACGCCATCACAGTTTGGTGTACTTTTCATATTGTTTCTTCTTGATCTGTACACAGTATCATCTAGTTTAGCTTTAATTTATGTCATTGTATGAACCCATCACATTGTTAAATGCAGCTGTGTAGTCAGGCGTTTTAATCTGTATGTTTCTTAAAAAAACGTATTGAATCATGTGGGCTGTAATTACTAAGGGGAAACTGACAAAAGAAAACAAACATTTATAGTAATTGAAACATGGGAAGTGAATGTGCTAAGAGCAATTTCAACTTCTGCTGCCAGGTTTAACAACACATTTTCCTGCCAAAGTGTGGAACTCAGTTTTCTCAAAAAACTACAAAATGTTTTATTTTGCAAGTTATGACATTTTCCCATATGTGACCCTAACCTTTATAGTAAATTTGGTGACAATACCTTGCTTGAAGGCATTTCAATTGACTAAAAAATGTAGATGCCAAAGACTTCATTGGGAAAAATGTTACAATTCCATGTTTAAGGGACATATACTTTTTGTAATTTTGACTTGAAAAAAAAAACAATTCCAATTTTGCTTCTTTTTTTCAATAATATTGCTTCATCCTTCTAGAGGGGTAAGATATTTACTGCCTCTCATATGCAAAGTTATTTCTCAGTATATATATATATATATATATATATATAAATTACCAAGGGGTGAGCAGCACAAACCAAATTTTTTATGCAATTCTATGCAAAGCATGCACGCAGCGCTGGAGGTCCCCAGACTCCATAAGAAATATATAAGTACAGAGGGGCTGCAGCACACAACAGGAAAACAGTGACAGGGACTCTTGGTTACACTTTAACGCGCTTAAGCTCACCAACTGCGCCAAAGTGTCCCCAATCTGGTGAGTCCTACTCTACCATGCAAAATGCCAGTTTTTATAAGCAGTCTAGTGGGAACTAAACCAAAAAGCCTAAAATGTCAACTAGAAACTAGTTGACATTTTAGGCTTTTTGGTTTAGTTCCCACTAGACTGCTTATAAAAACTGGCATTTTGCATGGTAGAGTAGGACTCACCAGATTGGGGACACTTTGGCGCAGTTGGTGAGCTTAAGCGCGTTAAAGCGTAACCAAGAGCCCCTGTCGCTGTTTTCCTGTTGTGTGCTGCAGCCCCTCTGTACATATATATATATATATATATATATATATATATACATACACATACATATATATATATACACATACATATATATATAAATACATATATATATATATATATATATATATACACATATATATATATATATATATATATATATATATATATATATATATATATATATATATATATATAGGGTGCGTCCACCAGTGTCCTTGTCTAATTGTGCTAATGAGCAGTTCTCTATGAAAGTTTTCTTTGTTTTCCATATTTTATGTTGACTTATAGTACGATTATTTCCTGGTGACATTAATTGCAGTGGAAATTCTGACTTGAAGGCATATTATTATTATTATTATTGTTATTATTATTAATATTTTATAGATTTCCAATGCTTTGCAGGCATCAACAAGTTTCATTCTCAGATCCTCATTTATTTTATTGAGAAACCCATGGATGCTGAGTGATGGACTGACTTTTGGAGTGTTAAAGAATTTATTGAGCACTATAGGTGTCAACATAGGGCAAAAAAACGAATGGCTAGTAAGATCTAATTAGGGAATTTTGGCTTGGAACAAAAAAAGTGCATTGCTGACAATTTTGCTGCAATATTTATGGCATTAAATTATAACCACACGAAAATTGCCACACAAAAGCTTTATGAGTAACATGGAAGCAAGTGAATAACCTCCCCCCTCTCTCAAATTCAACAAATGTGGTTAGTTCACTAGAGTACCTGTTTTCTTAACCAAAATAGATAAATTAATATACATTTATTGCCAGCCAGGCCAGGTACTTCCCCTGACTCAGAGCTTGCCCTATTAAACATAATGTTATAATAAGCAACATTCTCATTTCTGCTCATTTTGCATTACTGAAAGCTTGGGAATAACAATTAGACCCCAGTGTCTCTGAAGTTGTGTAGCAGCTAAAAACTTGTGCATGATCAGAGGACATAATAGGAAGGACATAAGGGATGTCCAAATTCTATGACATTAATAGGAAACAATGGTTAAAGCCAAAAGATAACACGGTTTAAAATGTACTCTCTGTATTTAATTTCTTCAAATACCTAATATGTTATTTACTATGCTGCTGTTTTTTTGGGTTTTTTTTTATTTATTATAAATATGTATGTAGTTTTACTCACAGTTTTTTTGACAATGTATATGTTTGCTTGGATAATTTATTTAGTAATTTTTTTTTATCCAACGAAATGATTGAAGATAAATAACTGGTGACTGTTCATTATGCATTTTGCTTTTACACTCTGGTTTCCTGCAGTGCTTTTTTTCTTTTTTGCATTGTATTTACTTATAACATTGCATCGTGTCATTTGGCCAGATGAATCCAAATGTTTGCATACAACTGAATCTTAGGATGTGCTGAGGCCAATTTATGTCTTGCCATGAGACCCTTTCCTTTTTTTTTTTTTTTTAACAGGTAGCTTGTTTACTTATAAAAGAAAAGATGACTAGTAGGCAAAATCTAAATACATGAACAAAATACAGAGTAGCTACACAGCCAAGCAGCTCTGTGCCCTCACCTTTCTATCTTATGCAGCTAAACAGGGGGTCCTGGCCTGTGCCTATCTCCAGTCTGCTGATTGGATAATATGGAGGTGCAGCACAATGGTGAGCTATTCTTCTCACCAGCTGTAAGCAAGCTGACACTGTTGGAATGGTAATACTGTGTTATGCAATAGTGCCTAACCATTTTACAGAGCATCCCAATGTGATTTCAGATGAATAATATTACATTGAAGGTCCACATGCTTGCTACATTGTATTTGAAATTTGGTTCACTAGTCATTTTTTATGTTTTAGTTAGTGTACTCTAGGGCTAAAGCACACAATCAATGATTTTTATTGCTGTCTGATGTCTATCTGATGTCTATTTTCTATCTCTTCAAGTATAGACAAACAGAGAAATAAAACAGAGGAAATGTTTGGATATCTCTGAGATGTGGTTGAGATTTGCATCTCAGATGTGAAGATTCTCCTTGCTTCTGGTCCTTTTGATTGAGTTACCCAAACTAGAAAAAGAATAAGAGACTTTCTAATGTGGACACAAGCATCAATAGAAATACTGCATTTGCTACCTTGTAATCCTTTTCCTGTAGTATAATAATCCCAAGGTTCATCATGGGAGCCAAAGTTCAGGAGCAATAGCTTTTTATTTACTATATGTTATATGAATAATTGTAGTTTGATATTGACGATGTTCCCTGTACTGATTCTTCATCATTAAGTACTTATGTTTCTTTATTTGTATCTGTTGTAGAAACATTACTGGTTCCAATATTTTTTTAAATATTTTTTTTCCTAAAAACATGTCTTCCTTCTAATTTAATTAACAAAATAATATAAAAGGAGCAACAGTATTTCACTTGATAAGGAACTAAACTATAAAACTGTGTGTTACAAAACAATTCATGATACAGCAGAATCATAGCACCTGACAGCTGGGATACAATGCAAACAATTCTGTGCAAACATGCATAAATTAGATTTCACAATATGTGAAATGTCTTTCACATATATATATATATATATATATTGTTTCTTGTAATCTAAGTGTCAAAGCAAGACATAATAACACCTGCTCTATACATCTGTAGCACTTCCTATGAAAACTAATCAGATCAAACCTAACCTGTCAGAAACAATATGGGTTATGAAGTTCAGTAACACAATACCACAGTACATGTTAGAAAGTTTAAGATTTGAAACTTCAGTGGAACTGTTAATAGTAAATGCTTCATAGACATGGGCACATGATTCCACTTTCATATCTAACTTTACCGAGGAATATCAAACCAAATAAAAAATAGCTTTATTGGCATGACCAAGATTCACACAGGTATTGCCAAAGCAAGGGGAAGAGGGGGTACATGGAAGGCGGTGGGATAGGAGTACAATGATTAAGCAACTGCTTAATCACTGTACTCCAGCCCACCGTAGGTCAGAAGGTCCCCCGGCGTTCTCCTGGCTCCTCTCCCGGTCCCTCCGCTGCATTCAGCACCGGCGACACCCAAGCCAGGTGTCGTGCTGCCGCTTCCATATCTCGGTCACTTCGCATCATCACGCCGGCCGCTTTGCGTCATCATGGCGGCCAGCGTGACATTACTGTGCATGTACGGGTTCACCGTGCATGCAAAGTACTGTCACGCCAACCTCCGTGATGACGCAAAGCGACCGAGATCGGATTTCAATTGATTCAACTGAAATTTCCACATTTCCGATTGGAAAAATGTATTTCCGATCAGATTCTGGTTTGGAATTCAGAAATCAGGTTTCTTCAGAAATAACGCGTTATTACCACAACTCAGTAATTTCAGGCCAATCACAGAACTTGAAAGCATTGGACCAATCAGAGAATGCAGAAACAATTCGGAAGTATTTGGCCAGTCAGAGAATGCAAAAAATAACCAAAAAAAGGCTACTTGGATATTGGAACTCGGAAATCAATTGGAAATCCATGGAATCGGTAATTGGCATTGATAAAAATCGGATTTTCTGCTTTATCAGAAATCGGCATCCCTACCCAGAGGCTGCTGTAGCATGTGTACAAAAAAGATCCGCACAATGCCTCAGCTGAATTTTATTCAAATAAATGTTTTTCAATAGGTCCATGAATAAAGTTTAGGTGTGTATATGTGCTATTCATCTTGATTTGGTGAGTCCTGAATCAAGTACTGCTGTTATATCAAAGTTTTTAGCTGCTGTAATTGTACAGTTTGAACTTACTTCTGTTTGGTTTGAGAGCTGTTCAGCTAAATTCTGTATTTAGTAGATCTCCAATCTGAATACCGTTGAAGTTAAATTGGGTAAGAGTTATGTTCGTTTGTTCAGCCGAAAGCAGCCAAATGCACCAGAATTGCATGTGAGAACAACTAAATGTATGGGCAACTTGTGGGCTTAAAAAATTACTATGGATGGCCAAACGTATGCGGCGCCTGATAGTTGTCATTTTTTGTATCACGTATATTGGTGGGTTTGCAGCAGGGATGGTTAAAGTTAGGCAATGGTGGGGAGCCTTTTAAGGTGAGGCGTCAGTGGGGGGTCCTTAAAATGAATTGGTGCAGGATTTAAAGTTAAGCATCGGTGGGTGGGTGGCTAGGGTTAGGCGTTGGAAGGAGGGCTCTGTTTGAGAAAAGGGATAGGTTTAGCGGTATTTACCGCTTTTACAATCGGAATAAGTAATGCAATATTGGTAATTTGACTAAACTTACAAGTAAGGAAAACTAGGTATGAGGCACCTGGCATAGGGATGGTATGGGTGCACTTTTCTACTTTTTATGTTGAGATTCTCTAAACCACCTGAAATCCTTTGTTCGACCTTGAAAAGTGTATGTGGGCTCCAACAAAAACCAATGTCAAAATCTAGTTTCCTCCAGATAGCTAAGCAAAGTTCAATTAATACTTAGCATATTAAATGCTACTACCTTATCTTTTCTGGATTTTTTAAAATGACAATTATACTACTTATTGGAAGCAGAGGAATTTATTTTGTAACATAGGGGCTGGAGAGGATTTTTAGGACTCTCAGGGTGGTGGCATCTATAGACATTTGCTTATGTGTGAGGCATAATGGATGTTCCAGATGTGTGTTCACTCCCCTGATGGTCTGAATTCCAGACTTGACTTAAAGCGGACCTGAACTCAATGTCCTCTCAGCTCTAAAATGATACACAACAGCATAATAACCTTTGACCAGTTCACCCCCAAGGGTTTTTACTCTAACGGACCAGAGCAATTTTCACCTGTCAGTGCTCCTCCCTTTTATTCCCTAATAACTTTGTTACTACTTATCACAAGAAAATGATCTATACCTCATTCTTTTCACCACCAATCAGGCTTGCTGTGGGAAGTACATTTTGCTAAGAATTTTTTTTTATTCTAAATGTACTTTAATGGGAAAAATAATGGAAAAAAAAATCATTATTTCTCAGTTTTCAGCCATTATAGTTTTAAAATTAAACGTTCTCTCCTATGGATAAAACTGACCCATTTTATTTGCCCAGTTGTCCTGATTACTAAACCGTTTAAATTATGACCTTATCACTCTCTATGGAAACAATATATTATATAAGTGTTATTTTTCAGTTTTTTGGTTTTTTTTGTCCTGTCCATAATCACAAGCCAAAAATAGAGAAGGAGGAGCGCTCCATAGTGTAAAACCCTTTTATTAAAACAAATTGCGCAAAAAAAAAATTTACTTACTAGATGCAAGTGGATACAAGCATGTAATCAGGCTTAGCAGCCTTACAATCCTTCCTTGGTGGGTGCACTTCAAACTGCCGTGGCCATCGGAGTTGGATGGGTCGGATGGAAAGTGACCCTAGATGCTCCCCCAAGGGATAAACGTGTGCTGGTGGCGTTATTACGCGTGTCGGCGTTGCACGCCTTCGTCAGATAACGCCGCCAGCCTGCACACAAAAGGTTTATATACCCTCCATTTGGAGGGAAAAGTGAAATGAGGGGGGTGGGGGCCGAAATAGGCTTGCCCTTCCCCTTTGGGTGTGTCATTGGAAAGGGCATGTGGATAGGTGAAAATGCCTGTCAATCACCTGTTAGTGGAGCCCTGGGATGGGCGTTTCTAAGTGTGACAGCCAGGATTGGTTGAATCTTTGTCTGTCAAGAATGTGTAGAATGTAAACACTCTGCTCAATTGGAGCAATCTGGTCTTTAATAGAACAATCCTTTAAACGCTCACCTCTCATATGGGATAGGAGGAGGGGTGGACCCTGCTTTAGGCTGTTCACTATACGTGGGTGCGGACAGATTATCCCATCGCCGCTCGGACCTAAACATCGGGCAGGAAATGGGCGGGGGGGCGGGGTTATGGTGTAAAAGTGTTTCACCCTATCATCTGCCGCTTTGAAGGGGAAAGGGATGCGGCCTTCAGGTCGCATTCGGCGGCCAATAGCGGCCGCGGAGTTGTCGAAGGGACCACTCCATTGGCTGCCAAGACAGCACGTCTTAGCCGATGGGCGTGATCTCCATGCCGGGCGTGGGCCTGATTATAGGCTGCAGCTCGGTGTTAACTAAAGGGTAACCATAGCAACCCGACTCACGCCGCTCCGAAGAGCGACGTGACCGGGCGGGGTGACGTCACCTCTAACTGGACATGTCAGCCCAGACGCTCCCATGGCAACCCAGCTTTGTTAGATTTTGATGCAGTGGGTTGCCATGACAAGTAATATATCAACGTCCATGGCAGCGATGAGATGGACTTTACAATATTCAGAAGGAATAGGATCATCATGTGCTGAAACTTAATAGGCACAACGGCAGCTTGTGGCACTGATATCAAAAACTGCATTTGAGATGATCCATAAGAAAGACTGCATTTGGGATAATCCATAAAAAAGAAAGAAGAGGAGAGAGGAAAGGGAAAGGAAAGTATAAATAAGTATGAAAATTAAAAATAAAAATAAAAAATAAAATATATTATAAAATATAACATGTAAAAAATAATAAATAAGAAATAAGAAATATTATATAAAATATAATATTAAATAAAATATAATATATAATATATAAAAAATAAAAAAGGGGGTAAAAAATATTAATGGTAATAGACCGATAACCATGTAAATGTAAGTGTGACAATATGGGGAAAGGGGAAGGTAAAAAGGGGAGGGAAAGGATGGGGGGGGGGTTATAGGGGGAAATCGGGGTCGGGGAAAAAAGGGGGGAAAAACAGAACAGAAAGTTTCAAACAAAATTCGCTGTTTCTACTTCTTCGTTCAGGCCGCAGGGGGCCAAAGTGTTCAACTTGAAAATCCAGTGAGCTTCTTGTTCACACAATTTCCTAAACCTCACGCCGCCTGGTATACTTGGTGCAATGGTTTCCAGCCCGAGAACTTCTAGAGTGTCCGTGCTTTGGCCATGGTTTTCTAAGAAGTGTCTTGGGACACTATGGCCTTGATTGCCATCCTCTATCCCTCTTCGATGCTCGCCGAACCTTTCTCTCGGAGGTCTTGTGGTACGACCTACGTAATACTTGGGGCACCCACAGATCAATAGATATATTACATATGTGGTGGCACAACTGATACATTGCTTGACTTGAATTTTTACATTATTTGCCTGTATTGAGCTAGAGCGATGTTTTATATACTTGCAACATTTGCATCTCGGTTTCCCGCACTTGAAATTGCCTTGGATGCTATGATCTTTCTTTGGCATAATGTCTTTATTAGCTCCAATATTGCTCTTTGCCACTTTATTTTTCAAAGATTTTGCTCTTCTATAAATCGTCTGTGGGCGTTCTGGGAGACATTGGTTCAGGATGGGATCTCGTAAAAGGAGCGGCCAGTTAGATTGGATGATTTGGTTGATTTTAGAGGCATTGGTGTTGTAAGGGGTAACAAACTGTGGGCCTTTATATTTTTCAGATATTGTCTTTGTGTTGCTCCTTCTATGTCCAGCTGCTTCTTTCTTTCGATATTCAATCTTCGCTTTTTCAATTACCATTTTGTCATGCCCCTTGTCCAAGAATTTGTTGGTGAGATAATCTCCTTGGATTTCATAATCATTATCCAATGTGCAATTACGTCGGAGGCGGCAGAATTGGCTACGAGGTATGTTGTTAATCCACCTCGGATAGTGGCAGCTTTCTTTGTGCAGGAAGGAGTTGCCAGCTGTAGGCTTAAAATGGGTCCTGGATGTTATTGCTCCCTCCTCATTGTGTCCCAGCTCCAAATCCAAGAAGACAATAGTCTCACTGTTATTTATTGATGTGAATTCTAACCCAAAATTGTTGTCGTTGCAGAAACTTGTGAACTGTTCAAAAACCTCACTGGTCCCATCCCATATGATTAGGATGTCATCAATGTATCTCAAATAAAGGGCGAGGTTTGCTCCAAAGGGGTTCTTATTCCAAATCTGATGTTCCTCCCAATATGCCATGTATAGATTGGCGGAGCTTGGAGCAAACCCCGCCCCCATAGCAGTGCCACAGGTCTGTAAGTAATACTCCCCGGCAAATGAAAAATAATTGTGTGAGAGTGAAAAATCAAGGAGGTTAAGAATAAACTGTGCCTGCTCTGGATGGAAAGTGCCCTCCGTGATCAAAAAATGTTGCACTGCCTCCAAGCCCCTAGAATGGGGAATGCATGTATATAAATATCGCACATCCAGGGATGCCCATATGTAATCCCCTTTCCACTTGAAGTTCTTTAGAATGTCAAGCACGTAACTGCAGTCTCTGGTGTATGATTTGGTGTTTACTACAATTGGTTGTAAAAATGCATCTATGTATTTTGACAGAGGGGCTAGGATACTGTCCATACCCGCCACTATGGGTCTCCCTGGGGGGTTTTGTGAATTCTTGTGAATCTTTGGAATATGGTAAAAATAGGGGATTAGTGGATGTTCATTGTGAACAAAACGGAATTCTTCTTTAGTTATGATTCCTGCAGTATTGGCCTTGATGATCAAATCTTTTAAGGTAGCCTGAAAAGCTGCAGTGGGGTCTTCAGTAAGTTTTGTATATGTTGATAGATCTTCTAACAACTGCCATCCTTCCTCAAGATATTTTTGGTGATCTACAATGACAATCCCCCCTCCCTTGTCCGCCTGCAGGATGACTATATCTTTGTTGTCCATAAGTTGTTTCAGGGATTGTCTTTCTTCCTGACTTAAGTTGCTCTTCTTTGCACTATATTGATTCCGTGGTTGACTGCATAGAGCTTTGAATTGACACCAAACTGCTTGATAGAAATTGTTGATGTGAGGTCCCTTAGCTTGGGTGGGGTTGAAAACAGATTTGGGCTTGAAACTACTGGTTTGTATTTCTGGGACACAATATAGTGCAAAGAAGAGCAACTTAGGTCAGGAAGAAAGACAATCCCTGAAACAACTTATGGACAACAAAGATATAGTCATCCGGCAGGCGGACAAGGGAGGGGGGATTGTCATTGTAGATCACCAAAAATATCTTGAGGAAGGATGGCGGTTGTTAGAAGATCCATCAACATATACAAAACTTACTGAAGACCCCACTGCAGCTTTTCAGGCTACCTTAAAAGATTTGATCATCAAGGCCAATACTGCAGGAATCATAACTAAAGAAGAATTCCGCTTTGTTCACAATGAACATCCACTAATCCCCTATTTTTTACCATATTCCAAAGATTCACAAGAATTCACAAAACCCCCCAGGGAGACCCATAGTGGCGGGTATGGACAGTATCCTAGCCCCTCTGTCAAAATACATAGATTAATTTTTACAACCAATTGTAGTTAACACCAAATCATACACCAGAGACTCCAGTTACGTGCTTGACATTCTAAAGACCTTCAAGTGGAAAGGGGATTACATATGGGCATCCCTGGATGTGCGATCTTTATATACATGCATTCCCCATTCTAGGGGCTTGGAGGCAGTGCAACATTTTTTGATCACGGAGGGCACTTTCCATGCAGAGCAGGCACAGTTTATTCTTAACCTCCTTGATTTTTCACTCTCACACAATTATTTTTCATTTGCCGGGGAGTATTACTTACAAACCTGTGGCACGGCTATGGGGGCGGGGTTTGCTCCAAGCTCCGCCAATCTATACATGGCATATTGGGAGGAACATCAGATTTGGAATAAGAACCCCTTTGGAGCAAACCTCGCCCTTTATTTGAGATACATTGATGACATCCTAATCATATGGGATGGGACTGTAACGATCGGTGAAGCACAGAGAGGATCTGATTACCAGTGATCTGCAGAATCAATGGGAATACAGATGTATACCAGATTATACGTGATCTGCAGTATCACTGATAATCCGATATACTAGCTAACCTCTGTTCACCTGAGTAGAGTGTAGTGTTTTGGTGTAACAGTAACACTTAGAGGACAGGGCCTCAGTACAGTAAGGCGTACTGTACAGATTCCTTCCACAAACCTGAGCTCTCCAAGGCGGGAGGAGTCAGGCTGCCAGCGGGAAGGATATACTGAAAGTAACCCTCTGGCGGAAGGGTCACTTGACAGAACGAGGAACCGCCTCTAACAGTAAGGTCGGTTCTCGAGGTCGGAAAAGCCAGGTCGTACACACACGGACAGATAAAGTACAAGATCAGGAGGCAAAGGCGGAGTCAAAGTACAGGCAAGGTTCAGCAACGGGGTATCAGATATATCGGGGTACAAAATCAGGAGGCAGAAACAGAGTCAAGGAACGAGCCGGGGTTCGGCAACAGAGTATCAGAAATATCGAGGTACAAGATCAGAGTTCAGGAGGATAGTCAAAGCAGGCAAAAGTCATAACATATAATCACAATCAAACTAGTACTTTAGCTATCAACAGAATCTAGCTAAGTGTAGGATTACAGCTCCAGCTGGTCCCGGCACACTTGCGGATCTGACTACGGATCTGGGTGCTCCCACATATGTGATCGCACGCCAGACAAAGAGCAAGTGAACAACCAGCAGTATATATACTCTAGGACCTTTCCAGGACCTCCCTAATTGCTGGTCCAATGAGAGCAGTGGAATTTGTCAGCTGACCCAGCTGGTCAGCCGACACCCTTCTAACTGCTATTTAAACTCTGCCTCTGTGCTCGCGCGCGTGTAAGTCTGAATCCTGGTGGACTATCAGTCCCAGCCACACCAGTACTGTCATGCAATGTATCTAGTGCGGGGGCCGCCTCTGATGCGGATTCCGCCGTTACCAATGCGGATTCCGCCGCACTGCCTATGCGGCATGCGGTGTTTTTTCCGCGTTGTGACGCCATGCTGGACGCGGAAACAGCCGCCTCACCTCGAGAGACGGCGGCCTTTCCGTGTTTCCTTACAGGGACCAGTGAGGTTTTTGAACAGTTCACAAGTTTCTGCAACGACAACAATTTTGGGTTAGAATTCACATCAATAAATAACAGTGAGACTATTGTCTTCTTGGATTTGGAGCTGGGACACAATGAGGAGGGAGCAATAACATCCAGGACCCATTTTACGCCTACAGCTGGCAACTCCTTCCTGCACAAAGAAAGCTGTCACCATCCGAGGTGGATTAACAACATACCTCGTAGCCAATTCTGCCGCCTCCGACGTAATTGCACATTGGATAATGATTATGAAATCCAAGGAGATTATCTCACCAACAAATTCTTGGACAAGGGGCATGACAAAATGGTAATTGAAAAAGCGAAGATTGAATATCGAAAGAAAGAAGCAGCTGGACATAGAAGGAGCAACACAAAGACAATATCTGAAAAATATAAAGGCCCACAGTTTGTTACCCCTTACAACACCAATGCCTCTAAAATCAACCAAATCATCCAATCTAACTGGCCGCTCCTTTTACGAGATCCCATCCTGAACCAATGTCTCCCAGAACGCCCACAGACGATTTATAGAAGAGCAAAATCTTTGAAAAATAAAGTGGCAAAGAGCAATATTGGAGCTAATAAAGACATTATGCCAAAGAAAGATCATAGCATCCAAGGCAATTTCAAGTGCGGGAAACCGAGATGCAAATGTTGCAAGTATATAAAACATCGCTCTAGCTCAATACAGGCAAATAATGTAAAAATTCAAGTCAAGCAATGTATCAGTTGTGCCACCACATATGTAATATATCTATTGATCTGTGGGTGCCCCAAGTATTACGTAGGTCGTACCACAAGACCTCTGAGAGAAAGGTTCGGCGAGCATCGAAGAGGGATAGAGGATGGCAATCAAGGCCATAGTGTCCCAAGACACTTCTTAGAAAACCATGGCCAAAGCACGGACACTCTAGAAGTTCTCGGGCTGGAAACCATTGCACCAAGTATACCAGGCGGCGTGAGGTTTAGGAAATTGTGTGAACAAGAAGCTCACTGGATTTTCAAGTTGAACACTTTGGCCCCCTGCGGCCTGAACGAAGAAGTAGAAACAGCGAATTTTGTTTGAAACTTTCTGTTCTGTTTTTCCCCCCTTTTTTCCCCGACCCCGATTTCCCCCTATAACCCCCCCCCCCCTTTTTACCTTCCCCTTTCCCCATATTGTCACACTTACATTTACATGGTTATCGGTCTATTACCATTAATATTTTTTACCCCCTTTTTTATTTTTTATATATTATATATTATATTTTATTTAATATTATATTTTATATAATATTTTTTATTTATTATTTATTATTTTTTACATGTTATATTTTATAATATATTTTATTTTTTATTTTTATTTTTATTTTTAATTTTCATACTTATTTATACTTTCCTTTCCCTTTCCTCTCTCCTCTTCTTTCTTTTTTATGGATTATCCCAAATGCAGTCTTTCTTATGGATCATCTCAAATGCAGTTTTTGATATCAGTGCCACAAGCTGCCGTTGTGCCTATTAAGTTTCAGCACATGATGATCCTATTCCTTCTGAATATTGTAAAGTCCCTCTCATCGCTGCCATGGACGTTGATATATTACTTGTCATGGCAACCCACTGCATCAAAATCTAACAAAGCTGGGTTGCCATGGGAGCGTCTGGGCTGACATGCCCAGTTAGAGGTGACGTCACCCCGCCCGGTCACGTCGCTCTTCGGAGCGGCGTGAGTCGGGTTGCTATGGTTACCCTTTAGTTAACACCGAGCTGCAGCCTATAATCAGGCCCACGCCCGGCATGGAGATCACGCCCATCGGCTAAGACGTGCTGTCTTGGCAGCCAATGGAGTGGTCCCTTCGACAACTCCGCGGCCGCTATTGGCCGCCGGATGCGACCTGAAGGCCGCATCCCTTTCCCCTTCAAAGCGGCAGATGATAGGGTGAAACACTTTTACACCATAACCCCGCCCCCCAGCCCATTTCCTGCCCGATGTTTAGGTCCGAGCGGCGATGGGATAATCTGTCCGCACCCACGTATAGTGAACAGCCTAAAGCAGGGTTCCACCCCTCCTCCTATCCCATATGAGAGGTGAGCGTTTAAAGGATTGTTCTATTAAAGACCAGATTGCTCCAATTGAGCAGAGTGTTTACATTCTACACATTCTTGACAGACAAAGATTCAACCAATCCTGGCTGTCACACTTAGAAACTTCATACTCAGGTTGGGCATCTACCAACACGGGAGGAGGAGGAGTGGGACCCACCTGGACTGCTGGTTTAAGAAGGGACACATGGAAGGACCTTACCCCCCGCATGCTGGTGGGAAGGTCGACGGTATACGTAACATTATTAATCTTTTTTTACTACCGGAAATGGACCGACGAACCTGGGGCCCAATTTATCTGAGGGCTGTTTCAGGGCCAAATGACGTGTGGACACCCAAACCAAGTCTCCTGGCTGGAAGCTCCACTCTACTGAACGTTTCTTGTCAGCTTGACCCTTCTGAGTAAGAAACGCCTTTTGTAAACTATTTCTCACCGTACGCCAAATGTCCTTAAAAGACCTCTGCCAGGCCTCCAGAGCTGGAAACGGGGTGGAGGCCACTGGCAATGGTGAGAACTTGGGCAATCTACCAGACACAACCTGGAATGGAGAGAATCCGGTGGAGGAGCTTTTCAAATTGTTTTGTGCGAACTCCGCGAAGGGCAGAAACTTGACCCAGTCGCTCTGCGTCTCCGCAACATAGCACCTCAAAAATTGCTCCAATGACTGGTTGATTCTCTCCGTCTGCCCATTGGTCTGTGGGTGGTAGCCCGATGAGAATGACAGCTTCATGCCCATTTGTTGGCAGAATGCCCTCCAGAATCTAGAAATGAACTGGACTTCCCGATCCGACACTATGTTTTCCTGAATGCCGTGCAGCCGGAACACATGTGTAATAAACAGGTCAGCCAACTCCTGGGCCGAGGGGAGTCCTTTCAAGGGCACGAAATGGGCCATTTTGCTGAAGCGGTCGACTACCACCCAAATGACCGACATACCTTCTGACTTAGGAAGTTCACCCACAAAATCCATGGACAAATGAGTCCATGGCTCACTCGGGGTGGGTAAAGGCTGCAAGGTACCCACAGGTGCCAGCCGGGAGGGTTTACTCTTGGCACAAATCGCACATTCCCTCACGTATTCCTTGCAATCTGCTGCCAAGGACGGCCACCAGGCGCATCTGGCTACCAGATCCTGTGTTCTAGATGCCCCAGGATGCCCAGCATTTTTATGTGCATGGAACATCTCTAGAACCTGGAGACGGAACGGTATCGGAATGAACAGCACCCCTGCGGGCTTCCCTTCCGGGATGTCTTGTTGAAAGGGAATTAACATCCCCTTCCAATCCTCCCAAGTCTCAGTTGCGGCTAGTACCAACCTCTGGGGAATAATAGTCTCTGGAATGGAGGGCTGTGCTGTCTCTGACTCGAAGCACCGGGATAAAGCATCCGCCTTGACATTTTTGCTACCTGGGGTGTACGTAATAATGAAAGAGAACCTAGAGAAAAATAATGACCAACGAGCCTGACGAGGGCTCAACCTCTTAGCCCCCTCAATGTACTCTAGGTTCTTGTGGTCAGTGTAGACCGTGACCGTATGCTCCGCTCCCTCTAACCAATGTCGCCATTCCTCGAAATCTAACTTAATGGCTAAAAGCTCTCTGTTGCCAATATTGTAGTTCCTTTCCGCAGGGGAGAACCTATGGGAGAAGTAAGCACAGGGGTGCATTCTACCCTGCAAGCCAGATCGCTGAGACAGCACAGCCCCCACCCCGACCTCCGAGGCATCCACCTCAACAATAAATGGAAAAGATGTATCCACATGTCTGAGGATGGGTGCAGAACAAAATAGGCCCTTCAGGGTGGCAAAAGCCTGTAACGCCTCAGGAGACCAGTGAGTGGTATCTGCCCCTTTTTTGGTGAGACTGGTAAGTGGCGAAATGACCGTAGAGTAACCCTTTATGAACCTCCTATAATAGTTGGCGAAGCCAAGAAACCGCTGAAGAGATTTCAAGCCTACCGGCTGAGGCCATTCCAGAACAGCGGAGACCTTGGCAGGATCCATAGACAGGCCTGTGGTGGATATTATGTACCCCAGAAAAGCGACAGATGTTACTTCGAAGATACACTTTTCTATTTTTGCGTACAATAGGTTCTGCCTTAGCTTGTTCAAAACGAACCTCATATGGGTCCTATGTTCAGAGAGATTGTTGGAGAAAATAAGAATATCATCTAGGTAGACTAGAACAAATCTCCCCAACGCCTCTCTGAAGACCTCGTTGATGAGTTCTTGGAAAACGGCCGGGGCATTACATAACCCGAAGGGCATCACCAGGTACTCGTAATGCCCATCCAGTGTATTAAAGGCCGTTTTCCACTCATCGCCCTTTCTTATACGTACCAGGTTGTACACACCCCGTAAATCCAGCTTAGAAAACATCTGGGCGCCCGTGATCTGAGTGAATAAATCGTCTATCAGGGGTAGCGGATAGCGATTCTTTACTGTAATTTTGTTGAGACCGCGGTAATCGATGCAAGGCCGCAGGCCTCCGTCTTTCTTTTTTACGAAAAAGAAGCCTGCCCCAGCAGGCGACCGGGACGGGCGAATGAAACCTTTGGCCAGATTCTCCCTGATGTACTCTTGCATAGCCACTTTTTCGGGTCCCGATAAATTGTACAAATGACCCCGGGGGGGTACACAACCAGAACGGAGATCAATGGGACAATCGAAAGGGCGATGTGGAGGTAATTTATCGGCTGCTTTGGGGCAGAATACATCCGAATATTCAGCATACTGGTCTGGTACACCTTCCACCTGAACTCTGGTTTGCCCCAATGTTAACTTCCCCAAACACTGCTGAAAACAATGGGGAGACCAGGAGGTTAACTGGCCCGTGGCCCAGTCTATTTGTGGTGAATGGATCTGCAACCACGGCATGCTTAGGATAATAGTGGAGGTTGACATGTGTAACACAAAAAATTGTAACTGTTCCCCATGCAATACCCCTATGGTGAGCTTCACCACCGGAGTCTGCGACAGAGCACGATTCCGTTGCAGAGGGGAATCGTCCACTGCTGTGACCTGAATGGGGGGTCTCACGGGAGTGAGCGGAAGACCCAACTCCTGAGCAAATTCGAAATTCATAAAACTAGCCGCTGAGCCAGAGTCAATAAAAGCTTCAGTGGATACAGATTTATCCTCTGATGTAACTGTACAAGGGAGAAGTAATTTTTTCTCTTTAAGGGGTGAAATTTGTGTGCCCAGGGTGTCACCCCCCACTACTCCTAGGCAAACTCGTTTCCCGACCTGTTAGGGCAGTTTCGCACCCTATGCCCTGCTGTTGCACAATATAGGCACAGCTGTTCCGTCATCCTCCGCCTTCGCTCCACCTGGGTCAATTTCGATCGACCAATCTGCATTGGTTCGGGTGGAGGCAAGGCCTGAGGGGATGAGACAGAGGGAGACGGTGTTACTAAGGGTGTAGCAGAAGGTGCCGCATAGGATGTCGCCCTTACACGGTGACTGCCTCGAATTTGCCTCTGATGGCGTAATCGACGGTCGACTCGGATGGCCGATGTGATGGCCTCATCGACTGTCCTGGGTTCGGGCAAAGTTAACATTAAATCGGAGACCTCCTCCGACAACCCAGACAAGAACTAATCCATCAGGGCAAAATTATCAAATCTGGCAGTGACCGACCATCTGCGGAATTCTGCCGCGTAATCCTCGACTGAGCCTCTACTTTGCCGCAAAAGTTTGAGCTTGCGCTCAGAGGTAGCCGCAAGGTCAGGGTCGTCGTATATTACGGCCATGGCCTTAAAAAATTCCTCCACCGAAGTTAGAGCAGTATCAGTGGGAGACAGATTGTATGCCCAGGTCTGGGAATCACCGGTTAACAAAGTTTTAATAAATATGACCCGTTGGGTCTCAGTCCCCGAGGATCGGGGTCTCAGCTCGAAGTATGACAACACTCTACTCCTAAAATTCCGGAAGTCAGACTTGTGGCCGGAAAATTTATCAGGTACTGGCATACGTATGTCAGCACTAGGAGAGGATCGCACTGAATCAACTGACGTCTGGAGGGTTTGCACAGAGCCTGATAGGACATCAATCATAGTCTTGTGGCTACCCAGCACTTGGTTGATGTTTTCCACGGAAGTGGCAAGTGCGCCCAGACGGTCAGTGTGCATCCATTTGCATTTTTGGTCTGGCGTTCTGTAACGATCGGTGAAGCACAGAGAGGATCTAATTACCAGTGATCTGCAGAATCAATGGGAATACAGATGTATACCAGATTATACGTGATCTGCAGTATCACTGATAATCCGATATACTAGCTAACCTCTGTTCACCTGAGTAGAGTGTAGTGTTTTGGTGTAACAGTAACACTTAGAGGACAGGGCCTCAGTACAGTAAGGCGTACTGTACAGATTCCTTCCGCAAACCTGAGCTCTCCAAGGCGGGAGGAGTCAGGCTGCCAGCGGGAAGGATATACTGAAAGTAACCCTCTGGCGGAAGGGTCACTTAACAGAACGAGGAACCGCCTCTAACAGTAAGGTCGGTTCTCGAGGTCGGAAAAGCCAGGTCGTACACACACGGACAGATAAAGTACAAGATCAGGAGGCAAAGGCGGAGTCAAAGTACAGGCAAGGTTCAGCAACGGGGTATCAGATATATCGGGGTACAAAATCAGGAGGCAGAAACAGAGTCAAGGAACGAGCCGGGGTTCGGCAACAGAGTATCAGAAATATCGAGGTACAAGATCAGAGTTCAGGAGGATAGTCAAAGCAGGCAAAAGTCATAACATATAATCACAATCAAACTAGTACTTTAGCTATCAACAGAATCTAGCTAAGTGTAGGATTACAGCTCCAGCTGGTCCCGGCACACTTGCGGATCTGACTACGGATCTGGGTGCTCCCACATATGTGATCGCACGCCAGACAAAGAGCAAGTGAACAACCAGCAGTATATATACTCTAGGACCTTTCCAGGACCTCCCTAATTGCTGGTCCAATGAGAGCAGTGGAATTTGTCAGCTGACCCAGCTGGTCAGCCGACACCCTTCTAACTGCTATTTAAACTCTGCCTCTGTGCTCGCGCGCGTGTAAGTCTGAATCCTGGTGGACTATCAGTCCCAGCCACACCAGTACTGTCATGCAATGTATCTAGTGCGGGGGCCGCCTCTGATGCGGATTCCGCCGTTACCATTGCGGATTCCGCCGCACTGCCTATGCGGCATGCGGTGTTTTTTCCGCGTTGTGACGCCATGCTGGACGCGGAAACAGCCGCCTCACCTCGAGAGACGGCGGCCTTTCCGCGTTTCCTTACAGGGACCAGTGAGGTTTTTGAACAGTTCACAAGTTTCTGCAACGACAACAATTTTGGGTTAGAATTCACATCAATAAATAACAGTGAGACTATTGTCTTCTTGGATTTGGAGCTGGGACACAATGAGGAGGGAGCAATAACATCCAGGACCCATTTTAAGCCTACAGCTGGCAACTCCTTCCTGCACAAAGAAAGCTGTCACCATCCGAGGTGGATTAACAACATACCTCGTAGCCAATTCTGCCGCCTCCGACGTAATTGCACATTGGATAATGATTATGAAATCCAAGGAGATTATCTCACCAACAAATTCTTGGACAAGGGGCATGACAAAATGGTAATTGAAAAAGCGAAGATTGAATATCGAAAGAAAGAAGCAGCTGGACATAGAAGGAGCAACACAAAGACAATATCTGAAAAATATAAAGGCCCACAGTTTGTTACCCCTTACAACACCAATGCCTCTAAAATCAACCAAATCATCCAATCTAACTGGCCGCTCCTTTTACGAGATCCCATCCTGAACCAATGTCTCCCAGAACGCCCACAGACGATTTATAGAAGAGCAAAATCTTTGAAAAATAAAGTGGCAAAGAGCAATATTGGAGCTAAAAAAGACATTATGCCAAAGAAAGATCATAGCATCCAAGGCAATTTCAAGTGCGGGAAACCGAGATGCAAATGTTGCAAGTATATAAAACATCGCTCTAGCTCAATACAGGCAAATAATGTAAAAATTCAAGTCAAGCAATGTATCAGTTGTGCCACCACATATGTAATATATCTATTGATCTGTGGGTGCCCCAAGTATTACGTAGGTCGTACCACAAGACCTCTGAGAGAAAGGTTCGGCGAGCATCGAAGAGGGATAGAGGATGGCAATCAAGGCCATAGTGTCCCAAGACACTTCTTAGAAAACCATGGCCAAAGCACGGACACTCTAGAAGTTCTCGGGCTGGAAACCATTGCACCAAGTATACCAGGCGGCGTGAGGTTTAGGAAATTGTGTGAACAAGAAGCTCACTGGATTTTCAAGTTGAACACTTTGGCCCCCTGCGGCCTGAACGAAGAAGTAGAAACAGCGAATTTTGTTTGAAACTTTCTGTTCTGTTTTTCCCCCCTTTTTTCCCCGACCCCGATTTCCCCCTATAACCCCCCCCCCCCCCCATCCTTTCCCTCCCCTTTTTACCTTCCCCTTTCCCCATATTGTCACACTTACATTTACATGGTTATCGGTCTATTACCATTAATATTTTTTACCCCCTTTTTTATTTTTTATATATTATATATTATATTTTATTTAATATTATATTTTATATAATATTTATTATTTATTATTTTTTACATGTTATATTTTATAATATATTTTATTTTTTATTTTTATTTTTAATTTTCATACTTATTTATACTTTCCTTTCCCTTTCCTCTCTCCTCTTCTTTCTTTTTTATGGATTATCCCAAATGCAGTCTTTCTTATGGATCATCTCAAATGCAGTTTTTGATATCAGTGCCACAAGCTGCCGTTGTGCCTATTAAGTTTCAGCACATGATGATCCTATTCCTTCTGAATATTGTAAAGTCCCTCTCATCGCTGCCATGGACGTTGATATATTACTTGTCATGGCAACCCACTGCATCAAAATCTAACAAAGCTGGGTTGCCATGGGAGCGTCAGGGCTGACATGCCCAGTTAGAGGTGACGTCACCCCGCCCGGTCACGTCGCTCTTCGGAGCGGCGTGAGTCGGGTTGCTATGGTTACCCTTTAGTTAACACCGAGCTGCAGCCTATAATCAGGCCCACGCCCGGCATGGAGATCACGCCCATCGGCTAAGACGTGCTGTCTTGGCAGCCAATGGAGTGGTCCCTTCGACAACTCCGCGGCCGCTATTGGCCGCCGAATGCGACCTGAAGGCCGCATCCCTTTCCCCTTCAAAGCGGCAGATGATAGGGTGAAACACTTTTACACCATAACCCCGCCCCCCCCGCCCATTTCCTGCCCGATGTTTAGGTCCGAGCGGCGATGGGATAATCTGTCCGCACCCACGTATAGTGAACAGCCTAAAGCAGGGTTCCACCCCTCCTCCTATCCCATATGAGAGGTGAGCGTTTAAAGGATTGTTCTATTAAAGACCAGATTGCTCCAATTGAGCAGAGTGTTTACATTCTACACATTCTTGACAGACAAAGATTCAACCAATCCTGGCTGTCACACTTAGAAACGCCCATCCCAGGGCCCATTGACAGGCATTTTCACCTATCCACATGCCCTTTCCAATGACACACCCAAAGGGGAAGGGCAAGCCTATTTCGGCCCCCACCCCCCTCATTTCACTTTTCCCTCCAAATGGAGGGTATATAAACCTTTTGTGTGCAGGCTGGCGGCGTTATCTGACGAAGGCGTGCAACGCCGAAACGCGTAATAACGCCACCAGCACACGTTTATCCCTTGGGGGAGCATCTAGGGTCACTTTCCATCCGACCCATCCAACTCCGATGGCCACGGCAGTTTGAAGTGCACCCACCAAGGAAGGATTGTAAGGCTGCTAAGCCTGATTACATGCTTGTATCCACTTGCATCTAGTAAGTGAATTTTTATTTTGCGCAATTTGTTTTAATAAAAGGGTTTTACACTATGGAGCGCTCCTCCTTCTCTATTTTTGTCTTTCTGATCAAGCCTTTCTGACAGCCAGGCTTTAAAGGAGCAGCTAAAGTGGTATCCAACTCAGCCACCCCTAGTCACCACCCTAGCAGCGCAAGATTGCACATCCTTTCTGTTCCATAATTACAAGCCCCTATGTAGTAAAGTAAAAGTAATTTTCCCTCATAAAATATAGATTAAAAAATTGAGTCCCTATGGCAACTATTTATGTATTTCTTTTAAACTGATTTTTTTTATAAGTGTTTTTTTTTGGGGGGGGGGGGGGGGAGGCTTTGGAAGTGTAAGTTATTAATTTTATTAATATTGTGTATGTATATATGGGCCTGTATGTGTAATTTTACTTTTTGGCCACAAGATGGCGCTAGTGAACACTCTCTCGTTATAGGAAGTGTTCACTTTTTTTTTACATTTAACTACACTGTGACTGTTTCAAAGTTTTATGAATGGACATGGCCGCTGATCGCGGACACATCCATTGATTCCAGTCATTGCGATTGGGTAGAGGACCGCACGGTCCTCTTCCCCAATCGCTCAACACAGAATCCCGATGGATGCGGCGGCGGGAGCGGCGCGCACACGTGCGGAGCAGCGGCGAGAACGAGCAACGTATTAAAACACCATGTTGCCATTAACAGGCTCAAACATGACGTTTTAATATGATACAATGCCATTAAGTGGTTATACAAAGAACATTTTTTTGTTACAGCAGATACAATTCCTAAAATAAATTTGCACTGTTTCTACTTCCTGATTCATGGAAGCAGACATATAGTTTACAGCCTGTACTTTCAAATGGGCTTATCTGCCATAGGCAGTCATGTGACACAGGGGAGGGATCAGAATTCAACTAGTGATTAGACACAAATGAGGGGTAATTAGACATTCTAAACTCTCTAAATACATACAGGGTGCATTTCTCTCTGTTCTCCTTTTGTCCAGTGCAAGAGTTTAGGTCCACTTTAAGTCAGATGTACAGTTTTTAGACACTTTGTATATCTTTCTCTCCCGTTTAAGACTCCCCCCCCCCCCACCCTTGCATTTTATTGCATATCATTATTATACATTCTGTACTGTATTTAAATTTACACACACACACACACACACACACACACACACACACACACACACACACACACACACACACACACACACACACACACACATATACACTTGCATAGTGGCTGTTTTATAGTTACTATCCATGCGTGCACTATTTTTTTCCTCATACAGATCTGCCCGCTCCTCCCCACGCCACCGTAGTATTGGAGATAGGCAGATAACTGAATAGCTCTAGAGCAGGGAGTGCCCAAAAAAAAAACTAGCTTCCACCTCTCCATGTGAGCAATCGACTGAGTGAGTAGGTGCTGATTTTTAAATAATAAATCTGCCCAGAAAGTTCAGATATTGGTGTAAATAATGTAAATCATTGTGCATATAGGGGAATAATAAAAAGCAATATATATATATATATATATATATATATCAATACTAGGCTCTAATACAGGCATCCTTGTATGTGACTGCATGTTGCTGTGCCCACTTATATCCATTGCTATTGCTCAAATGTTCTTAGGTGCAGATGCCTCAATAACATTGAACCACAAACACTGATTTGTGGTTATACCAATGGGTAAATTGCTAGTTTGTATGCAAATTATGCTTGCTTAAAGAACAACTATCAAACAAACTTTTTTTCTGTAAACTCCACATACCTATAGAGATTTTAGCCAGCAACAATAAAACACTTTTCCGAGGTCTCTCAGTACGGCCTGTGTAAAAATCTGTGTTTATCAGCTGTTTTGGAAAAATTTGTTTCAGCATCGAGGAGGGGGAGGCAGAGTTGCACTGTAACCTGGCTGTAAGCTGTTTACTTGACAAACACAGACAGGAACACAGAGCTTCAGCTGATGATTATTTACACACATTTGAAGCTATATTTCTGCTTGCTATCATCCTGAACAGATTCCAGTCACAGTATTAGTGCCAGTGCAGATTGTTTCTGTATGATGGATGCGCTGGGGTTTTCACCACAAAATCAGCCATACAGAGCCCCCTGATGATCCGTTTGAGAAAAGGAAAATATTTCTCATGGGAAAGGGGGTATCAGCTACTGATTGGGATGAAGTTCAATCCTTGGTTACGGTTTCTTTTTAAAGACAGGCTGTTAATTAACTGCATGTAAAAATAACTGCAAGATTAATGTGTGGTGGTAAGTTTTCACTTGCCTTATTATCTCCAGCATGATCTTAGTGAATTGAGGCCAATGTCCTCAATTCACTTGGGGCTGTTTGGTAAATCAACACCATAAGGGAAAACTCTGCATTTGGCTTTTTTTTTAATTCAGTAAAGAGTTTTTGAATGCCGGTGACACTCGGTAAAATAGGTTTAAAACAATGTGGTAAAGTAGTCTAAAGTATTCGGTAAATTCCGATTCATGCAGTATTTTTCAGAATAAACTTGCCACAGTAATTCACGTGATGTTAGCAGTGACATTTGAACTTAAAGTGAACCATAACTGACCTAAAAAAAAAAAAAGTTTCACTTACCTGGGGCTTCCACAGCCCCCTGCAGATGTCCAGTGCCTAAGCTGGGACAAACTGATCCTCTGGTCCCCCGAAGGCAGCCAGTTTCCTGGCCCTGGATTGCACTCCCATCTGTGTGGCCGTCCTGTGCATGCATGGAACTGCCATAGAGAAGGGAGCTCAATCGAGGGCCACTCCTGGGCAGGGCCGAGCAGGCGCACTTGCCCAGAAAACAAAACTGGCTGCCTGCGGAGGACCGGAGGATCGGTTTGTCCCGGTGCAGGGACAGGACATCTGCAGGGGGCTGGTGGAAGCCCCAGGTAAGTGAAACTTTTTTCTTTTTAGGTCAGTTAAGGTTCACTTTAAACTAATTTCCTAAAGTAACTTTCCCTAACAGATATTAAAGGGGAACTCCAGTGTGAAAAAAATGTAATAAAAAAAAGTGCTTAATTTTTACAATAATTATGTATAAATTATTTAGTCAGTGTTTGCCCATTGTAAAATATTTCCTCTCCAAGATTTATATTCTGACATTTATCATATGGTATCATTTTTACTGCTGGCAGGTGATGTCAGTGGAAGGAGATGCTGCTTGCTTTTTTGGCAGTTGTAAACAGCTGTAAACAGCTGTTATTTCCCACAATGCAACAAGGTTCTCACAGTGTGATGTCAGAACCATGGCCCTGACATCACACTGTGGGAGGGGTTTCACAACAATATCAGCCATACAGAGCCCCTGATGATCTGTTTGTGAAAAGGAAAATATTTCTTATGGGAAAGGGGGTATCAGCTACTGATTGGGATGAAGTAACATTTTTGGTTACGGTTTCTCTTTAAATACTGACAGGGACCAGCACACTTTCACTTTTGTGAATTCAAAGTTCATGTCAGAATTACCAAACATTTTTAGACTAGGTATAAAACATACAGTAAAACGTTCATAATTCTACATGAATTTAGCTTGTACACTACTAAATACAGTATTTTACCAAACATTAAATAGATCAGTCTAAACTGCTTTGTGAATTGAGGCCAATGTGTCTGAAAGCAGTCATGTTTTTCAAGCAGATCGGACTAAAATTAACTCCCTTGAGTCCCTTTTAGAGGCTGCTATCCATGATAATCGGGAGGCAGGACTTCAGCGTCTCAAGCAGATATGATGCTCCTGCTATGTGGATGGCATATCTGCAGGTTTCCATCTTGTAACCCAATTAAGTCATAGCTTTATATTCCTGAGAGGAGATGAGAGATGGATGTGCAGTATGTCACTGAGGAGATGGTGGACAACTTTGAAATGTTACATTATGAATTGTTCCAGAGTTTACTGCCTGTCAATGGATTACTGCAGGTGTTAAAAATGAAACCTGTCCCCCTGTGCAGCTAATTACCAATGTAGCAAAATGAGGTTTTGTGGACACTCTCATGTCAAGTAGGGCTTGATTCACAAAACGGTGTTAACTGTTAGCACGGCTGTTAGCACAGAGTTTTGCACGTTTTAGCACATTTTCGCATGAAAAAAACGGTTATCGCACACAAAGATTCACGTTCGCGCATTAATACAAATTTACCGCGTGAACGCGGCCGTTAATGCATGAAAAATTCGTGTTAATGCGCGAACGCGAATTTTGCGCGAAGCACTTTTCACAGCGTGCTAACAGTTAGCACTGTTTTGTGAATCAAGCCCGTAGTATTCCTTCTACTTCACAGTAAATAGAGTACTTTTGGCAAAGTTTAAATAAAAAGCTATTTTACCTTACTGTCAGTTTTTACATTTCATAGAGGGACCCAAAATGAAATGGATAGATAATTTTTAACCATCTCCAATCCTTTTTATTCCACCCAACCCCTCCACCCCCACGGCATTACTTTGTATCCATTGCGTAGGGCAGGGGCCCCAAACTCAATTTACCTGGGGGCCGCAGGAGGCAAAGTCAGGATGAGGCTGGGCCGCATAAGGGATTTCACAATCAGCAGCTCCCACCCCAATCCCCCCCCCCCACCCCCACCCCCACCGTCCCTTGCATTGATTTTTATTTCAAAATCAAACTCACACTGAAGCAAACTATTTTGCCTATTTTACTGTAACGATCGGTGTCAGCATGCAGAGAGAATCTGATTATTGGTGATCTGCAGTATCACCAAGAATACAGATCTATACCTGATTATGGATGATCTGCAGAATCACCAATAATACAGATATAGTGTTAACCTCTGGACACCTCTAGATATATATATGGTGAGTGTTTGGTGTAACAGTATGACTTTGAGCAACCCACCTGATCAACAGGTGACCCTAAGCAGTACAGAAGAGACTGCTATGGAGAATACAGAAACCTTCCAGCAGCCTGAGACTCTCCAAGGGGTGGAGTCAGGCTGAAGGTAGGAAGGACCAGAGAGTGAGTGACACCTGAAGGTGGATGTCACTGACTGATCTAGGAGACTATCTCTTAGGTGGAGAGAGATAGCTCTCGAAGTCGGGCAAGCCAGGTCGGCAACACACAGACAGATAAAGTACAAAGACAGAAGGCTGATTCGGTATCCAAGTCAGGCAGGGTTTGGCAACAAGATATCAGATATGCATGGTACCGAATCAGAAAGCAGAGGGATAGTCAGGAAAGCAATAGGTCATAACAAATATCAAACAATGCCTAGTCTTGGATGTGAGGTCCGTGGTCTCTACACCCTGGAACTAGTCTGATGTATAACAGAATAATAACACAAGTTCCCTAGTCTTGGGTGTGAAGTCCATGGTCTCTACACCCTGGAACTAGTCTGATGTATAACAGAATAATAACACAAGTAATCTGGCTCAGTGTGAATTCCCAGGTCCTCCTGGTTCAAACACACTGTTGGATCTGACTAAGGTCTGAGTGCTTCCACGTAGTGATCGCAACGGCAGACAACCAGCAACTGACAAGCAAGCTGTATATATAGTTGCAGGACTCTGCCGCCCCGCCCGAACCACTCAGCCAATCAGGAGTCCAGCAGGAATCAGCTGATCAACCTGATCAGCTGACACATCTCCTGCTGGCATAAAGGTCCTGACTTCTGGCGCGACCGTGCGTAGCCCTAAACCTGTGTGAACTAACAGGCTCAGCCACACCAGCTGCACGCTGCTGTGTGCAAACCGCCGCACTGGACGCGGAACCAGCCGCCTTGCTGTCAGTACATGCGGCGGCTTTTCCGCGTTCTGCCATGCCACTAGATGCACGCTTCCGCAGTGCAGACCGCCGCATTGGACGCGGAATCAGCCGCCTTGCTGTCAGTACACGCGGCGGCTTTTCCGCGTTTTCTCACATTTACCTTATAGTTCTGGCAGGATACTTGTACTGGTTGAGACAAAAAGCTACAGCTTCTGGTTTATTTAAGATTCATTTTTTTTTTTCAACAAATGCTTTATAACTTCCAGTAAATATAAAATAGCATATTAGAATGTGACATTGTATGTAACTGTGACCTTACAAAAAATAAAAAAATAGAATAGGAAATTGCAACATGAGTGTAATGATGCCAGACTACTTCACCAGAGGTTCAATGTACTAAAACCAGGTCTATGCAAATCTCTTGCTTCCACGTTCCAACAATAGCATTGATATATGCTGGAGTGCTGGAATATTTTGCTTTTGCTTGTCGGAATAAAATCAGGTAATCTGGACTAGGAAAAGCTGATTTTTATTGCTTCTGTTTTGCTGTGATGCAGCTGAAGAGATAATGAGGGTCGTCAGATTTCTATTAAACATAAATCAGCCAGTTTTCTAGGATCAGTTTGTTCAAAGTGCAGATGATGCTTTAGTCTGTGAGCTTCGGGTAACATCAAAGTCTTCCAGCTGCATTTTAGATTATATACTTCAGGGTAAAATCTCTATCATCATTCATAGCAGTCTAAAAAAAAAAAAAAAAAGACTGAGCAGATAGATATGAAATAACTACTTATTTCAGCTGACAGACATACTGTATTTTGCAGGTTGGACTGTTAACGTGTTATCAATTGTGGTACTGAGATGTTTTGAGTTTTTATATAAAGTAAACATGCTACAGACAAAACTATTTTATATAAATTGAAAAATGAAACGTACCAAACAAGGGTTTGTAAGCGATGTTATATTCATACACTAAGAGGTGTGTTGTGAGATCACACATTTCTTTATGTTTAAGATTCACGCCCATGCAATGTCTCAGAAATAGAAGGTTGTTTTCATATTACAGTAAAGCACTATCTGCTCTTGATATTAATGTGTAACTAAGCCTTGTCACCTACACAGCAGAATGAATAAAGAAAAGTTTATTTTGCAGGTGTATTTAACAGTTCAACAGAACTAATTTATTTTTAGAATATTCCTTTATAAAAAAGTGTTGTTTCATCAAACCAACACATGAGATACATGACCCCTCATATAAACTTAGATAAACTCTTGAAATTAAAAATATGTAAAATAAAATAAAATAGAATCATAGGCATATGTATTCCCATAAGGGGATGGGAATACTTATGCCTATGATTCTATTTTATGTTATTTTACATATTTTTTTACATTTTATGGCCATTTTTCCCTACTGCAGTACAGGTACTTAGTACCTATTAAATTATGATATAAAGTTTATGATCTATTGCTGACACACTACTAGCAGGGTCGGACTGGGACACTAAGGGCCCACCAAGAAAGTTCCAGCCTGGGCCCACCAAGAAAGTTCCAGCCTGCGCCCGCGCCCCCCCCCCCCCCCATTTTGGGCTCACATACACATGTACTCTAGAAATTTTGCATGATTTTATGGTAGAGAATAGATTGTGAGCACTTCTGAGGACAGTCTCCAACAGGAATATGTCCACATGCGGCGCACTCAGCGCGCCGCAGCAAAAATAACTGTGTCACCACGCACTGGAACATCGGCGTGGTCATCACGGGTCATGGGCAGACTTAAACCCCCCCACAAAATAATTAGCGGTGTTATTCACGGAAATTAGGTCTGACCAGATACATTTTAGATAAAATAATCAAGTAGTTACATGCCTCATGATAATTCATCAAGTAGTCAAACGGCAGCAGATTTTCCGACAAAATGCAATCAGATTGGCAGCAGATACCCCCACAAACTGCAGTCAGATTGGCGGCAGATACCCCCACAAAATGCAATTAGATTGGCAGCAGATACCCCCACAAAATGCAGATTGGCAGCAGATATCCCCACAAAATGCAATCAGATTAACGGCAGCCGGCAGATTTTCCAGTTTAGGTAGGCAGGTATATAGGTGTCCCCAGTATAGAGATATACCCAAGTCCACCACCCAACCATGGCTGACAGCCAGACACCACCAGACAGCAACTTCCCCCAGTTGCCCACACAAATGTCATCTCCTTCTCTGAGTCCTGACTCCTGCCTCTTTGGCCTCCAGATTCCAGGCCACACACCAAGCAACAACCGTCCCCCTGGTCACTCTCTCTATTGCGCCACAAGAGACCCCAGACCACCAGCATAGAGCGGATCTGCTGCGTGGGTACAGGACGGCTGGCAGGGGCTAAAGGAAGCCCCAGGTAAGTGTTGTTTTTTTTTTTTTTTTTTTTTTTATTTAGAAGGTCCTCGGATGTGTCCTTTAAAGAAACCCTGTAATGACAAAATGTTCCCCTGGGGGGTACTCACCTCGGGTGGAGGAAGCCTCCGGATCCTATCGAGGCTTCCCCCGTCTTCCTGTGTCCCGCGGCGGTCTCGCTCCGGCCCTCCGAATGGCGTGGATGTAAATATTTGCCAGCGCAGGCACAGTATCGGCTCTCCGCTCGGAGATAGGCAGAAATAGCCAATCACTGTTGGGCCGCTCTACTGGGCAGGCGCAAGTCTCCTGCTCCTGCGCAGTAGAGCAGACCCGACGGAGATCGGCTATTTACGCCTATCTCCGTCATGAGAGCCGCAACAGCACCCCCGCTGGAGCCAGGGAAGGTAAATATAGCAAGCCTTGTCAGGCTTGTCGGGCCAGGATTGCGGAAAACACTTCGGGGGAGCCAGCACTGGATTGCCTGCAACTCATTGGGACCCTGAGGCTTCCCCCCTACCGAGGTGAGTACCCCCAAGGGAACTTTTTGTCGTTACAGGTTCTCTTTAATGATCACTCAACAACCTGTTCCGCAATGGGCAGGAGGACATGGCTGGGCTGTGCAGGAGACAAGGACACGTTTGGCCACAGGCTGCAGTGGTAAAAGAAAGGGGGCTCTGAGGCCACAGCACGCACCTATCGCAACAACAATAAGCCTTTTCACTTAAAGCAGGTGGTTTCGGCACTTGGTGCTAATACTATACTGCGCACCCGTGCAAATGTAATTATGGGTTCCGGCAATCGACAGACCCCAAATTACTTCTCCCTCTGAGTTGCTATGACTCGGAGGGGGAATAGTATTTAACGCCACCGGGAATTTGAGTGGCAGCAGGGTGAGCAGTACTTTGTCTCACCCTGTGCCCAGTGTTATAACACGTAGGCCTTTCACTTCTTTTGTAAAGCAGAACCAGTCCCATCTCAGGATGCCTCAGCACCTAAGGGTAGCCATACACTGGTTGATTTGCCATCAGATTCGACCAACAGACAGGGCCGGATTTGTACTCTTTACCGCCCAAGGCCGCTGTCACCAGCCGCCCCCCTTCAGTATAGGTAGCCAGATGACCCCTCCCCCTTTTCCTCTAGTATAGGTAACCTGATGACCCCCACCCCCCCAGTATAGGTAGCCAGATGAATCCTCCCCCCTTTCCCTCTAGTATAGATAGCCAGCTAGCTATCTATACTAATCTTTAAAGCCTCCTTTTTCCACTTTTACCCTTTCAGTATAGGTAGCCAGCTTGCCTTCACACCGCAGCAGCCATCAATGTCACTCATTTCTCAGCTCATCTCCAGTGCCGAAGCATCCTATTTACCTCGGTCTCCAATGCTGCCCAAGTCCATAGTCGCAGGCCACAATGCAAACGTGCACAGAGAGCAAGATGGCCTCTGCACAGGCAGCTAGCAGCAGAGTACCATGGCCAGGCACTCGCCTGATCTCCGTGGATTGCAGTATTTGCAAGTTTGCAAATGCTGCAAAAGTTCAGCCTGCTGCTTTGGTGCCCTTGCTCCTGTGGTGCCCTAGGCCATGGCTTAGGCCTAAATCCGGCCCTGCCAACAGATAGATCCCTCTCTGATCGAATCTGATCAGAGAGGGATCGTATGGCTGCCTTTACTGCAAACAGATTGTGAATTGATTTCAGCCTGAAACCGTTCACAATCTGTGGTGGTGCTGGCTGCCACCCGCCCCTCCCCCACATACATTACCTGCTCCGCCGGCACGACTCCCCAGGTCTCTGCTGTCTTCTTCTCCGCTCTGGTCTCCGGCATGCTTCACTTCTTCATGTCTGGGGGAAGTTTAAACAGTAGAGCGCCCTCTACTGTTTAAACTTCCTGCCGGGACAGGAAGAAGTGAAGCATGCCGGAGACCAGAGCGGAGAAGAAGAAGACAGCGGAGACCTGGGGAGTCGCGCCGGCGGAGCAGGTAATGTATTGCAGCTGTATTGCGGCGGTCGCCGGGCACTCGAACGCCGCTAGCGATGCGCTCTCTACCCGCGGTCGATCAACGGTAATTTCCCGCACGGAGCGATCGACTGGATCGATCTATTTTGGGATGAAATAGATCAAAATTTAACGTGTAGCGTGAACGATGTGACAGCAGATTCGATCCCAGTGATCGAATCTGCTGTCGATCAGCGGGGAATCGGCCTAGTGTATGGCCAGCTTAAAAGTGTGGGAACTGCAGCTCCCAGTCTCTTGGGAGCCAGAAAATGCCTACCTTCTCTGAGTTAAAGCTTACTGGACCAGTTGGCTGTTGTTGTTTTTTTAAATTAGGGATGAGTTAGTACTCATAGTGTACCTTCCTGTCTGTTGTGATGGCAAGGGCGCACATCTGCAAGTGGCACCTCCGCTGCACTGCTGGGCTGTTCCTGGGATGATCGGACAGTGGCTGATAGGCTGGCTGGCCAAGGAGCGGAACAGACTGACTCAAGTGACAGTCCAGACTGAGTCAAAGGCGACAACACCATGCCCCAGGCAAGTGGGTACTGCGCACAGATGTTGCTGTGCCATACAATGAACTCACAGATACTCAAAATTAACCCATTTACAGATAGTATTTAAGTATATGGAGAATTTGTAATAGAGAAAGTTCAGAGTTATGCTAGGTACACACAATGCAATTTTCAGACAGATTTACTCAGATCGACTATTTGCAACAAGTCCGATCTGGTTTCCAATCGATTTTCCATTCACTTCTATGAAAAATCAATCGGAAATCAGATTGGAGCTGTTGGAAATAGAAGATCTGACAGTTAATCTGTCAGAAAATTGCATCATGTGTGCCTAGCATTAGAGGATGTGTAATGCTGTAAAGAAGGACTATGCATACCTATGGGCAAACAAGAAGAAAGAGGATCTGCCTAGTCCCTGCAGCATGCACATTTCCAATACAGAGACCTGCAAGCAGAGCACCGTGTAACCTCCCAACCCCCTCCTCCCTGCCAAACTTTTACTACATGGCTCCTAAAATCAGCACCAGGAGGGGGGAGAGAAACTAACATCTATCACACGGACAGAGATCATAGGCAATGCCTGACTGCTGAAGCATGAAAACAGAAGTCACCTGGATGCAACCGAGGAACGGAATGCCATCTGAAGTAAGATAACCACTGTTCATGTTTCTTTACTCCTCCTGCATGCCAGTGATGGACAGATCCATTGCTGGATAATCTAGTGGCTACGTGTTTACACACATACAAACTTGCCGCTCTTCAGACAGTCACTGCAGCCGGAATGACGGGGGAGGGGCACCAAATGAAGGGTAGGAAGTAGCGCAGTACCCTGACTGTCTGTGATGGATGTGACCATGACCACTGACCTCCAATCGTGCGGTGCAGGCAGCGAGCGGCTGCGGGTGGAAAATTTAAAAAATAAAGTTACTAGTACTAATCACCATTCTTAATGGGCCCTGAAGAAATTGAACATGAAGGGCCCCTGTGCGGCTGCACGCTGTATATCCGCCCCTGCCCCCTCAGCTCCCCCCCTTACCAGGAGAGAAGATGGAATGCAGGAGATAAGCTGTCTGGCCAGGCTGAAGGCACCAGTGTGCTGTTTGAGAGGAGGGGGATGCTTCACATGAACAGCTAACCTGAGATTGATGATAACCGTCCGCAGCTCAAATCTGCCGCCTCAACTATGGAAACGAGAGAGCACAGAGGGTGGGCGGAGCAGTGTGTCAGAGGGCACTCTCAGCCAATCAGCGCTCAGGGAAACAGGAGAGGGACAGGCTGAATACTTGAACTCCGGGTTTCGATGCAGAGAGGTGCGTTCGTTTTCCAAGCGCAGCAGCTGGCTTGTCAATTTGCCTGGCTGTAATCTCACTGGTGCAGGCCCAGCTGCCAGGATAGGAGAGAGGGGGGCCCTCTGGTCATGTGACTGATGACGTCACATCACTTAAAGGCGGCCTACCGAATTTTACGTCGGTAGTTCGGTGGGTCAGTCCGACGCTGACTACTAGTGTCTTTTTATATTTAATACATTCATTTAAGCGCAGTCTGTTATTTTGATTTGTTTAAGCTTTACCTCTTGGGAGTGGGAAACCCAACGTTCAGACTCAGCTGCTGATTTAGATTTAGGCGCAACACTGCAACAACTATTTTTTCTTGATTAAAGCCTATTGCACTGAGCCAGGACAAGGTGCTTGCCCCTCCATCCCTCCCACCCCAGCCATCACACACTGACTGCAATTAGAGAAGTGACCAAGGGCCCCAAAGCCCCCCCCCCCCCCCCAGCACCTTAATCTCCAGTTATCTAGGTTGCAGTCACTCCCATTTATGCCTTTTTTTTATCTCTGCTTCAAACAAAATAGGGGAATGATAGCTGAGTGAGTTGTGCCTCCCCTCCTACACTGCGCTTTGAGGCTGGGGACTCTCTCACCTCTACCTCGGCCAGGCCCTGGAGCTTACACGCTAATGTCCTCACCACAGTCACACATTATTATACACAGTTTTACATTGGGCACCTCTAAAGCAATTAATATGGAGCACCAAAATCTGCCAAAAACAGCTGCAGTGACAGAGTTGTAAGCAGGAGGAGGAGAATAGTTTGCTAATGATTACCACTATTCAAAGTACATATAGAGGAGATTATTACCAACATAGAACCAATGAAGAGCTAATACAGTAGTTAAAGGAGGGCCCTTGATGGTCCCTTCTGGTCCAAGGGCCCCGGTGCAGCCGCTAACTTTGCATCCTCTTCTATTGCTACACCACTGCTAAATGCTATACCCAATAGTTTTAGGCAGACTGGCAAACTGTTTCTGTGCAAACACACTGCTCGATAATCTGCTTAGTAGGCATTCTGCCACGTAGAGAGGATGGAGGGAGATAAGTGATAGCAAGTTTTGGTGAGCTGCGCTGGAAAATAACAGTGATTATTGTACATGATTGTACAACAAGCCTGACCACTAACAACCAGTTGGGGGACATTGGGGGATACCTGCACCCACTGTTCAAAGGTGCTAGAAAGGACTTCCAATTACTGTTGATACTGTTGATAATAAAGAAGGCTTTATTGGTACGTAAGTAGTGTTTTATGGGTCTATGTTTGCTTCCTCAGGTACAGCGCCCACTATATATATATATATATATATATATATATATATATATATATATATATATATATATATATATATATATATATATATATATATATATATATATATATATATATATATATATATGTATATATACAGTGGGTTGCAAAAGTATTCAGCCCCCTTGAAGTTTTCCACATTTTGTCATATTACTGCCACAAACATGAATCAATTTTATTGGAACTCCACATGAAAGACCAATACAAAGTGGTGTACACGTGAGAAGTGGAACGAAAATCATAGATGATTGCAAACATTTTTTTACAAATAAATAACTGCAAAGTAGTGTGTGCATAATTATTCGGCCCCCTTTGATCTGAGGGGCATTGCCTGATGAGTGATAATGACTAAATAGAGTGCACCTGTGTGTAATCTAATGTCAGTACAAATACAGCTGCTCTGTGAGGGCCTCAGAGGTTGTCTAAGAGAATATTGGGAGCAACAACACAGTGAAGTCCAAAGAACACACCAGACAGGTCAGGGATAAAGTTATTGAGAAATTTAAAGCAGGCTTAGGCTACAAAAAGATTTCCAAAGCCTTGAACATCCCACAGAGCACTGTTCAAGCGACCATTCAGAAATGGAAGGAGTATGGCACAACTGTAAACCTACCAAGACAAGGCCATCCACCTAAACTCACAGGCCGAACAAGGAGAGTGCTGATCAGAAATACAGTCAAGAGGCCCATGGTGACTCTGGACGAGCTGCAGAGATCTACAGCTCAGGTGGGAGACTCTGTCCATAGGACAACTATTAGTCATGCACTGTACAAAGTTGGCCTTTATGGAAGAGTGGCAAGAAGAAAGGCATTGTTAACAGAAAGCATAAGAAGTCCCATTTGCAGTTTGCCACAAGCCATGTGGGGGACATAGCAACCATGTGGAAGAAGGTGCTCTGGTCAGATGAGACCAAAATGGAACTTTTTGGCCAAAATGCAAAACGCTATGTGTGGCAGAAAACTAACACTGCACATCACTCTGAACACACCATCCCCACTGTCAAATATGGTGGTGGCAGCATCATGCTCGGGGGGGGGGGGCATCTCTTCAGCAGGGACAGGGAAGCTCGTCAGAGTTGATAGGAAGATGGATGGAGCCATATACAGGGCAATCTTGGAAGAAAACATCTTGAAGACTGCAAAAGACTTGAGACTGGGGTGGAGGTTCACCTTCCAGCAGGACAAAGACCCTAAACATAAAGCCAGGGCAAGAATGGAATGTTTTAAAACAAAACATATCTATGTGTTAGAATGGCCCAGTCAAAGTCCAGGTCTAAATCCAATCGAGAATCTGTAGCAAGATCTGAAAACTGCTGTTCACAAACTCTGTCCATCTAATCTGACTGAGCTGGAGCTGTTTTGCAAAGAGGAATGGGCAAGGATTTCAGTCTCTAGATGTGCAAAGCTGGTAGAGACATACCCTAAAAGACTGGCAGCTGTAATTGCAGCAGAAGGTGGTTCTACAAAGTATTGACTCAGGGGGCCGAATAATTACGCACACCCCACTTTGCAGTTATTTATTTGTAAAAAATATTTGGAATGATGTATGAGTTTCGTTCCACTTCTCACGTGTACACCACTTTGTATTGGTCTTTCACGTGGAATTCCCAAAAAAATCGTTGCATGTTTGTGGCAGTAATGTGACAAAATGTGGAAAACTTTAAGGGGGCTGAATACTTTTGCAACCCACTGTATATATATATATATATATATATATATATATATTATATATATATGCGCTACAGCCTACAGTGAACATGCCCAAGAGAGTTTAAGAGGAAAAAAGTGCTTATTTTTTACATGATTTACAAATGATTTAGTCAGTGTTTGCCAAGTGTAACATCTTTCCCCTCCCTGATTTACATTCTGACATTTATCACACGGCAACATGTTTTACTGCTGGTAGGTGATGTCTGTGGAAAGACATGATGCATTTTTGGCAGTTGGAAACAGATGTCATTCCCCACAATGCAACAAGGCTCCCACAGTGGATGTCAGCACCCTGGTGCTAATATTCCACTGTGAGAGGGGTTTCACCAGGATATCAACCATACAGAGCCCCCTGATGATCCGTTTGAGAAAAGGTAAAGATTTATCTTGGGAAAGGGGGTATCAGCAACTGATTGCGATGAAGTTCAAGCCTTGGTTATGGTTTCTCTTTACAGAGGAACTCCAGTGAAAATAATGTAATAAAAAAGTGCTTCATTTTTACAATAATTATGTATAAATAATTTAGTCAGTGTTTGTCCATTGTAAAATCTTTTAAATCCCTGATTTACATTCTGACATTTATTACATGGTGACATTTTTACTGTTGGCAGGTGATGTAGCTGCTGCATGATTTTTGGCAGTTTCCCACAATGCAGAAAGATTCACAGACAGGAAACTGCCAAGAGTACGTATTTTTCTTGTTTCTTGTGGGAGGGGTTTCACCACATTATCAGCCATACAGTGCCCCCTGGTGGTCTGTTTGTGAAAAGGAATAGATTTCTCATGTAAAAGAGGGTATCAGCTACTGATTGGGCTAAAGTTCAATTCTTGGTCGGAGTTTCTCTTTAAGTCAGTGCCTGGAAATAACAGTGGGTGTAAAAATGTAATTGGTGCTTGTTAGGGGTTACATCACTGTTTGGCACCATCAGTACATTCTTACAGCAGCAGACAATGGAGGGAACTCACAGGCGTACAAGAGATATCGGGGCAGGAGACTTGAGCACAGGATACAGCTGGTATATGGCTGATCCTGCTGCCGCACAAGTTCCCGGCCTTGTTAAATACTATTCCCCCTCCAGGCCGCCATGGATGGTGGGGAATTAAATAACTTGGCTTCCAGCAATTGCTGGAAGGCAAATTACAGTGTTTTAAAAGTAACTTCAGCTCCATCTTCTGACAGCGCCGAAGTTACTCCCTGTGCGCTGCTATAGCCGTAATTCCTATTATGGCCTATGGTGGCGCCGACTGCGCCCAAGTCTCCAGCGCTAGATTCACTGTGTTCGACTCACAGACATCTTCAAATCAGACTAATTAGATTTATTTGGCAATACAGGTATATAGCAGCAGAAATGCAGGCATACATCTTTAAGGGTGCCTCAGCAAAGCAGGAATCTGAAATTCATCTTGTGTTTCATAGCTCTTGAGTCCAATCCTAGCGAATAGCTCAGGTTCATCCTAAGAATACTCTATGTTTTGTTACCCTAAGACAAATATCGCATATGTGCATATGTACCAGGTGAAGTAAAGCTGGAGTAAAGATACAAGAAGTTTCACAAAATTAGAAGTAAGTTAGAAGTGCTTTCTATAGCCGGGCAGCCTCTTATAAACTGCCAGCCAAGGGTTAACTTGGGATCCCCCCCCCTTGGGGTTGGAGACCACTGTCCATCACATGCCACGCCTGCAAATGGCTGTCGGAGCATGTGATGGTGTGGCAGGCACAGTCCTTACTGCATGTGCCCTGTGACCTATTCCAGAATTGGAGCTTCCGGTGGTCTGTACCCTAAATTCTGGGAAAGAACTGTTGTCTGTTCCTCAGAGGATTGTTTTCTGTTTACCCTGCTACTACCTGTATGTCGGCACATTTGAGCTGATAAGTTGCTCTATGGCCTTCTGGAACACAAACAAAATATTTCTCTAAACCCTCGGTATTGTGCTTTTAGAAATATCTCTTAAAAATAAACTCTGTATTTAAAGTCTCCGATAAACCATGGTTTTCTACAGCTAATATGGAATCCTATATTGCAAGAATCCGATCCCTAAGATCACAGCTTGTAGTGAGAACACAAAATATTGACACTTTGGGCCTAATTTTAACATTGTTCACTAAGGGGTGTAGACATTAATCGCTGTGTGTTGAGTTATTTTGTTGGGGCAACAAATTTAAACTGTTTACAAATTTACAAGCTGTACACTGACTACTTTACATTGTATCAAAGTGTCATACCTCAGAAAGTGTTGTTCCATGAAAATGGAACAGCTAAAAGAGGTGGATACAAATGTTGTGTTAGTGTAGCCAGCACCGGGGCTACCAGAAATGTGAACTATGGCTACTAATAGTAGGTGCTCACAGTTTGCTTAGCGGGCACCCAGAGTTGTTTCAGGGGTTAAAGTGAACCTAAACTGACCAAAAAAAAGAGTTTTATTTACCTGGGGCTTCGATCAGCACCCTGCAGCCGCCTTTATTTATTATTATTATTATTTATTATTTCGCCAAGTGCGACCGAGGTCGTACCCGGAATTGGTTGTGGTTCACATGGCAGTGGCAACATAGCAAGGACAGAGATTGGCATAAGACAATAGCCATAGTGCAAGCAAGACAGGCATACGACAATAACATATAATACAAGCAAGATAAGCAAGACATGCAGTAACACACAGTTTTAGACGGTCGATGCAGTTCAATATGTGCTTTGCTCTTACCGGAAACCTCCGGTTTTGGATATTGTGCCGCTCAGGGATAAGTAACTTCGTACCACACCTAGAGTACCGACGAGAGGCCGGAATTCAGCAGGAGGGCTGCTTGGGGAAAAAAAGGTGTCCCTACGCCTGTTAGTCCTCGGGCGGATGGTCCTGTAACGACGGCCCGATGGGAGGAGCTCAAAGAAGCGGCAGCCTGGGTGGGACAGGTCCTGGGAGATCTTGTTAGCCCTTGTTTTCATTCTGGTGGTGTAGAGGAGGTCTAGAGGTGGCAGGGGAGAGCCAATGGTCCTTTCCGCTGAGCTGATAACTCTTTGGAGCTTATACTTATCGCTGGCGGTTGCTCTTGCATACCACACGATAATGGCGGAGCAGAGGGTAGTTTCAATGGTGGCAGTGTAGAAGCTGGACAGCAGCTCCTGAGGCATACCAAATTTTTTCAATTGGCGCAGGAAGAATAGTCTCTGCTGAGCCTTCTTCTGGATTTTGGTGGTATTCTGCGCCCACCTTAGGTCGCTCGTTAGGGTAGTTCCCAGGAACCTAACGCTGGAAACCCTGGACACTTCAATCTCGTTGATAGAGATTGGTTGTTGTGTGTGTGGGGGGGGGGGGTGTCTCCTAAAGTCCAAGATCAGTTCCACTGTTTTCGCTGCATTAAGGACAGGTTTGTTTCCCTCGCACCATCTGCAGATTCTCTCTATCTCGCTGCGATAATCATGTTCCCCCGCCTCTCCGATGAGCCCAATGATAGTGGTATCGTCCGCAAATTTAATGACCTTTACGGAGTCGTCGGAGGAGGTACAGTTGTTGGTGTACAATGAGAACAGCAGAGGGGACAGTACACACCCCTGTGGAGCCCCAGTGTTGGTAGTGCTCACACTGGAGAAGCAGTTGCCAAGCTTCACCTGTTGCGTCCTATTTGAGAGGAAGTCTTTTACCCATGCGCAGAGTGTGGTGTCAACTCCAAGATGAGACAGGTTGTCGATCAGTATGTTTGGGCAGATTGTATTGAATGCAGAGCTGAAGTCCAAAAACAGGATCCTGGCGTAGGAGTTTGGTCTTTCGAGATGTTCCGTGATGTATGCCAGGCTGATGTTGATGGCATCATCCACGGACCTATTTGCCCTGTATGCAAACTGATGTGGATCAAGGAGGGGGCTGGCAAGGCGTTTCAGGTGGGCCAGAACCAGACGTTCTAGGATCTTCATGACTATGGGGGTGAGGGCCACAGGTCTGAAGTTGTTGTATTCTGTGTTGCCTGGCTTTTTTGGGACCGGTATGATTGTGGACCTCTTAAGACAGGAGGGGACACTACCTTCCACCAGGGACCTGTTAAAAAGGGAGGTGAGCGTGGGGGCCAGCTGGTCTGCGCAAGTCCTCAGGCAAGTTGGTGATATGCCGTCTGAGCCGGCAGCTTTCCTGACATTAAGTCTGCGGAGGTGATGGAGAACATCTTCTTCCTGGACTGCTACTAGCGCTAGGTCAACTTGGACCTTCGGGGAGAGCGTTGTCGAGGGTGCAGCGTTAGCAAGCTGCTTGGGACTGTTTTCAAACCGACCATAAAACTTATTTAGTTCCTCGGATAGTGAGGTGCTGGGGGTCGCATGCTGGGGGGGCGGTTTGAGGTTCGTAGCTGCTCTGAGGCCTTTCCACACCTCGCGTGGATTGTTTGACTGGAGGTAGTGACCCAGCTTGTCAGAGTAGGCCCTCTTTGCAGCACGTAGTTCACGATGTAGGGCGTTCTTTGCATCCCTGAACTCATCAGGGGTGCCGTGCTTGTGCGCCACCTCCTTGACTTTCCGGAGGCGGCGCAGCTTGCTGTTGAACCACGGCTTGTTGTTCGGGAAGATCTTGAAGGTCTTTGTAGGGACACACATTTCCTCGCAAAAGCTGATGTAGGAGGTGATGTTCTCTGCCCATTCCTCCAGGGAGGGTGCTTCTAGTGCCGACCAGTCGGTGCATTCGAAGCAGGCCTGTAGCTCCATCTTAGCCTCGGCTGTCCACCTTTTAACAGTCTTTGTGGCGGGCTTTGTCGTTTCCAGGTGCCTTCTGTAGGTGGGGATCAGGTGGATTAGGCTGTGGTCGGAGTTCCCCAGTGCTGCGCCTTGAGTTGCCTTGTACGCGTTCTTAAGGGTCGTGTAACAATGGTCCAGGGTGTTGCGGTTCCTGGTGGGGCAGGAGATGTGTTGCTTGAAGCGGGGCATCTCCAGACGCAGGTTTGCGCTGTTAAAGTCTCCCAGAATGATGAAGAGGGCCTCTGGGAAGGCAGTTTTCCACTTGGTGATGCTGTACACTCAGGGCGTTCTTTGTGTTTGCGTCAGGGGGAATATAGACCCCAAAGAGAACAATAGAAGTGAACTCCCTGGGGGAATACTGAGGCCTGCAGTTAATGACTATAAACTCTCTACGTCAGGGGTGCAGATTATACTTAGGGTGGTGGTGCTGGAGCACCAGGTGGAGTTAACGTAGAAGCATATACCGCCCCCTCTTTTCTTCCCAGACAGTGCTTGGTCACGGTCCGCGCGGAGGAGGTCATAGCCTGGCACCGCAATGGAGTTGTCAGGAATGCCGTCATTTAGCCAGGTCTCGGTGAAGCAGAGAACAGGGGTGCAGCTGCCGATCGAGGGCTTACTGCCAATTAGTAGGAGCAGTTCGTCAACCTTGTTTGGGAGTGAGCAGACGTTCCCTAGCAGGATGGCAGGGATGGGAGAGCGTATGCCCTTCCTCTTGAGTCTCACCCGGGCTCCTGCCCTTCTCCCTCTGTGGCGGCGTTTACTTTTGGAGAATTCGGTGACCCTGACCAGGTGGGTGATGTACGCGCTGACTGCCTTCCACAGGGGAGAGTCTGTAGGGGGATCCCTGGCATGGGGTGGATCTTTGGCGAGGGGGTCCCACTTTAGGAGCTCCTCTCTGGACAGGGTGTCTATGTGCGGCATTTCTCGGGGGGGGGGGGGGGGGGATATGTGATATGGCACAAGAGAGCACGACCTCAAGAGACAGCAAGGGGATGTGGTCCAGCTATACAGGAGGTCAGCGCAATACGGCAACCCGGGAGGCTCAGATTAGTGTATGCGGGGCTCAGATTGTTGCATGGCACAGGAGTGCGTAAGCACTGCAGCAATTCAGGATGGCACAGGAGTGCGTAAGCACTGCAGCAGTTCAGGCTGTGGCATCACTGAACAATACTCCAGTTGTGGCTGTGGCATCACTGAACAATACTCCAGTTCCCCCGCAGCTCCTTAGTTCTGATTTAATATGTGGCCCCAGTCTGTGCACCTCCTAATCATGCTCCTGTACATGGGAGAACTTTGCACATGCGCAGTATGAAAAATCTCTACTGCGCATGCTCAGAATGCTCCTGTGCACAGGAGCATGATCGAGGACCCACATGGCAGTGCATGTGCAGTGGATCATTGACTCGCCAATCGTCTGACCAGAAGAGGGTCACTGCGGGGGACTGAAGGGACACTTAGTGACATCGCAGGCACAGGGCAGCTGCAGGGGGCTGGCAGAAGCCCCAGGTAAGTGAAACACACACACACACACACACACCGAGTACCATATTAATATTTCACTGGCAGGTATTGAAGTAAGTATAACTTGTTAGGTTTAACCACTTGCCAACCGCACGCTTATACCGTGCGTCGGCAAAGTGGCAGCTGCAGGACCAGCGACGCAGTTCTGCGTCGCCGGCTGCAGGCTAATTAATCAGGAAGCAGCCGCTCGCGCGAGCGGCTGCTTCCTGTCAATTCACGGCGGGGGGCTCCGTGAATAGCCTGCAGGCTGCCGATGGCGGCTCGAAGGCTAAATGTAAACACAAGCAGAAATAATCCGCTTTGTTTACATTGTACGGCGCTGCTGCGTAGCAGCGCCGTAAGGCAGATCGGCGATCCCTGGCCAATCAGCGGCCGGGGATTGCCGCCATGTGACAGGGGACGTCCTGTCACTGGCTGCACAGGACGGATAGCGTCCTGTGCAGCCCCGATCCCCGGGGATGAGCAGGTAGGAGAGGGAGGGGGGAATTTCGCCGCGGAGGGGGGCTTTAAGGTGCCCCCCCCCGCAACAAGCCTGCCCACCAGAGCGATCAGACCCCCCCTGCACATCATCCCCATAGGGGGGAAAAAAGGGGGGCGATCTGATCGCTCTGCGTGCCCGCTGATCTGTGCTGGGGGCTGCAGAGCCCACCCAGCACAGATCCCAACAAACAGCGCTGGTCCTTAAGGGGGGGGTAAAGGGTGGGTCCTCAAGTGGTTAAACTTACATGGCTTGAAATGTATAAACATGGTGATAAGCTAAAAAATGTATATTATCTTAAGTGGCGGTAAAAAATAAAAATAGTTTAATAATGATAACGTCAATAGTTGTTATATGATATTTTATCAAAAGACTAGTGACCTTAGCCTATTTAAAAATGTGCTAGGTCTGTCACTAATCCGCCGTGCGCATGTGTGCGCCGCCCACCACGCACCTGCCGTGCGCGAACACACGCCCGCCCCTTCTGGCCCCCGTCCTCCTCCTGCTCTTGGCAGTGTCTCTGCGTCTGTCCCTGCACATGCGCAGTGCAAAAAAGCACTGGCACAGGGATAGATGCAGGGACACTTGCAAATTATGTATAGAGATAATAATTGCATTACTAGAAGTACTACTACCAAAAAGAATGAATAATAATGAAACATTGCTAATCATTGATAAATGTTAACCTGCTCACAAAATAGTATTAATATGTGAATAATTAAAAAAATATTGTGAACATCTTAAACATGAATAGCATAAGTTACTGTATAAAAGGGGGCAGTATAAACTACTGTTTAACAAGAGCCAAACTACCTATAAAAAGCTAAAAGTGCTAAAATTGCAGTGTACAATAAGGTCTAAATTTGTGCACATCATAAAATGATAAATTAAGAACTAGAGGTAAAAATGTTATGCCATAATGTATTTTAGGGTTAAAAAGTTCAATTGTAGGGTATATTAGATTTTGCTTAAGCAGTAAGAAAGCTATGGGCTTGATTCACAAAAGTGTGCTAAGTGTTAGCACGCCAGTGAAAAGCCACTTTGCACGTGCTAACAGCAACACTTTGCACGTGCTAACAGCAACAACTTTGCATGGGCAAACTACTTAGCAGCCAAGTTTGTATGTGCAAAGCTTTTAGGCATGATAACTGAGTTATCACGCTTTAGTGAATTAAGGCCCATATGTGCAAAAGCAAAAATGTGTGCATGCATGTGTAAACGATGTGTGTGTTAATGTGTGTGACCAGTGCATGAGTTCTACATTTCAGAAAATGCTGAAATACATTAACGGAAACACTGTAAAGCTGGAATACACTACAGGGATGACTGAAATAGAGATGGCCCAAATGGTTCACCAGGCAAATAGTTAATGGTGACCAACGCATGTTCTCGTCTATTCCCAAACATATGGCGTGCTCGATTTGCCCCCTATACATTATAATGGAGCCAAAAATTGACCCCTCACCCCAGAGTCAGCAGACACATGGCAGCCAATCAGCTATCCCTCCCACCTGGACTGTCCCGTCCCACCTATCAGAAAGCCATTTTACAGCACCACTCTGACGGTGCTGTTAAGGAGACTAGGGACAGAGCTGTACTGCTATTAGGGAAAGCATTAGTTAGGCCTGTGTTCTGTGTCCCCAGTGCAGTTTCTTGATGCTACGGTACCAATACACCATCTGCATAACCCCAAGAGCTCTTCTAAAGGCTGTGTTTTGATCTTGTGATATTGCGGTTCAGTGTGTGCACACAGTGCACTTTATGTAACATGCGGCGGGATACCGCCGCGGCTGAGAGCGGCATGTCTGTCGCTTCCGCATCTCAGTCGGAGGCGGTCCCTGCCACGCTGTCACAGCCAGGTCCTTCGGCCGCACACAGGGTAAGGGCTACGCGTACGCGCGCCCAGCAGCAGGACCTTTATGCTACAAGAAGGGGAGTCAGCTGACTCGCCGGTCAGCTGACTCCAGCTAGCTGCCTGATTGACTGGGCGTCTGGACGACTCTGCAGAGTGTTCCCAGCATAAAAGGATCTGGCTGCCAGTTGCTCCTCGTCTGCTGTTGCGAATACTACGTGTTAGCGCTCAGACCTTTGATAGCTATAATTATAACTGAATATCATTGTTGATTTATTGTGTATGACCCACTGCTCGTATTTCTGACTCCAATTTTGCCTCCTGATTCTGTACTTAGCTATCTGATCTGTTGCCGATTTCCTGCCTGTACCTCTGACTCTGATTTGTGCCTCCTGATTCTGTACCTTATCTGTCCGACCCGTTGCCGACCTCAGCTTCCTCTTTGACTACGATTAGCCATACGATTTTGTACTGCTGCTGACCGATCCTTACCGACCTTGCCTGTACAACCATTCTATTGGTGATAGTCCCTACAGCCAGGGGGCTATCACATAGGAGTACTCCTGTATACTGTGCATTAATCACCTGTGATGACACTCTTATTAAAGTACTGATTGTGTTAGTGAGCCTTCCGCTGATCTACTATCAGTAAGATACTGATTACTTTTGTCAATATATATCTGCATTAGTGGTGATACTGCAGATCACCACTTAATCAGATATTTGTGCTCTCGCTGACACCTTGTTACACTTTAGCTGTTGCAGACAGGTCCATTCAATGCTTAGTGCTTCAGTACACCCTTCTGAGGGCTGTTTTGCAATTGGGTGCACAGTCCATTCTGGTATACTGGGTGCAATGAAATCTGTGGCTTTGGCACTCCTTACTGAGTGTTTTGGGTACAATGGTTTGGTTGTTGGCAATATCAGTGGGATGGTATGGTGGGGTGTCTCTTAGTAGCACATAGAGTTTGGCTATCAAGTAGCACCTGTCAGTGCTCCTTCCTTTTATTTGCCAATAACCTTATTACTACTTATTACAACAAAATGATCTATACCTTGTTTTTTTCAACACCAATTAGGCTTTCTTTGGGTAGGAAATTTTAGTACCGGTAAGCGTTATTTTATTCCAAATGCATTTTAACGGGAATAGTATGAAAAAATGTAAAATAATAATTGTCAGATTTCAACCATTATAGTTTTAGCACAAAACATGCTACCATAATTAAACCCCATGTATTGTATTTGTCCATTCATCCCGGTTATTACACAGTTTAAAATATGTCCCTATCACAATGTATGGCAACAATATTTTATTTGGAAATATAGGTGTCATTTTTCTGGGGGGGGGGGGGTGTCCTTTCCATAATTAAAAGCCCTTACATAGTAAAATAATAGTAAATATAACCTCATGACAAACATATTAAGGCAACTATTTAGGCATTTTTTAATGCTTTTTTGGGGGGAGGGGACGGGGGAGGCTTTGGAAGTGGAAGGGATTAATTATAGTATTTTTTAAATAATAAACATATGTGTGTGTATTTTTACTTTATCACCACTAGATGGTGTTGCAAACACTATCCTTATTTACAGGAAGTATTCATTTTTTTTTCTACATGGTACATACTTTTGATGCTTCCTGTATCATGAATGGACATGGCCCCTGTTCTGAGTCATGTCCATTCATTCCAGGCATTGTGATTAGTTAGGGGAACCCCAATCATGGATCTCTGTGTCCTGATGGGTACAAGCAGCAGGCGTGCATGCGTACTTGGTAGCGGCGGGGCCGAGTGAAGCATTAAAATGTCCTGGAGCCGTTAAGAGGCTCCAGCAGGACATTTTAATGCGGTGGCTTGCTGCTAAGTGGTTACGGCTGGATCTACCTTACCTCTATTAAATGTTGTTTTAGAGGCTGGAGACATGCTATAAGGGGTATTGGAAAAGCCCTCCCCAACCTTACACTTCATATGCACATACAAGCATACATGTATAAACACACTTTACATTGAATAGATATATATTGAACAGCATGGAGTTGTACACTAGATGTGGATACGTTCAAATTCATTGCTATAGAAAAAAAGGCTCTTTTGTAGTTAGACATTTTTGTAAATAGTCCCTGTTTGATCACCTTTAGGCTTTTTGGTCTCTTCACATCTGGGGGAATTGCAATCCTTCTCTCATCTGTACTCATTATAGTCCAGTTCAGCAGTAGGTCATAAAGGAAGTGCATGAAATGAAGTGATAAAAACTGAACATAAGAGAACCTGACTTCCAAAGATGGCTGCAGTAACATTTGAAGAGAAGGATGGATGAGCAGAAACTTTATAATACATTAAAGCTTGCATATTAGTTTGCTGAAATATATCACTGAAGCCAAGTAACTGCTTTAATGGGATTTCCATACCATCTATTCTTTCGACACAGAAAAGCATATCAAACTCTTTACAGTTCTTTGATTGGACACAATAGAAGTGTATGTTTGTAGATTGTGTAGTTTCTTTTGATAGCAGCATAACTGAAAGTGCGGGTTGGTATTCATTAGATTCCACAATGACGGTGAGGTTCATTTTCATAACAGTAAAGGACACACAAGGTCCAGGAAACTGAAACTTTTCTCCAGTGCCATTTTATTGTATCTTTGTTGAGTTTCCACTTGAAAATGATGCCTATTGTTGAAAAGCACATTTGGAGACCACTAGAGGATAGAGGACATTTCTTGCTATGTACTGTATATGTTAAAAATAATACATACAGTAGCTGATTGCATAAAGAAAAATCATTTTGCAAAAAGTCCCAATTTCTTCTAGGTGCTTATAGGAGCTGAAAAACAGTTCTTAAACTAAAATTCATGTGAACTTAGAACTGTATACTAATCCACATAACATTTAAAATATGCAAACACTAGTGCACATGACAGGCGGGGGCCCTGAGCACTGCCACTACTCGGGACCCCCAAACCAACATGTATCACAATAGGGGAGTGCAGGCAAGGCTGGGAGCTGCCACCACCAGGAACTCGCCCCCACCATTCCTTCAACTTACCAGACACAAAAGGAATGCTCACTCCCATACAGCACTCTGCCACTTATATGTAAGAAGTGCAAATAAATTACACCTAGTCTGCAATACTTAATTAAGCAGAGGCTGAGCAATTCAGCCAAACATTGGAGAGGGCTTCAGTCGCATATAGACAAGGGCTATGTGGCCAGCAGGGGGCTCCAGCATTCAGCAATCTCTCTCTCATCTGCCCACCTCCTAACTAAACTGCATAGGGAGCTTCAAATAAAGTTTAAAATATGCAAACACTAATGCACATGACAGTTCAGGGTGAGTTCCTGGTGGTGGCAGCTCGTGGGCTCGCCTGCGCTCCCCTATTGTGTTAAATGCTGGTTTGGGGGTCCCAAGTAGTGGCAGTGCTTGGGGCCCCCACCTGTCATGTGCACTAGTGTTTACATATTTTAAACTTCATTTGCAGCTCCCTATGCAGTTTAGTTAGGAGGGGGGCAGATAGGAGGGAGATTCCTGTACGCTGGTGCCCCCTGCTGGTCATATAGCCCTTGTCTATATGCAACTGAAGCCCTCTCCAACATTTGGCTGAATTGCTCAGCCTCTGCTTAATTAAGTACTGCAGACTAGGTGTAATGTATTTGCACTTCTTATTGGCTGACTGGCAGTCTGTGGACTATAAATAAGTGGCAGAGTGCTGTCTGGGAGTGAGCATTCCTTTTGTGTTATGTACAAATCCACTTAACAACATGTTCAACAATTAAGCCTATAACCTACATTTACCTCCCTGGCAGTGCATTTCTGTCTGGATTTATGGGTCTAAGAGCGGTACATTTTTTTCAAGAATTTTAGGCCTCCAATTCTTAAGTCTTAACTCACCAAAATATATCAGAATAAAAGCCTGTTAGACGTCCTGCTTATAAATAAAAGACTGGAATACAAAATTGTTGCATTAATTAAATGTATCAATAAACTGAAAAAATAGTGAAACTGTACAAATAAGGCACCAGATTATTATGCAGTATGTACATATGTACACCTAATACACCTCCCATGCCGTGTATGGTATATTTTAACCACTTCACCACTGAGGGGTTTTACCCCCTGAGCACCAGAGCAATTTTCACCTTTCAGCGCTCCTTCCATTCATTCGTCTATAACTTTATTATTACTTATCGCAATGAAATGAACTATATCTTGTTTTTTTCGCCACCAATTAGGCTTTCTTTAGGTGGGACATTATGCCAAGAATTATTTTTTTCTAAATGTGTTTTAATGGGAAAATAGGAAAAATGTGGGGAAAAAAATAATTATTTTTCAGTTTTCGGCCATTATAGTTTTTAAATAATGCATGCTACTGTAATTAAAACCCATGAAACGTATTTGCCCTTTTGTCCCGGTTATAAAACCATTTAAATTATGTCCCTATCACAATGTTTGGCGCCAATATTTTATTTGGAAATAAAGGTGCATTTTTTTCAGTTTTGCGTCCATCCCTAATTACAAGCCCATAGTTTATAAAGTAACAGTGTTATACCCTCTTGACATAAATATTTAAAAAGTTCAGTCCCTAAGGTAACTATTTATGTATTTTTTTTTAATTGTAAATTTTTTAATTTTTTTTTAATTACAAAAAAAAAAAAAAATGGGGAGTGTGGGAGGTAATGAGTTAATTTTATGTGTAAAAGTCATTTATTTGTATGTGAAAAATGTGTAGGGTGTAGTTTACTATTTGGCCACAAGATGACCACAGTAACTTTTTGTTTTAATGCGACCTCCAAGCTTCCTTCCGGAAGCTTGGAGGAAGAATAAGGAGGCTGGACACGTGAGTTTTTTCTCACAATGATCGCGCTGCCCATAGGAGAGCAGCTGATCATTGCGGGGCTTAGATCAACGAACGGGAATGGATTTTCCCGTTCATTGATCTCTGGGCGAGCGGGCGGCGGCGTGTTTACTAGCGGCGGGCGGCGTGTTTACGAGCGGGAGCGCGGGCAGCGTCGGGAACGCGGAAAGTACGTGTTTCTCCGTCCCTGGTTTTTAAAGGATGGAAAAAGGGGCGGAGAATTATGTACGCGCGGGGGTAAAGTGGTTAAAACAGGTAACGGCACAGAGGGCAACATTACAATCAGGGCAGTAGAATCGGGATTCCTTACGAACTTTTGCAGCATACAGCAAATGTCCTGTTTGGCGCATTTTTGGGGGGAGTGGGCAAAATATATTCCATGAAGTGACAGCCAGTGAGGTGCTCCGGGTTCAGTATGTAGAAGTCACATCGCCCAACTCTGGCATCTGCCGAGGTCTGGTATTTGAAGCAGATGCACTCACACATCTTCCAGATGAAGTCAGCATGTGTTACTGGCCTGTCACTGCCCTGCTTGTGGAGGATGTAGGCATTCAACAAGCTTTGTTCCAGGAGATGGCGAAAGATCTTTTTGTAGTATTTCTTTTTGTTACTTACTTACTGCAGGGTAAAAAGTTATCGCCTAGTTGGCTCTATAATCCACCATGACCTGAGGTTTCTGAATGCCTTTACCGCCTCTTGTCCTCATGGTGACAGTCGAGGTGTCATGGACTGGGCTCAGGAGACAGACATCCTTTTTGTCACACCAGCTGAGATCCAGCAGCAGGGGCGTAACAATAGACCATGCAAGGGATGCAGCTGCAGGGGGGCCCAGAAGCCACAGGGGGCCCCATCCTGAGAGACTGACAATTAAGGGCAAGGAGAGAAAAATTGCTCTCTGCACAATTGTTCTAATGACTGCAACTGCTCAGTTATTGAAAAGGAATAATACAAAGTCTTGAAGCGAAAGATTTATATACAGTCCCTATTAAGTGTTCAGCAAGGTCTTGTGTACAGCGCTGTTCTACCCCCAGCCTTTCTACCCCTCCCCATATACTGTAGTGATGCTGGAAGAGTCTGGGCACAGAGAAAAAAAGCTTCCTACTCTCTGCTCAATTGTTCTAATGACTGTGTCTGCTCAAGCAGATTTGTAGACAGTCCCTATTCAGTGCACAGCAGGGTCTTGTGTACAGCGCCCAGCCCCCAACCTCTCTACCCCTTCCCAAGTGCTGTGTACTGTAGTGATAGTGCCCCATCCAAGGTTTTGCAGGGGGGCCCAGTGATTTCTAGTTACGCCCCTGTCCAGCAGCCTTTTGCCACGCAACAATGTCCTCAGTTTTTAGTTTCTGTCTGGCAAAGGTTGATGGCATTTCCCACCTGTTAGGCCTAATAGTGCCGTAGGCATCTGTTTTGTTTTTATGAGAAACTCAAAAAGTTCAGGGGAACTGTAAAAAGTTGTTGGTAGCAACACAATAGCCATTGTTCAGTAAAGGCTCAACCAGTGAAAGTACAGAGGATGTCACCACTCCATAGTTGCTGAACCTGGGGTTGAACTTTGGGCCTTTGCCGGTGTATAGTATAGTGTTCCAGCTGTAACCGGTTGTCGACTCACATAGCATGTAGGATTTTAAGCCAAAGCAGAACCGTTTGGATGCTATATACTGTATCAAACTCAGCCTCCCCTTATAGGCCATCAGACTCTCGTCTACGCTTATGTCCCTCTGTGGTACATAAGTGCTGCAGAAGTTTTCAACCACCATCTGATACACTTCCCAGATTCGTTTAAGTTTTGGTGCAGGGAGTGTGGACTCCTCGAAGGTGTCATTGTTGGTGAAGTGCAAAAATTGCGATAAGTACGATATTCGGACATCACCGTTCCAAAACAAAAGGGTAGCAATAACTTTATTGGTAGACCAATTCCATTTCTGCAGGGGCTTCCCCCCACCCCCTGCAGAATAATTAGGCCAAAAAGAGCCTGTTTGGTAACTGGCTACCATGTCTTGCTCCTGGAAAAGTGCCCTTGTGGAGCAGCCAGGTGTTGGGTGGCATAGCGGTTTGCCTCCACCACTATTTTATCAATGACAGCGGCAATAAAAAAGAGCTGCAGGTAGGCCAGGGGGTTATGTTTGCAGTCTACCTTCAGGCTAGGCTCCCCAGTAAAAGGGAAATGTGGGGGTGGTGGCAGAGACTGACTAGTGTCTATAGGACACCAAATGTGGACATCACAGACCTTGGTGGTGATGGAGTCGCTGTCGCTGGTGCTACCTGGCTCAGATGACAAATATTCAGGTATATCGCTGTCACTCGAGTCCACCAGTGACTGCAGATCTCTGTCCTCAAACTCCACTAGCGCTTGTGGACGGTGTGAAACCCCTTCTGGAGGCTGATGCCATAGCAGATAACAGGCAGGCAGAGGTCGGTGCAGGAAGCAGGTAGAGAGTAGTCAAAGCCAGGCAGAGGTCAGAGCAGGCGGCAGACAGATAGCAGTCAAATCCAGGCAGATGGCTGTGTACCATTTACTGACAGGACATTATTTTGTGGCTGTAATTACTTATCAGCGAGGGTTATGCTATAGTCTGACCCAGTCCGACCTGGTCCCGACCCGGATAGAAACTGTCACTTGCATGCCTGATGTTCAACTCTTTCGAGCAGAGAAAGAAGAAAAAGGAAAACAACCTAGTTATTAAAGTGCTTGGCACTGTACATTCACATGTCTAACTCATTCTGTCACATGTCACCTGGGATGTCTTTTAAAGGGGAACTGAAGAGAGAGGTATATGGAGGCTGTCATGTTTATTTCCATTTAGACAATACCAGTTGCCTGGCAGCCCTGCTGATCCTCTGCCTCTAATACTATTAGCTATAGCCCCTGAACAAGCATGCAGCAGATCAGGTGTTTCAGTGGTTCAGACTTATAAGTCTGATCTGACAAGACTAGCTGCATGCTTGTTTCTGGTTTTAATCAGATACTACTGCAGAGAAATAGACCAGCAGGGCTGCCAGGCAACTGGTATTGATTAAAAGGAAATAAACATGACAGCCTCCATATACCTCTCTCTTCAGTTCCCCTTTAAGAAGAAATAAATATCACAGCCTCCATATATCTTTCACTTCAGGTGTGTATTAAAGATGAATAGATGATTATTTATTGTGTGCAAAAATAAATATTTCTATCAGTACACCTCTTTTGAACTGTGTGTGGCAGCAGCTGCCAGCAGGTTTCAACAACCTGAACACATTTCTTCCAGCCACACAAAACTCAGTGTCATGATTCACTAAAGCCAGAAGCAAATATGATTGGCCTAAGTATGTCAATGTAATCTATTCCCCCCTACTCTCAACTTATCCTTAACCTCTTCCCAACCGCATCACACCAATGGGCGTGGACGCCGCCGCAGCCCCAGGACGACTAACGCCAATCCGTGTAAGGTCCTTGGGGCGTGGTTTGTGGGCGATCATGCGTGCGCCGATGCACGCGCATCCTCGCTCTGATCCCCACTGGGAGACTGTTAGACAGCAAAACTGCCGTCTTTTATTGCTTTACAGCGCTGCAATCTAAGGCAGCGCTGTACTGGAGACAGCCGTGTGATATGGCTGTCCCCTCCAGAAGCAGAAAAGGCTGAAGCCTATGGCAACCGATCACGCTGATTGGCTGGCGGGGGGAGGGAGGGGGGAACATAAAAAAAGAGGAAAATTTAATAGTAAAATAAATAAATACTAGCCAACCCGCGTCGTAGCATACACCGCATCTATCTATCTAATAGAGTACGTGCCTCAACCTTGAAGCAAGAAGAAGTAGGCTTTCCATGAGAAAATGTATGCGTGCTCAAACACCAAGTTTAACCCTAGCAAGTCTGGCTTTGCAAATCCGGCCTAATTGGCTATTCATGAGGCAATGCTCATGCAAATATGCACTTGCTTTCGCATGCCAAACTATGCAGGGTCCAAAAACCAATACCGCAAAGCGATCGCCCTGCGGGTATTAGTTCATGCTACATTAGCACTATCCAGGAGCGCCACGGGGAGGATTCCGAATGCCCCCATACAACCAGGGGACTGCGGGGTCCCAGGCTCTCTTACTGCCTGGGAACCACAGCGGCACCCTGGAGGGGGAGGCTGGGTGGCGCAGCTGCACCCCCCCCCCCCCCAAGTGTGGTCAGCGCCGGGGAGAGCCATCCGCACCCACCTCCCAATATTAAAAACAGGCACTTACCTTAACGTCTATTGCGTTCTGCAACATGCACATTAACTTGGGGGCACCACATGAGAAAGGAGTGAAGCATGGGTCACCCCGAGCTTTAGAGCTCAGGGCTGGCTCACATACAACACTCCGGGGTGGGGGGAGGACAGGCGCAGACAACTCACTCCAGGGCTCACACCACCAGAGCAAGCCATCCACCACCTGCCTCCAAAGGATACAACTGCAAAAAATGCTTTCCATGAGAAAAATTTTGCGTGCTCAAACACCAAGTTTAACCCTAGCAAGTCTGGCTTTCCAAATCTGGCCTAATTGGCTATTCATGAGGCAATGCTCATGCAAATATGTATTTGCTTTCGCATGCCAAACTATGCAGGGTCAAAAAACCAATACTGCAAAGTGCTCTCTCGCTGCCTGGGAACCACAGCGGCACCCCGGAGTGGGAGGCTGGGTGGCGCAGCCGCCCCCCCCCCCCCAAGCGTGGCCAGCGCTGGGGAGAGCCGTCCGCACCCACCTCCTAATATTAAAAACAGCCACTTACCTTAATGTCCATTGGGTTCTGCTACATGCGCATTCATTTTCTCATGGAAAGCATTTTGTGCAGTTTGTATCCTTTGGAGGCAGGTGGTGGATGGCTTGCTCCGGTGGTGTGAATCCTGGAGTGAGTGCGCCTGTCCTCCCCCCCCCCTCTGGAGTGCTGTATGTGAGCCAGCCCTGAGCTCTAAAGCTCGGGGTGACCCATGCATCTCTCCTTTCTCATGTGGTGCCCCCAAATTAATGCGCATGTAGCAGAACGCAATGGACGTTAAGGTAAGTGCCTGTTTTTAATATTGGGAGGTGGGTACAGACGGCTCTCCCCGGCGCTGGTCACACTTGGGGGGGGGGGGGCGTCCACGCCACCCAGCCTCCCCCTCCGGGGTGCCGCTGTGGTTTCCAGGCAGTGAGAGAGCCTGGGACCCTGCGGTCCCCCCAGTTGTATAAAAAGAGGGCATTGGGAATCCTCCCCGTGGCGCTCCTGGAGGCCTGGAGCACACCAAAAACTGCTAGCAGATCCGCAAAATGCTAGCAGATTTTGAAACGCTTTTTCTTATTTTTCTGTAGCATTTCACCTAGCATTTTGCGGTTTTGTAAAGCGTTTTTGGTGTAGTAGATTTCATATATTGTTACAGTAAAGCTGTTACTGAACAGCTTCTGTAACAAAAACGCCTGCAAAACCGCTCTGAACTGCCGTTTTTCAGAGCGGTTTGTGTTTTTCCTATACTTTACATTGGAGGCAGAAACGCCTCCGCAATCCAAAAAATGCCTCACCTCTTGGTATGCGTTTCAGCAAAACGCCTCCCGCTCTGGTGTGCACCAGCCCATTGAAATACATTACCCAAGCGTATCCGCAGCCGAAAGTGGATCGCAAAACGCTGCCGAAGCACTCTGGTGTGCACTAAGCCGGATAGTGCTAATGTAGCATGTAGCAGGGTGACTGCTTTGTGGTATTGGTTTGTGCATGCATTTGCATGAGCATTGCCTTTGCCTCATGAATAGCCAATTAGGCCAGATTTGCAATGTCAGACTTGCTAGGGTAAGGCCTCTTTTCCATGGACTGTGAATAGGCAGTGAAATGGCTCTCAAACTCTCACAACTGCTCACTGCTGCCTGGTAACTGCTCACTGCTGCCTGGTAACTGCTTGCTGCTGCCTGGTAACTGCTTGCTGCTGCCTGGTAACTGCTTGCTGCTGCCTGGTAACTGCTTGCTGCTGCCTGGTATCTGCTCGCTGCTGCCTGGTAACTGCTTGTTGCTGCCTGGTAACTGCTTGTTGCTGCCTGGTATCTGCTCACTGCTGCCTGGTAACTGCTTGCTGCTGCCTGGTAACTGCTTGTTGCTGCCTGGTATCTGCTCACTGCTGCCTGGTAACTGCTTGCTGCTGCCTGGTAACTGCTTGTTGCTGCCTGGTATCTGCTCACTGCTGCCTGGTAACTGCTTGCTGCTGCCTGGTAACTACTTGCTGCTGCCTGGTATCTGCTCACTGCTGCCTGGTAACTGCTTGCTGAGCACACAGCTCAACAGTCCGTGGAAAAGAGGCCTTAAACTTGGTGTTTGAGCACGCATAAATTTTCTCATGCAAAGTACTTCTTCTTCTTGTTTGAAGGTTGAGGCACTTATATATATAGATTGAAAAAAAAATTAACACTGGGAAAGGGATCAGAGCCCACCAACAGAAAGCTCTGTTGTTGGGAATAAACGGGGGAGGGGGATAACTTGTGTGCTGACATCTGTGGCAACTTTAAGCTGCAGTGGACAATTTACATAAAAATGGCCTGGTCTTTAGGGGGATTGAACACTGCGGTCCTCAAGTGGTTAAAGGAAAGCTAAACTGAGAGGGCTATGGATTTTTCCTTTTAAAATAATACAAGTTGCCTGACTCTCCTGCTGAGCCTGTGTCTCTAATACTTTTAGCCACAGCCCCTCAACAGGCATGCGGATCAGGTGCTCTGACCAGTGGTGCTCAAATGTACCCAAATTCGATTCGAGTACATTCGAATTCGGGTCCGGGTCAAATTCGGATTTGGTTGTGATCACGCCCATTGAATTCGATTTGAGTTTGAATTTTAGTCGTGATCGGTAATTGAATTCGGGTAATAGTCGTGATCACAAATTTGGATAGCCTTCAAGCCAAATTTTTTTTAAGTGAACTCACAATTAAATAGGTGTAATGTAAAAAAAAAAAAATTGATGGAAAACTTTTTTCTGTATTTCTTGTTCATACTTCTTCACCGTCTTTATCTTCTTCTTTTTCTTCTCTCCATCTTTTTCTTCACTGTGTTCTTTTTCTGTTTTACCATCTTCTTTCTCGTCATCATTCATCACCATCATCTTCATCATCTTCTTCTTCACTGGCACCTGGTTCTTCTTCTTCTTCACCTGGTTCTTCTTCTTCTTATGGTTCATCTTCACTTGGTTTTTCATCTTCTTCTTCACCTGGTTCTTCTTTGTCTTCTTCTTCTTTATCATCATCATCTGGTTCTTCTTCTTCATCGTTATCTGGTTTTTCTTCTTCTTCAATTATCTGGTTCTTCTTCTTCCTCATCATCATCATCATCATCATCATCATCTGGTTCTTCTTCTCCTGGTTCTTCTTCTTCTTTTTCTTCACCTGGTTCTTCTTCCTTCCCTGGTTCTTCTTCTTCTTGTTCTTCTTCTTCACCTGGTTCTTCTTCTTCTTTTTCTTCACCTGGTTCTTCTTCATCTGGTTCTTCTTCTTCTTTTTCTTCACCTGGTTCTTCTTCTTATTTTTCCTTTTCTTATTCTTCTTCTTCACCTGGTTTTTCTTCTTCTTCTTCTTCACCTGGTTCTTCTTCTTCTCCTGGTTCTTCTTCTTCTTCACCTGGTTATTCTTCCTCTTCTTCACCTGGTTATTCTTCTCCTGGTTCTTCTTCTTCACCTGGTTCTTCTTCTTCTTCTTCACCACCACCACCATCTTTTTTTTTTCTTTTGTGTTCATATTCTTCCTCTTGTACCCAACAATGTATTTTCCCTTACAGAACTCAACTGTTGTAAAAAAAAATTTCAACAGCATAGCTAAATTTGTGGCGTAAATAGCTATTGGCGCATGGCATCAGCGCATAATTCTGTGGACCCTGGCGGTGGGAACACAGACAGCAGAAGGTTAAATACAGCAGCAGCAGGAGGACGAGGAGTGACGTTTGGCAGCAGGCAATGTAATGGGGCCATGGTACCTAGCGTTGGTATGACGGCTGTAAATAAACACCAACAGCCGGAGGTTCCGGACAGCAGTCATGCAGCCCACATTGTGCCCAATGCACAACTGGGACAGCACAGTTTTCAACCCAGACACCTAAGAACTTTATTTTACAACCAAATGTAGCTATTGTAGTGGCGTAATAGCTAGTGGCGCATGGCAGCAGCGCACAATTCTGTGGACCCTGGGGGTGGGAACACAGACAGCAGGAGGTTAAATACAGCGGCAGCAGGAGGAGGAGGAGGATGAGGAGGAGTGACGTTTGGCAGCAGGCAATGTAATGGGGCCATGATACCTAGCGTTGGTACTACGGCTGTAAATAAACACCAACAGCAGGAGGTTCCGGACAGCAGTCGTGCAGCCCACATTGTGCCCAATGCACAATTGGGACAGCACAGTTTTCAACCCAGACACCTCAGATTTTATTTTTTTTACAACCAAATGTAGATATTGTAGTGGTGTAATAGCTAGTGGTGCATGGCAGCAGCGCACAATTCTGTGGACCCTGACGGTGGGAACACAGTCAGCAGGAGGTTAAATACATCGGCAGGAGGAGGAGGATGAGGAGGAGTGACGATTGGCAGCAGGCAGTGTAATGGGGCCATGGTACCTAGCGTTGGTACCACGGCTGTAAATAAACACCAACAGCAGGAGGCTCCAGACAGCAGTCGTGCATCCCACATTGTTCCTAATGTACAACTGGGACAGCACAGATTTCAACCCAGACACCTCAGAATTTTTTTTACAACCAAATGTAGCTATTGTAGTGGCGTAATAGCTAGTGGCGCATGGCAGCAGCGCCTAATTCTGTGGACCCTGACGGTGGGAACACAGACAGCAGGAGGTTAAATACAGCAGCAGCAGGAGGAGAAGAAGTGACGTTTGGCAGCAGGCAATGTAACGGGGTCATGGTACCTAGCGTTGGTACTATGGCTGTGAATAAACACCAACAGAAGTAGGTTCCAGACAGCAGTCGTGCAGCCCACATTGTGCCCAATGCAAAATTGGGACAGCACAGTTTTCAACCCAGACACCTCAGAATTTTTTTTTTACAACCAAATGTAGCTATTGTAGTGGCATAATAGCTAGTGGCGCATGGCAGCAGCGCACAATTCTGTGGACCCTGGCGGTGGGAACACAGACAGCAGGAGGTTAAATACAGTGGCAGCAAGAGGAGGAGGAGGATGAGGAGGAGTGAAGTTTGGCAGCTGGCAATGTAACGGGGCCATGGTACCTAGCGTTGGCACTACGGCTGTAAATAAACACCAACAGAAGGAGGTTCCGGACAGCAGTCGTGCAGCCCACATTGTGCCCAATGCAAAATTGGGACAGCACAGTTTTCAACCCAGACACCTCAGAATTTTTTTTTTACAACCAAATGTAGATATTGTAGTGGCGTAATAGCTAGTGGCGCATGGCAGCAGCGCACAATTCTGTGGACCCTGACGGTGGGAACACAGACAGCAGGAGGTTAAATACATCGGCAGGAGGAGGAGGATGAGGAGGAGTGACGATTGGCAGCAGGCAGTGTAATAGGGCCATGGTACCTAGCGTTGGTACCACGGCTGTAAATAAACACCAACAGCAGGAGGCTCCAGACAGCAGTCGTGCAGCCCACATTGTGCCCAATGCAAAATTGGGACAGCACAGTTTTCAACCCAGACACCTCAGAATTTTTTTTTTACAACCAAATGTAGCTATTGTAGTGGCGTAATAGCTAGTGGCGCATGGCAGCAGCGCACAATTCTGTGGACCCTGACGGTGGGAACACAGACAGCAGGAGGTTAAATACATCGGCAGGAGGAGGAGGAGGAGAATGAGGAGGAGTGACGATTGGCAGCAGGCAGTGTAATGGGGCCATGGTACCTAGGATTGGTCCCACGGCTGTAAATAAACACCAACAGCAGGAGGTTCCAGACAGCAGTCGTGCAGCCCACATTGTGCCCAATGCAAAACTGGGACAGCACAGTTTTCAACCCAGACACCTCAGAACTTTTTTTTTTTACAACCAAATGTAGATATTGTAGTGGCGTAATAGCTAGTGGCGCATGGCAGCAGCGCACAATTCTGTGGACCCTGACGGTGGGAACACAGACAGCAGGAGGTTAAATACATCGGCAGGAGGAAGAGGATGAGGAGGAGTGACGATTGGCAGCAGGCAGTGTAATAGGGCCATGGTACCTAGCGTTGGTACCACGGCTGTAAATAAACACCCAAAACAGACAAATGATAAGCGCTCAAGGATGCACCTGAATTGTAAGCCATCAGCGGCAATGCAGAGCCCCCTAGGGCTGAATACATGCCTCTAATGCAAAACAGATGCAAAATTATGTGCTAACTCTAATCTAAAAATTTGAGAGTGAATTTAAAACAGTGAAGGCAGCTAGCCAATAGTATACTTACATTTAAGTTTGCACAGTGGGAGACATGGCAGCGCTTTCAAACAACCTCATACCTGAAGGATTTAACTGCAATGGTGAGCAGAGCTCCAGAAACTGGACTAAATTACACACCCAGCATACACTGCAGGCAAAGAGAGGGAGGGGGAATTAGTGATTAAGCTGCATCAGTGGGCAGAGCTCCAGAGACTGGACTATATTACACACCCTGCATCACTATAGACCAAGGGGGGGTGTTAGCTTCAGTGATAATTAGTGCACAAATTATGACCTAATAGACTTCCCCACGGCGGTGACGTACCCCCTTGGGGAAGACCTACCTCTAACCTAGCAATAAAAACATAATTCCTCGTGCTGCTATTCATAAATGGTATACACATTTCATAAGACAAACAAAACAGACAAATGATAAGCGCTCAAGGATGCACCTGAATTGTAAGCCCACTGTGCAAACTTAAATGTAAGTATACTATTGGCTAGCTGCCTTCACTGTTTTAAATTCACTCTCAAATTTTTAGATTAGAGTTAGCACATAATTTTGCATCTGTTTTGCATTAGAGGCATGTATTCAGCCCTAGGGGGCTCTGCATTGCCGCTGATGGCTTACAATTCAGGTGCATCCTTGAGCGCTTATCATTTGTCTGTTTTGTTTGTCTTATGAAATGTGTATACCATTTATGAATAGCAGCACGAGGAATTATGTTTTTATTGCTAGGTTAGAGGTAGGTCTTCCCCAAGGGGGTACGTCACCGCCGTGGGGAAGTCTATTAGGTCATAATTTGTGCACTAATTATCACTGAAGCTAACACCCCCCCTTGGTCTATAGTGATGCAGGGTGTGTAATATAGTCCAGTCTCTTGAGCTCTGCCCACTGATGCAGCTTAATCACTAATTCCCCCTCCCTCTCTTTGCCTGCAGTGTATGCTGGGTGTGTAATTTAGTCCAGTTTCTGGAGCTCTGCTCACCATTGCAGTTAAATCCTTCAGGTATGAGGTTGTTTGAAAGCGCTGCCATGTCTCCCACTGTGCAAACTTAAATGTAAGTATACTATTGGCTAGCTGCCTTCACTGTTTTAAATTCACTCTCAAATTTTTAGATTAGAGTTAGCACATAATTTTGCATCTGTTTTGCATTAGAGGCATGTATTCAGCCCTAGGGGGCTCTGCATTGCCGCTGATGGCTTACAATTCAGGTGCATCCTTGAGCGCTTATCATTTGTCTGTTTTGTTTGTCTTATGAAATGTGTATACCATTTATGAATAGCAGCACGAGGAATTATGTTTTTATTGCTAGGTTAGAGGTAGGTCTTCCCCAAGGGGGTACGTCACCGCCGTGGGGAAGTCTATTAGGTCATAATTTGTGCACTAATTATCACTGAAGCTAACACCCCCCCTTGGTCTATAGTGATGCAGGGTGTGTAATATAGTCCAGTCTCTGGAGCTCTGCCCACTGATGCAGCTTAATCACTAATTCCCCCTCCCTCTCTTTGCCTGCAGTGTATGCTGGGTGTGTAATTTAGTCCAGTTTCTGGAGCTCTGCTCACCATTGCAGTTAAATCCTTCAGGTATGAGGTTGTTTGAAAGCGCTGCCATGTCTCCCACTGTGCAAATGTAAATAAACACCAACAGCAGGAGGTTCCGGACAGCAGTCGTGCAGCCCACATTGTGCCCAATGCACAACTGGGACAGCACAGATTTCAACCCAGACACCTCAGAATTTTGTTTTACAACAAAATGTAGCTATTGTAGTGGCGTAATAGCTAGTGGCGCATGGCAGCAGCGCCTAATTCTGTGGACCCTGGTGGTGGGAACACAGACAGAAGGAGGTTAAATACAGAGGCAGCAGGAGAAGGAGGAGGAGGAGTGAAGTTTGGCAGCAGGCAATGTAACGGGCTATGGTACCTAGCGGTGGTACCACAGCACCTAAAGGAAAACCAGGCCAAAGTAGCAGGGGACTGAAGGTTGATGTTGTCAGTTGTCACAATAATTCCCAGGCACCTCATGTCCTCCTGTTGCCGATAACAGGGGCCTGGAACGTGCCTTCAATCCAGACCTGGTTGACCTTCAGGAATGGCATTCTAACCACGGACTCTGTGGACAGACGAGAGCGCTTCTCGGTGACCACACCACTGGCCGCACTGAAGCACCTCTCGGACAGCGTGCTGGAAGAGGGGCAAGACAGGACTTCCAGGGCGTATTGCGCCAGCTCACTCCAGATCTGCAACCGCTCGACCCAGTACTCCAAGGGGTCCACAGGCTCCTCGCTGCCGGTGTCAAGCCTGCTGAAGGACCCCATGTAGTCGGCCACCATTCGGGTCAGGCGCTGGCTGTGACTTTGAGAGGACGATGCTGCTGCACGCACCTCCTCTCTTGACTGCTCTACCGTCATGTAGAGCGCCTTAGTCAATGACAGCAGGTCTCCTGGGTGCCTGACGCTGCTGCTGGCTGCAGGCACCAGCTGCTGTGCTGGCTGGACAGGGACAGAGGGGGTGGAAGGCTGGGGGAAGGCTTACTCCAGTTGCCGAACAAGGATCTGCTGCAACTCCCTTGTTCGCTGCTCACGGTCTCCAGCATGCAGGAACTGACTCACCTTCCCCTTCAGCCGTGGGTCCAGGATCATGCTGATGCAGGCGTCCTCTCGAGCACATACCTGCTTGACCCTGGGGTCTGAGCGCAGGCAACGCAGCATGTGCGCTGCCATGGGGAACAGGGTGGTCCGTCCAGCAGAGACATCAGGGTCAGCGCCTGCAAAGCTGTCCTCCTCTGTCCCCTGAGCCTCTTCCTCCTCTCTCCACCCTCGCACCACTGCAGCTGCGCTACGCTGTTCCAGCTGGATCAGGGCCTCCTCTCCCACATCCACCAGATCACAAAGTGCCCTGTCCAGCAGACAAATAAAGGGCACCCATTGGCAGAGGGATGCCTGCTTCTTGCTCACCAGGTTGGTTCCCTACAGGAAGGGAGCCAACACCAAGCAGACCTGCTGCATCTGCCCCCACTGTGCGTTGAAGAGGAGCCGGAGTTTGGTGGTGCCGGCGAGAGTGCCCTCAACGATGTGGCAGTTGACAGCCCTCCTCTGCTCAACCAGCCACTCCAACATCGCCAGGGTGGATTTTCACCGAGTTGGCACATCGATGATTAGCCGGTTTCGTGGCAGGTCCTCGCGCTGCTGTATGTCAGACAGGTTTGCTGCGGCAGCTGCAGAGAGGCAGAAAGTACACACAATTTTCCTTGCCACTTTCAAAAGAATGTCCATCCCCTGGTAGGTGCGCAGGAACTTCTGCACCACCAGGTTCAAGACGTCGGCCAAGCAGGGGACGTGGGTCAAGTGTCCTCTGTTGATGGCAGACAGCAGGTTGGCCGCATTTTCGGACACCACCAATCCGACTCTGAGGTCTCTGGGGGTCAGCCACATCGTCTCCTGCTCCCTCAGGTAGCGGAGCATGTTGGCTGCCGTCGGTTGGGTCTTCCCAAGACTGACCATCAGCGCTTGGCAGTGGCGGGCCTTCACACTGCTGTTGAGGCAGGTTCACTTGGCAGCGCAAGCTGCTGCTTTTCCCCTGACCCCGCATGGTGGCACCACATAGTGGGTGACTGGTGCTGCTACTGCTGATGCGCCCAAGAATGGACCTGCTGCTTCCTTGCTGGCACATTCCACTAGGCTGATCCAGTGGGCCGTGAAAGACAGGTATCGGTCTGTCCTGAAACGGCTGCTCCATGAATCCATGGTGACGTGGATCCGCTCACTCATGGCGTGATCGAGCGCGCGGCTCTTGTTCGCCATTTCAAAGCGGTGCAGTTCTGGGATCACCGTTTGGGAGAAATAGTGGCGGCTGGGGAGTTGCCACCCCGGAATCCCGTACTGCAGGAGCATTCTCATGTCACTCCCCTCCTGCACAAAGGAATATAGCAAGAGCTGGGAGCACATGGCCTGGGCAAGCAACCCATTCAGCACCCGAATGCGCCTGTTGGTGGGAGGCAGCACCTTGGTCATGACTAGTTTGTCTGCACGGGAGGAAGAGGAGGTGACTGTGGAGGTAACAGATGACGAGGCCACTGTGGACTGGCTGCCCGGAGAGGAGCAGTGAGTTGCTGTGCTCCTGCTGCTGATGCTGGATGAGCAGGAGGGTGGGTTGCTGCTGCTGCTGCTAAAGTCTGTGCAGTGGCTGTCTGGCTCTGACCACTGCCTGCGCCACTGTCCTTCAGCTTCAGAAACTCATTGTAGTCCTGAAAATGTTTGGTCTCCAAGTGGGTCTGCAGGCACGAGGTACCCAACTTGTTGAGATCGCGACCTCTGCTCAGGCTGGCACCGCAACTGTGGCAAATGGCACAGGTCTTGTCGTCTTTGCACACAGTGAAGTACACTGTGGATTTCAACTTGCCCTTCAAGCTTGAGGGCTGAGGAGCCTTTTTGCCTTTGGAGGGCTGTTTTTTTTGTGAGGAGCTTTGGTGCGGGTGGTGGTGGTAGCGGCTGAAGCAGCAGGCTGTGGCTCCTGCCTTCCACGCCCTGTGCTGGTCGCCATGCTGCTGCCGCGCCTCCTCCTCCAATAATCAGCTGCCTTCAACCAACTGTGCTGGTGGTGGCACATAGGGATGATCCAGCGCCTCATCATCATCATCCCCAAACATCTCCTCTGAGCCCGCCTCAACCAACTCCTCGGCCCCAACATCCCCTGCATCAGGCCCCTCCTCCTCCTCCTCATCAAATTGTGGTTGTTGTGCGCCAACAACAAACTCCTCCACCTCATACTCCTCCTCCTCCTTGCATGCCCCATCATCTTCTCCTCAAACTGCTCCACAACATCCCTGAAAACGCTTGTGGTCCCTGGGGTGAAGAGCGAGCTCAGTGAGGGCAGGCTGGTCACTGGGCTCGACGTGACCTCAAGCGGTGGTGGAGGCCTGCTGCGGACCAGAGTGCTGGTGGTGGTGGCACTGGTGTCGCTGGCACTGGAGGTCTGGCTGGAAACAGTACCTTACTGCTCCACCATCATTTCCACCACAGCCTGTGCCTGACTCTCCGCAAAGGGCCGGGGGCAACGACCCAAGGCAAAGATGGGCGCAACACACAGCTGTTGCGCCTCTGCTCCCTCCTCCACAACTCTGCGGTCAGTGGCTGGCGGCAGACCAGTCACAGACCTGCTGTTGTTGGCAGTGGCTGCCGCAATGGCGCTGCCTCTCCTGATGGTGCCTCGCCCTCTACCTCTGCCAGTCATTGTGCAATAATATACAAATACAATAAGAAAAACAAAAAATATATATATATAAAAGGCGGGAAAGGATGTAAACTTTAATAAAGTGTCTGGGTTGGTGGTGACTGGTGGTGAGCGACAAAAAAAAATGAAAGTTTTTTTTTAACCACTTGAGGACCGCAGGCTTTACCCCCCTTAAGGACCAGACCCTTTTTTTCCATTCAGACCACTGCAGCTTTCACGGTTTATTGCTTGCTCATACAACCTACCACCTAAATTAATTTTGTCTCTTTTTCTTGTCACTAATAAAGCTTTCTTTTGGTGCTATTTGATTGCTGCTGCGATTTTTACTTTTTATTATATTCATCAATAAAGACATGAATTTTGTCAAAAAATGATTTTTTTAACTTTCTGTGCTGACATTTTTCAAATAAAGTAAAATTTCTGTATACATGCAGCACGAAAAATGTGGACAAACATGTTTTTGATTTAAAAAAAACCTATTCAGCCTATATTTATTGGTTTGGGTAAAAGTTATAGCGTTTACAAACTATGGTGCAAAAAGTGAATTTTCCTATTTTGAAGCATCTCTGACTTTTCTGACCACCTGTCATGTTTCTTGAGGGGCTAGAATTCCAGGATAGTATAAATACCCCCCAAATGACCACATTTTGGAAAGAAGACATCCCAAAGTATTCACTGAGAGGCATAGTGAGTTCATAGAAGATATTATTTTTTGTCACAAGTTAGCGGAAAATGACAGTTTGTGACAAGAAAAAAAAAAAGTTTCCATTTCTGCTAACTTGTGACAAAAAAAAAAATGAAATCTGCCACATACTCACCATGCCCCTCTCTGAACACCTTGAAGTGTCTACTTTCCAAAATGGGGTAATTTGTGGGGTGTGTTTACTGTCCTCGCATTTTGGGGGGTGCTAATTTGTAAGCACCACTGTAAAGCCTAAAGGTGCTCATTGGACTTTGGGCCCCTTAGCGCAGTTAGGCTGCAAAAAAGTGCCACACATGTGGTATCGTCATACTCAGGAGAAGTGGTATAATGTATTTTGAGGTGTATTTTTACATATACCCATGCTGGGTGGTAGAAATACCTCTGTAAATGACAATCTTTTGATTTTTTTACACACAATTGTCCATTTACAGAGATATTTCTCCCACCCAGCATGGGTATGTGTAAAAATACACCCCAAAACACATTGTACTACTTCTCCCGAGTACAGCGATACCACATGTGGGGCACTTTTTTGCACTCTAACTGCGCTAAGGGGCCCAAAGTCCAATGAGTACCTTTAGGATTTCAAGGGTCATTTTGCGGCATTTGGTTTCCAGACTACTCCTCACGGTTTAGGGCCCCTAAAATGCCAGGGCAGTATAGGAACCACACAAATGACCCCATTTTAGAAAGAAGACATACCAAGGTTCTCTGTTAGGAGTATGGTGAGTTCATAGAAGATTTAATTTTTTTGTCACAAGTTAGCAGAAATTGATTTTTATTGTTTTTTTTCACAAAGTGTCACTTTCCGCTAACTTGTGACAAAAAAATAAAATTTGTGGGGTTCCTATACTGCCCTGGCATTTTAGGGGCCCTAAACCGTGAGGAGTAGTCTGGAAATCAAATGCCGCAAAATGAACTGTGAAATCCTAAAGGTACTCATTGGACTTTGGGCCCCTTAGCGCAGTTAGGGTGCAAAAAAGTGCCACACATGTGGTATCGCCGTACTCGGGAGAAGTAGTATAATGTGTTTTGGGGTGTATTTTTACACATAACCATGCTGGGTGGGAGAAATACCTCTGTAAATGACAATCGTGGTTGGGGTGTCTTGGCACCCTATGGGAAAAAAAAGATACAGGAGACAAAAAAGGGAGCCCGATAGTGCAGTATGTCAATAGTAGGTGTGTGGAGAAATCAATTGATTGAAAGGGCTACTCACAAAGGAGGGTTGCAAGGGGCAACCGACCACAGGAAGCAGGTGGAGACCATAAACCCGACTCCACTCGGGGTGGTCCTGGGCGGACCTGGTTGCGGTCGCTCTCTTAGATGAAAAAGGATGCACAAAACATTAACCGTGGTAAAACAACGGGTGTTCTGTCACCACCCCTCGGACAAACATGTACGGGGGCATAACTATGCACAATAAGGGAAAGAGGCGCCCTGATTTGAATAAAAGCTTTTAAAACCAGTTTAAAAACGAAAAAGAAAAATGAGGTATCTTACCTCAATGACGAAATCTCTGTAAACTTACAAAAGATTTTTATTTGAGCACAGGCAACGCGTTTCGCGGGTCTGAGCCCGCTTCCTTAGGCCAATACAGTGCCTAGAACAGCAGAAAGAGTTCCTCAATGTACATACATATACATATTTCATAAAAAATTATAAAAATAATAACGGTCAGAGTACATATATAAATGAATAAATAGCATAACATGAATTTAATTTGGCAGATTTATCCATGCCCTAATAGTTGATTCCATGCTGTGCATATGCAAACGCATATTTATGCGCACACACACACACATCAAAGAGAACACACTACTGTGTCTCATATCTAAGGGCAAACTTGATGGTTTAGTCTAAGCTCCATTTGCTGTAATGCACAATACCATTATTATTATGCACCTTCTAGATGAATGATAAATATATAATATATATAGATATATATATGGAAAAAAATAAATTATATACAGACCAAGGAAAAAAAAAAAAAAAGGGGGGGGGGGGGGTTCCATTGATGATAATGTATGCATCGTCAATTAAAAAGAACTAGGAACATAGTGGATAGTATTCTAAAATTAGCCATGCGCCCATAGGTATGATATAATATAAAACACAGATATCTAGCAATGTATAAAAAATATAAACATATATATACACATATATACATATATACACACATACATACACACACAACAACATAAGAAATACTAAAAACTTGGCCAGTTCTAAACAAAGACAAAATCCAGGCAGCGCTGCAAGCATTTCACAGTGTTGCTCTGCATAAGTAAAAGGAACTGGTCACTGACTTTTAAAAGCATTGCAGTACATTGTGCACAGCATAACACATGTTCAGTCAGCAGGGGGAGTAAAAAGGCAGGATACAATGGAGACCAGAAAACAACGTTGTAATACTCACCAAATGACAGAAATCATGTAGCATAGGGAGCCTCTACAGGACATTCCCTGTCTCTGCATTATATAACCTTACTTGATTTGTTTAAGCAGCTGCAGGTCTGCACACTCTCAGCAGATTAGGGAAGAGGAGGGTGCGTGATGATGTAATCACAGGAAGTAGTGGTGGGGCCATATTGGAAAGGGGCATAGCATAGGAAGGCAATGTATTTTGCCAGTCCTACGCTGGATTCATAGAAAAGATAGGACCAGGAGTTGATGTATTAAATTATTTGGCCACTAGATGGCGATGGGACTTTCTCATTAGCATCTCATTGCTAGTGGACTGGATTTCTGTTCTCATAGTGATAGATTTTGACAGTTAGTTGGTGAAAGACAAAATATATATTAAAATACATTGGCGCAATAGTGGATTATTTAGATAAATATCTAATAGTTAGTGGTAAAAATAGTGATTAGATGAATTAAATTATATAGGAATCTTTGCATTAAACACGATTATACAACAAAACTGCATTGTTTTGTGGTATATATCTCTCTGTTTAGCACATATATAATGCTCAGGACGTGTATATAATAGTTTATGTGTCACTCTCAAAATCATATGAGTGATGTCATAAGGATAAGATATTTTTATTTTTTATATTTTCCAATATGTATGAAATGTGTGCATATGAGTGGTGTAGATGAGAATGACTATGTGGTGGAATGATTTTATTGGCAGGTGGATGGCCGAGCTGAGAGAAAGAAAAGAAAAGTGGGGTTGGTGTGTGAGGGGAGGGAAGAGTGAGGGGGAGAAGGATGAATTGGAACATTGTTATACAGGATAATAAGCAAACATTGGTGTGTGTCATGCATGATAACTTGTGGGGGGGGGGGACCCAGATGACAGGCTAGTTCGGAAAAATTTGTACTTAATGTCGGAGCTAGATTAGTAATTGTGCTCCAGGCATTCATTGAGTCCTTCTGGTTTCAATGTTCTTAATTTGAAAATCCAAAACATTTCTCTAGCCCGAAGGCAAGTCATGCGTTCGGTATGGGACAGGTTGTTAGATACGTATTCAACTGGCATGAATGTGAAGAGCCTATGATCTGAATTATGAAATTCTGCAAAATGTCTTGAGAGGCTATGTTTGGCATATGCTTTTTGAATATTCCTCCTGTGTTGTCCTATGCGAGCTCTTGTTTGTTGACTTGTGCGGCCGACATATTGTTTATTACAAGGACAAGTTATCAAATAGATGATGTGTGTAGTGCTGCAAGTGAAATAGTGGTCAATGCTGAATGTTTCTTGAGTGACAGTGCATTTAAAAGAGGAGGTTCCTGGGTGCAGGTATTCACAGGCTAAGCATTTTTGTGAATGGCATCTTTGTATACCAGGGGAGATTTTGAGGGTGGGTTCCCTGGGGGCAAGTGCTCGTGGTCTGCTCGGGGCTATGATGTTCTTTAAGGTTTTGGCTCTTCTGAATATCAGTTTGGGCTTGGATTCTAGTTTTGGACAAAGGTAAGGGTCTTTAAGCAATGTTGACCAGTGTTTATTGATAACAGATCTTATATTGTTGTGGTTAGAGCAGAAGCGGGTAATGAACGAGGGTTGTGTGTCAGTGGCTGTGACTTTCCTTTTTTGTGTGGTAAGGAGGGATCTTTGTTCTAGAAGTCTCGCTCTTGTTCTAGCTGATTTTATCAGGGGTTTTGGGAAGGATCGTTCCAAAAATTTGCTTTCTAGGGTGTCTGCCTGGTTGTCAAATGTAGATGTATCTGAACAGTTTTTGCGTATCCGTCTGAACTGCCCGAATGGAATGTTTGTTTTCCAACTCTTGTCTTGTAATGGACATATGAGTTCGCATCAACCTTTTTAAAAAAGGTTTTTGATTTAACAACATTGTTTTCTACATAAAGGGTTATGTCCAGAAAATCTATGGTATAAGGATGGGTATTGACGGTAAAGGAAAGCCCCCAATCGTTGTTGTTGATGGAGTCCACAAATTGACCAATCGAGTCAACTTCTCCTTCCCAGATTAGTATAATATCATCTATGTACCGCCAGTACTTAACCACATTGCTCTGATAGGGGTTTTGACTCAAAAATAGCTTCTCAAAAAGGCCCATCGTCAGATTTGCATAGGATGGTGCTAGATTAGCACCCATGGCTGTGCCTCGGATCTGTAGGTATATCGTTTTTTGGAATGAAAAAATGTTATGGGTAAGTATGACTTTGGTGGCATGTAAGAGGAAGTTTTTTTGGGGGATGGGCATAGTGGTGTCTGAGTATAGGAAATGGGCTAGCGACTGGAGGCCAATATTGTGTTTGATGTTAGTGTAGAGGGCAGCTACATCCAAGGTAACCCAATGGTAACTCGGCAACCATTCGAAAGATGTAAGTTCTTCAAGGAATTGGCTAGAGTCTCTCAGGTAAGAAGGGAGTGATATGACGTATTTTTGTAGAAAGTGATCGATATATTCTGACAATGGAGAGGTGAGTGATCCTATACCAGAGATTATTGGGCGACCAGGGGGATTTTTTATCGACTTATGAATTTTTAGTAGAAAATAGAAAAACGGCAACTTAGGATGTGCAGTGGTGAGAAAATCCTTTTCATCTTTGGAGATTATACCTTCCTTTAAGGCTGATAGAATTAGTTTATCATATTGAAGTTTAAATTCATGCGAAGGATCCTGAAGTAATTTGACATAATAATTTGGATCGTGTAGTAGTCTATGGGCCTCGGTGGTATAGTCTGTTGTGTCCATAATGACGATACCACCCCCCTTGTCTGCAGCCTTTATAACTATTTCTTGATTGTTTTTAAGGGAATTAATCGCAGTGCGTTCTGCTCGTGTCTGGTTTGATTTGGATTTGTCATGCTTACTATCTTGTCGTCTGAGGTCCTCTAGCACGGAGAGGTAGAAGTTCTCAACGTGTGGACCTCTGTAAGATGTAGGGTAGAATTGTGACTTTTTCTTGAATTCAGTATGGATAAATCTCTCTGTTTCAAACATATCAGCATCTAAGATTACATCTGGGCCATTGTTTGGTTCATTTGTGAAGATAGTTTGGATAGTGGAATTAGTAACTGGATTCAATTTTTTAAAATCTTTCATAATGAAATATCTTCTTAGTGTAAGTTTCCTCACAAAAGCGTTCAGATCAACAAATAATTTAAAAAGGTTTGATGTTTTGGTAGGACAAAAGGACAAACCGTGATTTAGGACTTTAGTTTCTATTGGCGTCAGACAGTGGGAAGACAGATTAAATATAGACTTATATTGAAGGGTAGGGGGGGATAGCTTTAGTTGTGCTTGTTCCCTGTTGTGTCCCTTCCTTTTTCCGCCCCTTCTACCCCGTTTTCGGGACTGGATACTGGTCGTTTTGTGGCTCTCGGAGCTGTGTGATGTGTGACATGGTATTGTGGAGTTGGGCTTGAGATCAAAGGTCGCAGGGGAGGGTCTTTGGTTAGAAGGGAAGGAAACTCTAAAAAAGATGGTGTGTCAGAATCTGATTGGGATGAGGTGGGGATGGAGGTGGAGCTGGTATCCCCTCGTGGGGCCTGGGCAGCGGAAAAATAATCCAGGATAGTGCTGTTTGCTTTGGGTCGAGCAGACGGCATGGTGGACTGTGTAGAAGTGTCAGTGGGGGTGTTGTGTGGTGACTGGGATGGGACATGTGAGGTGGGGGAGGGGACCTGGGATGGGAACCTAGGTTGGGAGGGGGTGCTGGCGGGTGTGGCTGTGTGTGTGGTGAGGTCGAGAGGGTCGATTTCCACCTCGATCGTGTGGGTGGTGGGGGGAGGGGATAGGTTAGGGAGGGCGGGTGGGTCGGGTGAGGCGGGAAGGACCGGGGTGTGGAGAAGTGGTAGGGGTTTACTACCAGGGGGGGGAGAAGGGCGGGGTGCGGGGGTAGGGGGTAGGGTAGGAACGGTGGGGGAGGGTATGGTAGTGTGAGGAGGGAAGGGATGGGACATGGAGGGGAAGGGGGGTGAACTGGGGCTGTGGGGAGGGGGCGTGTGGGGAGACGTCGAGGACGTCTAGGTGGGGGGCGGTAAGGGGGGCGGGTGGGTCTAGGGCCCTGTGGGGGGATAAGGGGGCAATACCACCATTGTTGGGTATGGGGTGATTGGGTGTAGGCTGTGGTAGCACAGGCTGGTCGCCCTGTGGTGTATCTATATGTTGTCGTCTTTTGTGTTGTGTATGTGCAGCGTAAGCGGCTCTGTCACGGTTGAGTTTTTTTAGTTTGGTCTCCATTATATCCGCCTCAAATCTGTGTAGCTGGTTGGATAGTGAGAAGGAAAGCGTAAGATATTCCTGTGTGCTGGTATAGGGAGCTAACTTGTTTCTAAGATTCACTATTTTTTCAGCAAATTCGAGTAGCAAGCTTTCTCTTTTTGAGATAATCCGCTCCATCATGCCCACTGAGCATGACTGGAGGTATATGTACCATTCTGCAGTGTAGACTAAATCGTTGGGGAAAGAGGTTTCGACTAAAACTCGAAGTCCCTCTGGTGCTATTCTCTCTTCAATGTATGTTTTCTGCATTGCTATGTCGGCCTGATTAAAAAATTCACTCTTTAACAGGCTTTCTAATTCATAGAACCAGGGTTTTAAATCTGGAACTGGCGTAGTCTCTTTGGGATCAGTAATATCTTCTGAGGCTATGCCCTCCATGGTTTGGTTGTTCAGTCTAAACTGTTCAAAGAGTTTATTACGATGTTGGAACCGATTGTCTAGGTTCTCCATGGTCTTGTTGTTTTTTATACATTGCTAGATATCTGTGTTTTATATTATATCATTCCTATGGGCGCATGGCTAATTTTAGAATAATATCCACTATGTTCCTAGTTCTTTTTAATTGATGATGCATACATTATCATCAATGGAACCCCCCCCCCCCCCCTCTTTTTTTTTTTTTTTCTTTCCTTGGTCAGCATATAATTTATTTTTTCCATATATATATCTATATATATTATATATTTATCATTCATCTAGAAGGTGCATAATATTAATGGTATTGTGCATTACTGCAAATGGAGCTTAGACTAAACCATCAAGTTTGCCCTTAGATATGAGACACAGTAGTGTGTTCTCTTTGATGTGTGTGTGCGTGCGCATAAATATGCGTTTTCATATGCACAGCATTGAATCAACTATTAGGGCATGGATAAATCTGCCAAATTAAATTCATGTTATGCTATTTATTCATTTATATATGTACTCTGACCGTTATTATTTTTATAATTTTTTATGAAATATGTATATGTATGTACATTGAGGAACTCTTTCTGCTGTTCTAGGCACTGTATTGGCCTGAGGAAGCGGGCTCAGACCCGCGAAACGCGTTGCCTGTGCTCAAATAAAAATCTTTTGTAAGTTTACAGAGATTTCGTCATTGAGGTAAGATACCTCATTTTTCTTTTTCGTTTTTAAACTGGTTTTAAAAGCTTTTATTCAAATCAGGGCGCCTCTTTCCCTTATTGTGCACTGTAAATGACAAACTTTTGATTTTTTTACACACAATTGTCCATTTACAGAGATTTCTCCCACCCAGCATGAGTATGTGTAAAAATACACCCCAAAACACATTGTACGAATTCTCCCGAGTACGGCGATACCACATGTGTGGCACTTTTTTGCACCCTAACTGCGCTACGGGGCCCAAAGTCCAATGAGTACCTTTAGGATTTCAAGGGTCATTTTGCGGCATTTGGTTTTTCAGACTACTCCTCACGGTTTAGGGCCCCTAAAATGCCAGAGCAGTATAGGAACCCCACAAATGACCCCATTTTAAAAGAAGACACCGGAAGGTATTCTGTTAGGAGTACGGTGAGTTCATAGAAGATTTTATTTTTTGTCACAAGTTAACGGAAATTGATTTTTATTGTTTTTTTTTTTTCACAAAGTGTCACATTCCGCTAACTTGTGACAAAAAAATAAAATCTTCTATGAACTCATCATAGTCCTAACAGAATACCTCGGGGTGTCTTCTTTCTAAAATGGGGTCATTTGTGGGGTTCCTATACTGCCCTGGCATTTTAGGGGCCCTAAACCGTGAGGAGTAGTCTGGAAATCAAATCAGAATCAGAATCATTTATTTTGCCAAGTGCGACCGACAATAGACAGTGACATAAACATAATGAACATAACAAGCGGGACAGTCGTAAAAAATAGCAATAATACAAACAAGACAGGCAATAGTACAACGAGACAGTCAGTGCCTACCCATTTTTAACGGTCTATGCAGTACAATATGCGGTTTGCTTCGAGCAGAAATCTTCCGTGTTTGGATATTGTGCAGCTCATGGATAAGTAAGTTAATTGAAAGAGTCCGCACCTTGAGTACAGCTCTGCCAAGAAGAGCACCAGGGTAATAGCTGGGTTCTTTACAGGCCCGGGCTCCAGTGTGCCTTGACCAGGCTGATTGGTTAAGTTGGCCTGAGCGACTGGCGTGCCGACGGGAGGCAGGAGTTCAGCAGGAGGGCTGCTTGGGGGAAAAAGGTGTCCCTACGCCTGTTAGTCTTAGGGCGGGTGGTCCTGTAGCGTCGGCCCGATGGGAGGAGATTAAAGAAGCGGCAGCCTGGGTGGGATGGGTCCTGGGAGTTCCTGCTAGCCCTTGTTTTCATTCTGGTGGTGTAGAGGAGGTCTAGCGGCGGCAGGGGAGAGCCGATGATCCTTTCCACTGAGCTGATAACTCTTTGAAGCTTGTACTTGTCACTGGTGGTTGCTCTTGCATACCACACGATAATGGCAGAGCAAAGAGTAGCTTCAATAGTGGCAGTGTAGAAGCTGGACAGCAGCTTATGAGGCATACCAATTTTTTTCAGTTGGCGCAAGAAGAATAGTCTCTGTTGAGCCTTCTTCTGGATTTTGGTGGTGTTCTGCGCCCACCTTAGGTTGCTCGTTAGGGTTGCGCCCAGGAACCTAACGCTGGGGACCCTGGACACTTCAATCTCGTTGATGAAGATTGTTTTTTGTGTGTGTGTGGGGGGGGTCTCCTGAAGTCCAAGATCAATTCCACTGTTTTGGCTGCATTTAGGACAAGCTTGTTGTCTTCGCACCATCTGCAGATTCTCTCAGTCTCGCTGCGATACTCGTGTTCCCTATGAGCCCAATGATAGTGGTATCGTCCGCAAATTTGATGACCTTTACGGAGGTACAGTTGTTGGTGTACAATGAGAACAGGAGAGGTGACAGAACACACCCCTGCGGAGCACCTGTGTTGGTCTTACTCACACTGGAGAAGCAGTTGCCGAGCTTCACCAGTTGTGTCCTGTTTGAGAGGAAGTCCTTTACCCACACACAGAGTGTGGTGCCGGCTCCAAGATGTGTCAGGTTGTCGGTCAATATGTTTGGGCAGATTGTATTGAATGCCGAGCTGAAGTCCAAAAACAGGATCCTAACGTAGGAGTTTGGTCTTTCAATACCGCAAAATGACCTGTGAAATCCTAAAGGTACTCATTGGACTTTGGGCCCCTTAGCACAGTTAGGGTGCAAAAAAGTGCCACACATGTGGTATCGCCGTACTCGGGAGAAGTAGTATAATGTGTTTTGGGGTGTATTTTTACACATAACAATGCTGTTTGGGAGAAATACCTCTGTAAATGACAATCTTTTGATTTTTTTACACGTAATTGTCCATTTACAGAGATATTTCTCCCACCCAGCATGGGTATGTATAAAAATACACCCCAAAAACACATTGTACTACTTCTCCCGAGTATGGCGATACCACATGTGTGGCACTTTTTTTCACCCTAACTGTGCTAAGGGGCCCAAAGTCCAATGAGTACCTTTAGGATTTCACAGGTCATTTTGCGGCATTTGATTTCCAGACTACTCCTCACGGTTTAGGGCCCCTAAAATGCCAGGGCAGTATAGGAACCCCACAAATGACCCCATTTTAGAAAGAAGACACCCCAAGGTATTCTGTTAGGACTATGGTGAGTTCATAGAAGATTTTATTTTTTGTCACAAGTTAGCGGAAAGTGACACTTTGTGAAAAAAAAACAATAAAAATCAATTTCCGCTAACTTGTGACAAAAAATAAAATCTTCTATGAACTCACCATACTCCTAACAGAGTACCTTGGTATGCCTGCACTCAGTGTGAGCCACCAACTTATGTGACTGGGCCTCAGAACTTTAGTATACAGCATTATGCCTGTAGTATACAGCAATATGCCTGCCAATATAGATGACTCTGTGTGGCATTAAAGTATCATCATAGGCCCAAAGTAAATCACATATAAACTGGGGGTGTCCACACTCAAGGGAAATTCAAACATGCCATCTTATATCACCAACCCAGCACAGATCAGCAATATCAAGCATGGAAACCGATCCCTCTTCCGACTTTTATGCTTACCTGTTTGTTTGGTTTTCAAGCTTACCTCTCCTCCCCCTGGGACAATGTGCGAAATACCACTGAGTGTGTGCCTACTCCTGTGTCTGGAGTTCCCTAGGTTCTAATAGTGTACCTGCTCGTGGTACCTCTCAAAACACTCCCCTAGGCATAGGCCAGGCTGGTCAGGACATTTGGGACAATAAAAACTGGTGTCAGCTGCAGACACGACAGACACTGCTGCAGACACGACAACGTTTTCTTCAGATGCGTTGACCTGGGGTACTCGGAAGCTGATAGACGTAATGCCTTCCATGCAGTCGGCTAGTTGCATTTGGGGGGGGGGGGGGGGCTGGCACCTCCTGGACACAGGAGGTCCAAAACGATCTGTTCCTGAAATTGAAGGAAAGATCCAGTTCTCTCAGCCTTACTGTAGAGAACAAAGCTGTTGTAAACTGCCAATTGAATCAGATAAAAAGACACTTTCTTATACCAGCGTCTTGTTTTCCAGGAAATGAAATAGGGCGCCAACCTCTGGTCATTGAAGTTCACCCCTCCCATGTTGACATTATATTCGTGGACGACAAGGGGCTTTTCAATGACCTCAGTTGCCCGTTGAATTTGGACTGTCGTGCCTGTGTGAATGGTGGACAGAAAGTAAACGTCCCTCTTGTCCCTCCATTTCACCGTGAGCAGGTCGTCAGTACGCAAGGCGGCCCTCTGCCCCGTTCAAGTCTGGTGGTAACGAGCCGTTGGGGGAAGCCCTGGCAACTAAGCCGCGCAGTGCCACAACATCGGATTCTTTCTAACTTTAAGTGCTGACAAGGGCTACACTTGTGTAATAGTTGTCCACATAAAGATGGTACCCCTTCTGGAACAAGGGTGACACCAAGTCCCACACAACCTTTCCACTGCTCCCCAGGTAGTCAGGGCATCCGACTGGCTCCAATTTTGAGTCTTTTCCCTCATAGACCCTAAAACGACATGTATAGCCTGTGGCCCTTTCACAGAGCTTATACAGTTTCACCCCATACCGGGCGCGCTTGCTTGCGATGTACTGTTTGATGCCAAGGCGCCCGGTAAAGCGTAAGAGGGACTCGTCTATGCAGATGTTCTGTTCAGGGGTATAAGCATCTGCAAATGTTGATGACAGGTGGTCTATGAGGGGCCAAATTTTGTGGAGCCGGTCATAAGCAGGGTGGTCCTTTTTATGACTGGTTTTTTTTGTCATTGAACTGCAGGAAGCGCAGGATGGACTCAAATCGTGTCCTGGACATGGCAGCAGGGTACAAGGGAACATGATGTACTGGGTTCGTAGACCAATACGACCGCAATACATTCTGTTTTATTAGTCCCAAGTGAAGGAAAAGGGCCAAAAAGATTTTAAGTTCGGAAACTTGGACTGGTTTCCACTGGAAAGGCTGAGCATAGCTGCTATCCGGGTTCTCGGTGTTGAATTGTGTGGCTTTACGGTTGGTCTCAACCACAATTAAGTCCAAGAGAACCTGGGTGATGAACAGCTGCAAAAGTTTAGGGCCGTTCCTAGATCAGCTGTCGCCACCTGGACTCCAGACTGGGCGTTGAAAGGGGGCACTACGGGTGCAGCGGAATCAGGGGATTGCCAATCTGGATTTGCCAGCACCTCTGGGAGTCTATGGGTACTACGGGCCCGTCTTCTTCTTGGTGGCTGCGATGGGGGTACTACTGCACATGCGACCATACCAGTTTCAACTTCCATGCTGGCGCTGACCACTTCACCAGGGTCTACGGAAGTACTGGTACTAAGTCCAGGAGATGCTGCGCTGCTGGTGCCTGCCTCACCAAGAAAACGCTCATAAGCGCTAGCACCACCCTGCTGCCCTTAAGGCGGATCCTGCGCCACCTGCGGTCTAACGACATGGGGTCTGGTACGCCTGGCTCTAGGCGGGACCAAAACCTCGTCATCACTTTCGGTCAGAGAACCACTGCTTTCCACAGGTTCAAATTCGAACCCGGATGATTCGTCGGCTAAGTCTTCCAAAACGCTCTCATCCGACTGGTCCATGTACCTGTATACCTCCTCATCGGAAATCCCCCTTCTTGCCATTGTGGACTGCTAAATTTATAAGGTTTTCCTCAGAGACTACCCAGAAAAAAAGAGCACCTACCTAGCAAAAGGGAGTATTTGAGAGGTAGAAAGCTGTGGTCACTGAGTTTTGATTAAAAAAATCAAAACTGATCTTTACAGCGCCACAGCTAGTGTACAGTGTTATTGCAGCGATCAGAAAAAAAAATCTGTCACTACAGTGGGGCGGCTGAACGCAAGTGCGGGCGAACGATCAGGCCTGATTGGGTAAACACTGCGTTTTTAGTGGAGCCTACACTAAGGTGACCCTAATGTACTGCTACAGATCTGTCTGCAATCAGGAATGATCACTAGATACTATATAGTACCAATGCTGATTAGCGACAGTGATGGCTCTAATCAGGGATTAATCGGTGAATGCGGTGCAGTGGGCTGGGCACTAACTGACCCTAACAAAGGGGCCTATCTAACTGGCCTAACTGCTAACACTAGTGATACTAAAAAAGTGTCAGTTTTCACTGATCACTGTTTTTAGATCACTAGGATAGTAACAGGGGGATGATCTGGGGTGGGGGTGGGGGGGGGGTTGGGGGTGGTGGCGAGTGGGGTCTCAGAGGCAATCAAACAATCAAGGGACAATGAAAGCTGATCACGGGACAATCAAATACAATTACAGCACAATCAAATCCAATCACCGCACAATCAAATCTGATGCACTCGGAAGGTGATGGGGGGTGGGGGTGGGGGTTGGGGTTGGTGGGAAGTGGGGTCTCAGAGGCAATCAAACAATCACGGGACAATCAAAGCCGATCACGGGACAATCAAATACAATTACAGCACAATCAAATCCAATCACAGCACAAGCAAATCTGATGCACTCGGAAGGTGGTGGTTGGAAGTGGTGGTGGGGTGGGAAGGGGGGTTGGGAGTGCCGGGAAGTGGGGTCTCAGAGGCAATCAAACAATCACGGGACAATCGAAGCAGATCACGGGACAATCGAATAAAATTGCAGCACAATCGAATACAATTGCAGCACAATCGAATACAATCACAGCACAGTCAAATACAATGCACTCGGAAGGTGATTAGGGGGGGGGTCTGAGGGAGATTTGAGGGGGTGGGGGGTTGATCAGGAGCCCGCACGTGGCAGACTGACTCCTGATCTGATGAGAGGCAGACACAGGGGGTTACTGATCGAAGATCAGTTAGTGATTGCTGGGGAGGACAGATGTAAACAATGCGCAGGGGATGTAATCAGGAGGGGGGTCTGAGGGCAATCGAGGGTCTGGGCAGGTGATCGGTTGCCCCCGCGGGGCAGTTAGGGTCTGCTCTGATGGGTGGGGGTGCTGAGGGGTGATGGACAGGTGATAGACAGGTGATCAGAGGGGGATCAGGGGGTAAGCTAGCTGTATACAGATGTATACAGTATACAGGGGGGTAGTCTGGGATGGGGTCTGGGGGTGATCTAAAGGTAGGAGGGGGGATCAGGGGTGATTAGGAGGCAGTTTGGGACCTAATCTAGGGGATAGCGTCGATAGTTAGTGACAGGTGGGGAGGGGGTGGGGGTTTTAGAGGGGTGCAAGGGTGCTGGCAGGGGTCTGCTGGGGTGATCAGGGGGGGTCTGAAGGCTGGGGTGGGAGATCAGGGGGGCTGTGTGCAAAAAAAAAAAATGTGTGGTGTATACTCACTACTGTTTCCTCCTTGCTGGTGGTCTCTAGTACAATGAGACCACGAGGCAAGGAGGAAGCGTGTATAAAGCACTTTGTTTACCTAACAAAGTGCTTTATACACTTTAATTGGCTGTATTTCTGAAATCCTCCGCCCGCCGGCGCTGCTAATTGGCCAGTGGGCTGGAGGCTAAATCACCGGCCATCGATCCCCGGCGGAGGATCGCGTCACGGATGACGCGATTGCTCCGCCCATGCCCCTAAAAGGACCACCGCCTCTGTGCGTACGGCGGTCCTTGGGGCTTCCACTTTCCGACCGCCCCTGTGCAGTGGGCAGTCGTTAAGTGGTTAAAAGTAGTAGTACTACTAACAGACTGTAGTGTAGTCTACACTCAGTATTCGATAACTAACTCGTGTGACCAACGGTGACAATCAAAGTCTGTGACACACGGACGCAATCAATAGGGTCAGGCAGAGATGTGACAGGCAGTCACAGATCACAACAGTTGCTGCCTTCTGTAAAGTAACTAACACAGTACTCAAGCTAATAAATGCACAGACTAACAACAGTACAAATTAGGTAAATTAGTACATAGGTAAATAACAACTAACTTTAATCCCTAGTAGTTGTAGTGTAGTAGACTAGTAGTCGATAACTAAGTCGTGTGACCGACGGTGACAATCAAAGTCTGTCACATACGGACGCAATCAATAGGGTCAGGTAGAAATGACAGGCAGTCACAGATCACAACAGATGCTGCCCTCTGTAAAGTAACTAACACAGTACTGAAGCTAATAAATGCACAGAATAACAGTAGAAGTAAACTAGTACACAACTAACTATAATCCCTAACATACCTAAGCTAGTAGTAGGCTAAGGCTACCTAGGCTAGCAGGCCTAGCCTGCACACAGACCTAACACTAGCCTAGCACTGTATACAGTATATACACTGACTGTACTATAACAATCAAATCACTATCTAACTATAAATCAATATAATCAATGTGTTAAGAATGTGTTCAGGAGGTAAAACGCTCTGTTTTCACAGTTGAAAAGCATTTGCTAGACACGCAGCAGCACTGGAGATGCTCTCAGTACCGCTCAGTCACAAGCAAGGACAGGCTCTGCAACATGGCCACCGCCTTATATAGAGGAGGGGAGGGCCAGGCTCCCCTCCTCTGATTGGTTGCTAGGGCCTCAGCTGGGGGCCTTCTGATTGGCCCGATGACGTCATCCCCTGGATACTGAAGCCGCATTTGTGATCATGCGTGATCAAGGCCGAATTCGAGAGCGCCTATTCGGGTACATTCGAATTCATATTCGGCAGCAGCATAGCTCTTCAAATTCGGATTCGACTTCGGCAACCATGAAAATCTACCCATGATCACGGGTAAATTCGAAATTGCGATGCCTGGCGAGCACCACTGGCTCTGACTGAAGTCAGACTGAATTCGCTGAATGCTTGTTTCAGGCGTGTAATTCAGCCACTACTGCAGTCAAAGAGATCAAAAGGACTGACAAGCAACTGGTATTGTTTAAAAGGAAACACCAATATCCCTCTCAGTTAAAGAGAATCTGGAGATTCTGTACTTTCTAATTTGCACAATAAAAAACATACCAGTCGAGTCACTGTGATCGCCTGGATCCCTCTCCGCTGCGATCCTGGCTTTAATCGCCAGTTTTAGGCAGTATTTACAACAACAAAAACATGGCCGTTAAGCAGGAAAGGATGTTTGTGTGTGTATATGTATATATATATATATATATATATATATATATATATATATATATATATATATATATATATATATATATATACAGTGAGATGCGAAAGTTTGAGCAACCTTGTTAATCGTCATGATTTTCCTGTATAAATCATTGGTTGTTGTGATAAAAAAATGTCAGTTAAATATATCATATAGGAGACACACACAGTGATATTTGGGAAGTGAAGAATACGTTTATTGGATTTACAGAAAGTGCGCAATAATGGTTTAAATAAAATTGGGCAGGTGCATACATTTGGGCACTGTTGTCATTTTATTGATTCCCAAAAACTTTAGAACTATTTACTGGAACTCAAATTGGCTTGGTAAGCTCAGTGACCCCTGAGCTACATACACAGGTGAATCCAATTATGAGAAAGAGTATTTAAGGGGGTCAATTGTAAGTTTCCCTCCTGTTTTAATTTTCTCTGAAGAGTAGCAACATGTGGGTCTCAAAACAACTCTCAAATGACCTGAAGACAAAGATTGCTCACCATCATGGTTTAGGGGAAGGATACCGAAAGCAGTCTCAGAGATTTCAGCTGTCTGTTTCCACAGTTAGGAACATAATGAGAAAATGGAGAACAACAGGCTCAGTTCAAGTTAAGGTTCAAAGTGGCATTCCAAGAAAAATGTTGGATAAACAGAAGCGATGAATGGTGAGAACAATCAGAGTCAACCTACAGACCAGCACCAAAGATCTACAACATCATCTTGCTGCAAATGGAGTCACTGTGCATCGTTCAACCATTCAGCGCACTTTACACAAGGAGATGCTGTATGCGAGAGTGATGCAGAGAGGAAGCCTTTTCTCCGCCCACAGCACAAACAGAGCCGCTTGAGGTATGCTAAAGCACATTTGGACAAGCCAGCTTTATTTTGGAATAAGGTGCTGTGGACTGATGAAACGAAAATTGAGTTATTTGGGCCTAACAAAGGGCATTATGCTAGGGTGACCATATATTTATTTCCAAAAAAGAGGACGATCACAACAGCATGTGGGCGTGGTCATGGGAGGGGCCAAATATACAAGACCTTAGCAGTGTGCTGTCGAACTTCACAGGCTTGGAGGGCCGTTTTTTTTTCCAGACCACATGGTGGAAGGCTGGCCGACCACAAAATGCAATCAGATTCGCATAAGATTTCCCCACAAAATGCAATGAGATTGACAACAGATTTCCCCACAAATGGAATCAGATTGGCAGCATATTTCTCTACAAATGCAATGAGATTGTCAGCATATTTTCCCACAAATGCAATCAGATTGGCAGCAGATTTCCCCACAAATGCAATCAGATTGGCAGCAGATTTCCCCACAAATGCAATGAGATTGGCAGCACATTTCCCCACAAATGCAATCTTATTGGCAGCACATTTCCCCACAAATGCAATCTTATTGGCAGCACATTTCCCCACAAATGCAATCTTACTGGCAGCACATTTCCCCACAAATGCAATCTTACTGGCAGCACATTTCCCCACAAATGCAATCTTACTGGCAGCACATTTCCCCACAAATGCAATCTTACTGGCAGCACATTTCCCCACAAAATGCTCTTCCTGCCGCCCTCAGCACAGTTGCTCCCACTCATGTCTGCTCGGTGTGTGTCACTCACCGCATGGCAGCTCCTGCTACACACATACATCCTCTCCTCTTCCATCAGCCCCAGCGGCACGCACTGACTTGAGGCCCCCCTCCCCGAAATTAGTGGCACGCAAAGCACATTTCGTCAAAAAATCAACACCAAAGAAAGAGCAAAACGCTGAAAAATTGGGTGTGGCCAAGATGTGCTGTGGGTGGATCCAAATACTAGCAAAATGCTGGTAGTCCCCGGTAACCATACGAGGTAGCGTACACAAGGTGCCCTCAGTTTAGGTAGCGAGCTATAGGTGCTGGAGTATAGGTAGCCAAAAATTCAAACTGATCACATGCTTCTCCTTAAGTTCCCCTAGACAGGGCCTTCCCTGACATTTAGTGACATGACTATGTACCCTGTAGAGCACCAGAGAAGAAATCTGTGCTATATAAATTAATAACATTAAGGTAGTTAAAGAGAGTCTGAACTGAAGCGTACAAAATTACCTTTTTTTAGGCAGTCCTCTTCAGCATTGATGGCATAACTGAAACGCTGCTATTCTGGAGGCAGAGCTACAGCGCTAAGCTCTGCCTCCCCGGGCAGCACAATCCACAGCCTGGAAAGTCGTGGATTTTTGCCCTAGTATTTGGGGTGATTAAGGCCTCGTTTTGCCACAGGAGAGCAGCGTTTCAGTTATGCCATTAGTGCTGCAGAGGACTGCCTAAAAGAAGATGTCATTTTGTAGGCTTCAGACTCTTAAGGTCAGACATTGCTGATTATACACCCTGAGGAAGGTGTATAAAACAGAGTAATAAACATAATAGGAAGGAGATGGTAGGAAAGAGAGAAAGAAGAAGAGACAGGGAAGAGAATACAGAGTAGGGAGTGTGGGGGGAAAAGCTGTTAGCATCCTGGGGAATAAAACCTAAAGACGAAACCCCGAAACAACAACGTTTTTCCCCTGCCACCAAAGTCCCACAAGACTGGCACTCGGCATCTTAAAGGAGTCTGCTAACTCTATAGAAAGAACATAGTTACCACATTCAGAATGACACTCTTTCACCAAGAGCTATTCTGTTGTTGTCTCCCACACTTCAGAGACGTTTACTGCAACTTGCTCATTTATTTTTTATCGCTACACATATGCTTTACTTTTTCTTCTAATTTTTTTCAAGAAACTCTTCCAATGTTAGATAAGCTCCTATGCAATCAAGGATGGTCCCTTTCCTCCCTCCCTCCCAAATCCTCGGAGTATCTCTGGTCGCTATATGAATTAACAATATCACAAGTACTTAAACTATACCAGCACACTACTAACCTACTTTAGAAAACTTATGATTAATCTCATTTCCATCAACATGCCAGTGAAGTGCCATTCTATGTGGAAGGAAGCCATTAGATTAAAATCAGATATCTTTTTTGCACAGGAAACGCATTTTAAAGAAGGAAATGCGCCTACATGTGTCATCCTAACTACCCACAAATCGTATACAACAGCTTTCACAAAAAAAAGAGGAGTAATAATCGCGTTCCACAAAGACCTTCTAGTCTCAATCAAATCTGTTGAAAAAGACAACCAAGGCAGATTTTTACTAATCTCATGTACAATTAATCATACACCCTATACCCTACTCAACTTATATGCCCCAAACTCTGGACAACTGAGATTCTTGAAGAAACTGTTTGCTAAAGTTCTAAAGAACAAACCACCTGGATTAATTATAGGAGGTGACTTTAATCTTATTGCAGATGCAGCTTTGGACTCTTCTAACCGCACTATTAAATCATCCCCTACTATATCTCCACTATTGGCCCAATGGGATGTGTATGATACATGGAGGACCTTTCATGGCCCAGAAAAAGACTTTACCTATTTTTCACACGTCCATCACTCATATTCAGGAATCATTCTATTTCTAGTAGACAGAAACTCTCTGCTGAAGATTTCAAACTCAGCAATACATTCTATTACGTTGTCAGGCCACGCTCTAATCTCTTTACAGGTGGACTTGCTATCCCATACCTCTCCCAGACCTCCTTGGAGGCTCAATAACTCTTTACTTCACTCCGAAAAAAAATAAAAAATAAATCTTAAAGAGTATCCAAGAATATTTTGATCTGAATGAGGGGACGGAAGTTGGAGAGGCAATAACATGGCTAGCCTTTAAAGCAGTTAAAAGGGGTAGAGATGGCCCGAACGGTTCGCTGGCGAACGGTTCCCGGCGAACTTCCGGTGGTTCACGTTCCGGAAGTTCGGTTCACCCCCATAGTGCACCATTAGGGTCAACTTTGACCCTCTACATCACAGTCAGCAGGCACATTGTAGCCAGTTAGGCTACACTCTCTCCTGGAGCCACTCCCCCCCTTATAAAAGGCAGGCAGCGCTGGCCATTACACTCACTTGTGTGCCTGCATTAATTAGTGGAGAGACAGCTGCTGGCAGACTCTCATAGGGAAAGATTAGTTAGGCTCTTGTAAGCTTGTTAGCTTGCTCCTGGCTGATTGTTATTGCTAAAATAGCACCCCTCAACATCTCTTTTGAGAGCTAATGTTCTCCTGATGTGTTTTTTTTTGTGTTGCCCACTGACACTGCATTATACAGCCCTATCTGTTGCAACTGGACCTTGGTAATTGCTATTACTGTGCCAGCCAGGCCCTGCCTAACTATCTATACTGGGACACCTACCTATGCCTACCTAACTACTGGGGCACCTACTTACCTATACGAGGACACCTACCTATGCCTACCTACCTATACTAGGGCACCTACCTATGCCTACCTACCTATACTAGGGCACCTACCTATGCCTACCTACCTATACTGGGTCTCCTACGTATGCCTAGCTAACTACTGGGGCACCTACCTATGCCTATCTACCTATACTGGGACTCCTACCTATGCCTAGCTAACTACTGGGGCACCTACCTAGGCCTACCTACCTATACTGGGACTCCTACCTATGCCTAGCTAACTACTGGGGCACCTACCTATGCCTATCTACCTATACTGGGACACCTACCTATGCCTATCTACCTATACTGGGACACCTACCTATGCCTACCTACCTATACTGGGACTCCTACCTATGCCTAGCTAACTACTGGGGCACTTACCTAGGCCTACCTACCTATACTGGGACTCTTACCTATGCCTAGCTAACTACTGGGGCACCTACCTATGCCTATCTACCTATACTGGGACACCTACCTATGCCTATCTACCTATACTGGGACACCTACCTATGCCTACCTACCTATACTGGGTCTCCTAACTATGCCTAGCTAACTACTGGGGCACCTACCTATGCCTATCTACCTATACTGGGACTCCTACCTATGCCTACCTACCTATACTGGGACTCCTACCTATGCCTAGCTAACTACTGGGGCACCTACCTATGCCTATCTACCTATACTGGGACACCTACCTATGCCTACCTACCTATACTGGAACTCCTACCTAGGCCTAGCTAACTACTGGGGCACCTACCTATGCCTATCTACCTATACCGGGACACCTACCTATGCCTACCTACCTATACTGGGACTCCTACCTATGCCTAGCTAACTAATGGGGCACCTACCTATGCCTACCTACCTATACTGGGACTCCTACCTACGCCTAGCTAACTACTGGGACACCTACCTATGCCTATCTATCTATACTGGGACACCTACCTATGCCTACCTACCTATACTGGGACACCTACCTATGCCTACCTACATACAAGAAGATAATAAGGTCGTTGCTTCATTGTGGACAGACCAAATTCGATCAGCTGGACATTAAGTCACTGTTGTTCTGTCATTCAGCTACCTCAGCCCGACCATATGGGCTTGAAAACCGCCATAGCCTGCACTCTTGCCATGGTGCGCACCACTCCAGCACGGCCGTCACTACGCAAACAGCTGTTTGCGGTGCGTTACACAGTGAGTTTGGTGTGTCAGTGTGAAGCAGAACTCTAATTACACTCCCTGATTGATGTATACACATGCAAGATGTTTTAAAGCACTTTAGGCCTGCAATTTAGCATTCAATGTGATTTCTGCCCTTAAAGCACTGCTTTGCATCAAATCCAGATTTTTCCCCGGGACTTTTAGCATCTATCCCACTCATCCATGCTAAAACTCAGATGTTAGACCCCTTGAAACATCTTTTCCATCACTTTTGTGGCCAGCATAAGTGTTTCTATTTTTCAAAGTTCGCCTCCCCATTGAAGTCTATTGCGGTTCGCGAAAGTTCGCGCGAACCGAACCTTTCGCGGAAGTTCGCGAACCAAAAATCGGAGGTTCGGGCCATCTCTAATAAGGGGTTCATTAATCAAAATAGGTTCCCTAACTAAAAAATCCCAAACAAAAAACTTGTACTTACTCTTAGATAAAATTAGAGAACTGGAGAAATCACAGTAGGAGTCCCAGTATAGGTAGGTAGGCATAGTTAGGTGCCCCAGTAGTTAGCTAGGCATAGTTAGGAGACCCAGTATAGGTAGGTAGGCATAGGTAGGTGTCCCAGTATAGGTAGATAGGCATAGGTAGGTGTCCCAGTATAGGCATAGATAGGCATAGGTAGGTGCCCCAGTAGTTAGCTAGGAATAGGTAGGAGTCCCAGTATAGGTAGGTAGGCATAGGTAGGTGCCCCAGTAGTTAGCTAGGCATTGGTAGGAGTCCCTGTATAGGTAGGTAAGCATAGGTAGGTGTCCCAGTATAGGTAGATAGGCATAGGTAGGTGCCCCAGTAGTTAGCTAGGCATAGGTAGGAGACCCGGTTTTTAGGTGAAGTCAAGTATAGGTGCCCATTTCCGCTGTCTCACATGCGATTTGCGTCCAGTTTCGGACATGCATTTTTATTGAAAATTTGTGAAAAAGCATGCGTTTTGAATCCAAATTTTCGTATTCGATTTTTTTTAATCCACATAGCAACATGACCTCTCTGTGACAAGTGCTGTAAAAACAGTGCAGGAGATTTGGGCGCAGCCGACACCACCTTAGGCCGTAATAGGCTGCGCTCAGTGAGTAATTTGGTTGCCGTCAAAAGACAGAGCACAAATTACTATAAAAACACTGTAATTCGGCTGCCAGCAATAGCTGGAAGCCGAATTACATGTTTTAGAATAAAGTTTTACCAGGCGCTTGGAGGGGATCAGCTATTAATACGAGCAGCGTGTAGTACTGAGGGGTCCCTTAAAACCTCATAAACAGCCAGAAAATACAAAAAATGTGTCTACACGCGCTTAAAGTTCAAATCTAATTTTTCTTTTTATTGGATAAAACTCCTCAATAAAAACCTCAATTACTTATACCAAATATTGCACTTTAAATAGTCACTCATTCAACCTGCACCACTCTTTCATGCACATACTAGAAGGGCCCTTCTAAAAAAAGTCCGATGAACTCTTTAAAAATCAAAGTCAAATTGGTCAAAAAAAATTAAAAGTGAAAAAAGATCAAAGAGATATCAGATAATGTATGGAGAACAAAAATTTTGCTTTCTCATGTAAAAGATATTGCTCAGTGTTGTCCTAGAGTAGTTCCCCTATGAAGTGTCCTATGTACATCAGGTTTCCATCACCGCATAGGTTTGTTCTTCATTCAATATGGGTTACTCGTCCTAGTTCAATCTGTAAAAACAGAGGTGCCACACTCACAGTTTGGTCCGCTGATGTCCTCAGGTATTTGCAAGGTACCCTCAATGGCTCTCTCTGCCGTTGCAAGACCGAGACCGTCTGTTGTCAGACTACTCACGTTAGCGCTGGTCTCCAAGTGCCCGCCTACGTCACTTCCGTGCTGTAGACACAGTTGTCCGCTCGCCGCACTTCCAGCCGCTTCTCACTCGTATTGGATAGGTTCGGGTGACGTCACCACCATAGAGTCCGCTGGAGCTTAACCACTTGCCGACCGCACGCTTATACCGTGCGTCGGCAAAGTGGCAGCTGCAGGACCAGCGACGCAGTACTGCGTCGCCAGCTGCAGGCTGATTAATCAGGAAGCAGCCGCTCGCGCGAGCGGCTGCTTCCTGTCAATTCACGGCGGGGGGCTCCGTGAATAGCCTGCGGGCCGCCGATGGCGGCTCGCAGGCTAAATGTAAACACAAGCGGAAATAATCCGCTTTGTGTACATTGTACGGCGCTGCTGCGCAGCAGCGCCGTAAGGCAGATCGGCGATCCCCGGCCAATCAGCGGCCGGGGATCGCCGCCATGTGACAGGAGACAGCCTGTCACTGGCTGCACAGGACGGATAGCGTCCTGTGCAGCCCGGATCTCCAGGGGGGGCCAGGTAGGAGAGGGAGGGGGAGGATTTGAGGTGCCCCCCCCCGCAACACCCGGCAGGCAGGAGCGATCAGACCCCCCCAGCACATCATCCCCCTAGTGGGGAAAAAAGGGGGGCGATCTGGTCGCTCTGCCTGCACGCTGATCTGTGCTGGGGGCTGCAGAGCCCACCCAGCACAGATCATCTAAGACAGCGCTGGTCCTTAAGGGGGGGTAAAGGGTGGGTCCTCAAGTGGTTAAAGAAAACCTGAACTGAACATTAAAAGTCAAAATAAGCATACACAAGTCATACTTACCTTCCATGTAGTCTTCTCCTCAGTGTCTTTCTCCTGTCCTGTGTCCTGTTTGTTCACTGTGATCAAGGGAATTTTCCGTCCTCCATTTTGAAAATGGCCATTACCCCATAACAGCTTCCTGGTCAGCACACAGTTAAACTGTAACATCGCCCACTTGAGCCATAGGGAAACATGGACATTACCTGGTATAGCAGTTTTCCTCTCAGCTATAACTGACAGCAACTGATATTTTACTGACAGCAACTGATATATTTCAGATCTGACAAATCTTGTCAGAACTGGAAGGGATTATTGTCAGAAGAAAATGGTGAGCTTCTGAGAGGGACTGATGGCAAGGTAACTATGTAATGTTCATTTGAAGTTACCTCATGTGTTTATTTTAAATATTTTTACTCAGTACAGGTTCTCTTTAATACACAGGATACCGCTGCGCGCTTCTGCGGATAATTCAAGTTCCAGCAAGCTCCTTAATCTTAGAGAGTGTATATATTTTTAAAAGTCTAAAACCTCAATGCATTTCAGCCACTTAGCGGTGGCCTTCCTCAGGAGGATTTTGTGAGTCTAAAGGTGGCCATACACTGGCCCGATTCCCGGCCGTTTCGACAGCAGATTCGATCCTGGGATCGAATCTGCTGCCAATCGTTCGCGGTAAACGCCGCCGACGATCCGATTTCCTCCCGAAATCGGATCGGTCCGTCGATCGCGCCGTGCGGGAAATTACCCTCGATCACCCGCGGGTAAAGTGCGCGTCGCTAGCGGCGGCCGATCCGATGAAAAATACATTACCTGATGCGGGCTCCCGGGCGTCTTCTCCGCATCTTCTCAGCGCTGCACCCGCTCCATCCCGGCGCTTCCTGGGTCACTGCAGTGACCCAGGAAGTTCAAATAGAGGGCGCTCTATTTGAACTTCCTGGTCACGGAGTGACACAGGAAGCGCCGAGATGGAGCAAGAACAGAGCGGTGCAGCGTGGAGAAGATGCCCGGGAGCCAGCGTCAGGTAATGTATGCGCGGGGGGAGGACAGGCGGCAGGAGCAGCTGAACAGATTGTGATCGGTTTCAGGCTGAAATCGATTCACAATCTGTTTGCAGTAAAGGCAGCCATACGATCCCTATCTGATCAGATTCGATCAGATAGGGATCTGTCAGCTGGTCGATCTGATGGCACATCGACCAGTGTATGGCTGCCTTAAGGTCCCGATTCTCCCTGCTTCTTAAATATCAACTCGCAGATCGTCCAACCCCCTTATTCATGGGGTCGTAGGTCACAGTGGGCTGAGCAATTTTCTCCGATATTATCCCTATTATAAAAAATAAAATAAAAATGAAAATTAATATAAAAAATAAAATAAAAACAAGCTAAAAACTCCGCTAGAGAGTGATCTGTATATAGACAAATTGCGTGCAAATGCGTCATACAAAATTAGGCAAAAAGTACCAGATCATCAATTAGGCAAAAAGTACCAGATCATCATTCCACTCACATACCCTTAAGCTTACATCCATATACACACATATCTACCCCAACCTCAGACATTAGTCTCCCAGTTCCCAACACCTTCCCCTCTATTTATATCCACAGGGTGTGTTCTATATTAGTCACTACCACCCTGAGTGTGCTGTTCCTACTCAAAAAAAGCAAAGAATTCCATTTCGCTATTCAGACCCTTGGGAATGATGGTGTCTAGCTGAAAGATCCACCTGGATTCATTCCGTGACATTTTCTTTATATAGTCCCCTCCCCTCCCACTGCGTTCTACAATCTCAAGACCGAAAAATATGGTACCCCTTAAGATACCCCCATGTTGTTCCTTATAATGTTTAGAGAGCGGGTGTCCCTCACTCCTTTTAAGAATATTATTAAAATGTTCCCCTACCCTACTCTGCAATGACCTCTTAGTTCTCCCAATATATCTTTTATTGCAGGGACATTGGATACAATAAATCACCCCACAAGTAGTGCAGGTAATGGGATCTCTAATCTTATATTTTACTGAGTCCATAGTTTCTACCTCCACTATTCTACCCGGATTGTTGGTCCTCTTGCAATTTAGGCACAACCCACATCTCATGAACCCTGCTCTACCCCTCCCCCTCCCACTATCCTCCCTCCCCTTGTTTTCATTGGCTGCAGTTGCAATAGATAATCCCAAATTGGGAGCCCTTTTGAATACCACCTTGGGAACAGGTGGTAATCGGTCACCAATAACCTTGTCCTCCCTCAACACATCCCAATGTTTGCGGATTATGTTCGTGATTTTATTTGACTGCGATGTATATTGCAGGACTATACTAAAGTCATTATGTTCCCAATTCTGCTCCAATCTGGGACCCAACAGATCTTCTCGAATTACATGTTTCCTAGACTATCCATGATGGCCTGGAGGTGGAATACTAATTAATGCTGCTGGGACTTGTGCAGGAGCCGGGTAAGCCATTTATTGGCTTTACCCTGCACCCAAATGTCCCAGTGGTGGATTTATAGGCACGCCACTGTAACTACACAGGATGTTAGATGGGAAAATAGGTGCATTTTTTCACATAGAAAATCACATGCAGGACCATTGACTTTTATTACATGTGAATTGCATGTGCAACAATATGTGGTGCAAAAATCTGCTGCAAACAGTCAGATTTTATTTTGCATTGAGCAGATTACAAAAGAAAGCATATAATGAAAAGTTCACCATTGAAATTAAATTGGTGTCAATACTAATGCAAATTTGCACTTAGTAGAACGAGCCCTTCAACTATTTACATGCATTAGATACAAATCATTGCAAAGCCCTTAAAAATAAGCGATCTGCGAAAATTATCTGATAATCATTTGCAAAATAACACTGACCAATGTACAATAATGTTCAATATTATAGCGCCACACAATCCTGCTGTTCCTAGGAGACACAGTCTCTCGTTCTCAAACAGATACTTCTCTGTAGTTTCTGGACCTTGATTATCACCACCACCACACCAAATATTGGAAAGGGACTCACCCTCTTCCAAGACCTCCAATTAGGTCTTAATCCTGCCTTAGGGTTTTTCCAAGGTCACCCCCGACCTTATCAATCTGTATCTTTAGTGTTCCCACCAGGGGCTACATCACTTCTCAGGAAATTCACAGCTGCTGATATTTGACCTCCAAATAAAAAAACCTCTTATAGCGTAAAACCGTTTTAGCTTAAAACACTTTAAAATGTATTGCACTTACAAAGTTCTCCACAACATAACAGCATGAGTTTTTCCAACGGGCTCTCCCCCGTATTGGTGGCCTCCGAAGGGCTCCCCAAGTGTTGCGTTCCGGCGGAATTCCGAAATTGCCTGTGAAATTCTACCGGTATCCGTTGATGGTTTTAAGCTGAAAATTCAGTTCAATGGCATCTAGTCCTAGAAAGAGCTCATTTTTCTCTTGGGTATATCACAATGGTACATGCTAGGCTGGCTTCAGCATATTGCATTGTAGTGTGTTGTGTTGGTGGTATAATGGTTAGGATAGCAGCCTACAGAGCGGCAGGCCTGGGTTCGATTTCAATGAATGTGAGTTGGCTTTTGATATCCTACAAATCCCTAAGCAAGCTCATTTTTCTCTTGGATATATCATAATGGTACATGCTAGGCTGGCTTCAGCATGTAGTGTTGGTGGTGGTATAGTGGTGAAGAGAGCTACCTACCAAGCACTAGACCTGGGTTCGCTTCCCAGCCAAGGTATGTAAGCTGGCTTTTGAAATCCTACAATTCCCTGGAAGGTGAGACCTTCCTCCCTCCGGGAGGGAGAGAGGGAGGAAGTCGAGTAGAAATTCATCTTATTAGGCAGAAATCAGTTCGGTGGGAAAAAAAATTTGAATTCCGTAAAATTCCGCGGAATTTTATATTTTTCCACGGAAATTCCGCCATAGTGATATAGCAATCATCAAATTCTGTCCGGAATCACGGAATTTTTAATTCCACGGAATCCAGCGACCATCCCTGGAGCCAAAAATGAACCCTTCACCCCAGAGTCAGCAGTCACATGGCAGCCAATAAGCTATCCTTCCCACCTGCCCCCCCCCCCCCCCCACACACACACACATTCTAAAGGCTGTGTCTTCTGCACATGTGTGCCCCCTCGTCATCAGGAACGTACTGCACCTGCACAGTAATACTGCCTAGTCGCAGGACATTCCCGATGACATGGGAGCATTTGCATGCCCGCACATCTGCAGAAGACGATGACCCATCAGAGGCTGCCAGCCTGGAGAAGCTGCGGCGAGGGACACATGTGACTTGTAGGGGCTTCAAGAAGCTCCAGGTAAGTAAAGATAGTTTTATTTCTTTGTCTCACTTTTCCTCTAATAGAAAGACAACAAAAAAAAAAGGGGAAAAAATCCACTTGTGGAAAGGTTAAAAATGCTTTCATGAAAAGATTTGTTCTGGTATTAACTTGCAGTTTTTATTAAATATGCAAGTCTCTCATTTTAACAGGCACAGGACTTCTTACTAATCACACAGGTCAGCATTCTCTTTTCTAGGAACGAGCTGTTTGAAAAAAGATAACTATAGTACATTGTATTTCCTTAGTTAACCTCTTCCTAGGTTCCATCTTTACAGGCAATTGCATTCTTATGAAAAGCATTCTTCCATAATTCTGCTAATTCACTTTCTTCTTTGTGCTATCTTTGTGCCACTTACTAGCTATCTGCACTTTACATCACTTCACAAGCTAGAACAGCAGGCACTTACACAGGCAGGAGTAGTACTACACTGGACAGAACTTTGAAGAGTGAATATTCAATAATAAATCAGTGGAAGCAGACATATAGGGGGGATCCACACAGAAAGAGCGTCATTATTTCTGCTGCTGACTGTGTGAGTTTGGTATTACATTTTGTCTGCCTAGAAAACTTCTGTCAGCTGTAAAAAAAAGTTTCAATTTTATAGTCTTAAAAATAAAAAATCCTAAATGGAAAGGAAATAAAAACACTTTATTATTTATCGTACAGACTTGGAAGGGGATATTTAGAGTGAAATATGTTTTCTTACCCTTGAACTATAAAAAGTAAAAAAAACAAAACAACAACAACAACAACAAAAAAAAACAAGCTAAAGAACATACTGGTAGTATTTTGCTATTTTTTACATGTGTAAAAAAAGAAATAAAAAGTATATCATTCTGGTAATTTGAAACATCTATGTTGCTGTTTTTCTGTATTTTTCAGTGTATCACTAAAACAGTAGAATCCAAAGACAGAAGCTTTTACAGGCATTGTACACGCATTTTCTTGGTAATTCAAACAAGAAAAAAACAAAATTTTCTCTGATAAATGAAATTCATGTATTAACTTTTGTGGCGCATGAGAAGTAGCCACAAAGACTACATAACTTTCCATCATGACCAGCATTACAATATCATGCAGAGTAGCAGTGCACATTGGACCTTTCTGAGTCTAAATTATTAACCAATGTTCAAGCAACACTGGAGCAAAAGGAATGCACAGAGCAACCTTTCTGAATATGTTACATTTAACTGCTGAGTACTTGTTTGATTAGTTTGGGTAATTGTTCCACTTGTGTTCAGCTCAAAGAGCAGATAAACCCTAGCATCAACATTTCTGCAAGCATTTATATTCCATAAATGGTCCTCATTAAAGCAAAGCTTGTTGCTAACTAGCATTCTTTGCTAAGATACCTTATAATTCGGGATGGTCATTGTATGTCTACATATTTGCATTTGCCAGTGGAAAACCTTTTCCTTTTAATGCCCAGCATGATCTTTGAACTTAAGTTGTAGTAGTACAGAGGCGCCAACATGATAAAATCACTTTTCTTTAAAATGGTTAAAATGAAGTAGGTAATGGTGGACTTACCCCTCCAAAGCAAACACAAAAATTGCTGATTCAATCAAAATTCAGTTTACTTACATACTCAGAACAAGGTGCAATGCGTTTCGCGGGTATATCCCATTTCCTCAGGCAGTAAAAAGGAGCATATAACAAGTGCGGTCCGGTACATAGTCTGGCGCCTCTGTCCAGAGGCGCCAGGCTACATACTAGACCGCACTTGTTATATGCTCCTTTTTACTGCCTGTAGAAATGGGATATACCCACGAAACACGTTACACCTTGATCTGAGTATGTAAATAAACAGATTTTTGCTCGAATCGGCAATTTTTGTGTCTGCTTTGGAGGGGTAAGTCCACCACTACCTACTTCATTTTAACCATTTTAAAGAAACGGGATTTTACCCTGTTGGCACCTCTGTACTACTACTACTCCGGTTGTTTCCACCCCTGGTGGAGGGGAATTCTCCTTTCTTCCCGATCTACAGAGAGCGACTTCGGGGACAGGTCTAATCTCCCACCTGCCTTCTTAGTGGTTACCTGGATGGTAACCCTTGTTTGTGAGTATAATTCACCTATACTTACTCCCCACATCCATTTTCACAGTGCATACTACACTATACTGGGCTCTCTGCATCTCCCCTTACATCTTTGAACTTAAGTTGTTCAGCAATAATCAAAGGAATAAATGCACTCAATTAAGCGGGAACACTCCCAGGGCAAATGCCCTAAATTCACTGGTCCCCAACCCCGGGTCCATGGCCTAATAGTGGTCCACAGGATGTATTTCACTGGACCCTGACCTACCTCCTGCAGAGTAATTTGCCTTTCAATTCATTCACAGCAGGCTCTGCCTGTCTCTGTCCTGAGAGACTGCGAACTAAGGGTGCGGAGAAAAAAAGCTTTATGCTCTCCCACAATTGTTGAAATGACTGCATCTGCTCAGCCACAGATAAGGACTCATACGTTTTGTAGACAAATATTTGTAGACAGTACCTATTCAGTGTGCAGCAGGGTCTTGTGTACCCTACCTCCAGCCTCCCTACGCCCTCCACAAGTGTGGTGTACTGTAGTGATGCCGTAGGAGTCTGCAGATCCAGTTCTGCACCACCAGAGGAAGACAGAGTGAGTGTAATAATGAGAGGCTGAGGCTGGGAGCACACAAGACTGTCAGTTTTCTGTGTGCATTTTTCTGTATGCATTTTCTGCATATCATGTGTGTCTGTATCTGTGAAAGCAGGTGTGCTTTATCACAGAAGCGCATGTAATTGATAGAGAAAATGTGTGCACTGCTTCACTGCTGTCAGCTTTTATCTGCATGGAGAAAACACATTCAAGTGTGCAGATTATGGAGTAGACTGGACATACACTTTGGGTGTCTTTGTCTCCCATAACCGAGATGGGACCAGCTAGTTGCAGGGAAACAAGAGCAGAGCTCCCAGTGATTGTGCATTATGATGAGTTGCATTACAATTTATTTGATGTTAAATGTTATTATAATGTAATTGTAATTATAGCGGTGCACCGCTTTGAGAGTACACATGTCTATAACAATGAGGCGTACACCAGACACTGTGGCGTCTGGTGGCTTTTCATTGACGACATCTTTGCGGTGTGGCGGGGCCACATTGGATCCCTGCTGTCCTTCCATCATGATCTCAACCAGTTTCATGCCAACCTAAAATTTGAAATTACATATGATCGTATGGAATTGAACTTCCTAGACACTACGATCAGACGTTGTGGGGATGGTCTGGTATCAGATTTTTACCAGAAACCTACCGACCGTAACCAATTACTGCGCTACGAGAGCTTTCATCCACCTGCTGTCTTCAAATCGGTAGCAAGGAGCCAATTGCTCCGCGTTGAAAGAATAGTGACTGATTGTCAAGTCCTTGACAATAGGAGACAGCAGATGGCTGATAAGCTCTCTGAGCGTGGGTACCTCTCCGATTTGATTCAGGAGGAACTGGAGAAGGTTAAATCTGTTGATAACAAAGTGGGGACGGGTGGAAGAGATCGGGGTGTGCGGCTGCCCTTTGTGTGCCACTTTCACAGTTCATCCAATAAAGTTATGGCATGCGTTAGGAGCCACTGGCACATTCTGGGCAGCGCATATCCAGAAATTCCTGAATTTCATACCCCTCCTATACCAGCCTATAGGCGCAATGAGACCATAGGCAGCAGGTTGGTTAGAGCCGATGTTTTACCCACAACTGGTGAGATCACCAGCTTTTTGGGCCCTAGACGAAAAGGGTCATTTCCCTGTCTTTCATGTACTGAGTGCCAAGACATGATTAAGGGGTCTACATTTGGGGACAACTTTCAGATCAGACATTTCCTCACCTGCCAGAGCTCCTTTGTGGTGTACATGTTAACATGCCCTTTAGGCTTGCGATATGTGGGGGAAACCACACAAAAAGTACGGGACTGTATTAGCCAGCATAGGAGCTCTGTCAGGGGAGGATCTTCTGACCTTCCGGTAGCTAGACATTGGAGATCTATGGGCCACAGGGATACGGATCTCAAGTTCACCATTATAGATCACATACCGAGACCCAGAAGAGGAGGGGACCGGGTTTTGCTCCTTAAAAAGCGAGAGGTAATGTGGATCCATAAACTTGGGTCCCAACACTCACACGGTTTGAATAGTGACTTTGACCTGCATTTATATTTATGATATATTTATGATATACTCAAGATATGTTATTTATGACATTTCAGATTATGTACCTACATATTGGACGATATGAACTGGATAAAGACACAGGAACTTGATATATGGACTGCCTTTTGGAACAGATAAGTGTGAACCTAACACTATCTGTAGCTTTTTGAACTCATTGTTTTGCTATCTGCCTTAATGGGTGTATACTTTGTATGTCACTTCCTGTTGGGCGGGTATATATTTGTATGTTACACATATTACTTTAGCATTGAGGAAGGCTGGACACAACCGAAACGTCTGCTACCTGTATCTGCTTGATTTGCTCAATAAAGAGCCGTGTGCTGCAGCTCCTCATTTCTTTTATATATATATATATATATATATATATATATATATATATATATATATATATATATATATATATATATATATATATAGTATATCCACTTGTCATTAAGTGGTTCACACCGGGTCCTGAAGCACTAGTGGCTAGTTCCTATTTATTATATTCATCACCTGGTTGGCCTCTTTGCTGTAGGTGGTGAAAAAGCATGGGGCCTTTTTGTTGTGGGCATTTTTTTCTATGTTTATCTGACTTTTATCATGTTAATGTTCCAGAACTCATTCATTGTGTCCTGAAAATGTTGCTGTTGATGACCCTTTTCTAAAAATGTCTCATAGTCAGACATGCAATTCTGCCTGTGTCTGCAGAATTGGCCCCACGGCATATTACATATCCAGCAAGGATGAGGATGGATGCATGAAGATATGAATGGCCTGCTGTAGGCTTAAAATGGGTCTTAAAACAAAAATCTTATTGTACTTTTTATCTACCATAAGTTCCAGATCCAGAAAAATGATACAGTCTTCGTTGATCACACAGGTAAATGCAAGATCAAACTGATTGTTGTTTCAGAAATTGACAATTTCAATAAATTAGTCCTTACTGCCATCCCAGATAATCAACACATCGTCTATATAATGGGTGTAAAATACCAGATATCTTTGTTTATGAGTTTTTCATCAAGATCTGTTGATTCTGCCAGTGAGCCATATAAAGATTTGTAAAGCTCGGGGTAAAACCAGCCCCATTGAAGTCCCACAAATTCTTTAAATACAGGCAATCCATATATGAAAAATAGTTGTGTGAGAGAGCAAATCTTAATAATAATGGTCAATAATGAAGCTCACTTGCTCTGGAAGAAGTGTATTGTCCTTGCCCAGAAAATATTAGGTGGCCTCAAGCACTTTTTTTCATGTGATATACATGTGTATAAGGAGGTCACATCCAGAGAAGGCCACTGGTACCCATCCTCCCAGGTTTAGTTGGACAGGATGTCAAGAACACGCAGGGAGCCTTTGGTATATGTCTCAGCTCTGTAAACACAGGGTTGGAGGCAATAATCCACATGGGAGGAAATATTGACTAGAAAACCACCCATCCCAGCCACTATGGGTCTGCTTGGAGGATGTTCAACATTCTTATGTACCTTTGCTATGTGGCTGAAGTAAAGGTGGCCATAAATGGTACAATTTTTCAATTAGATAATTTAGTTTGATTATTCCGTTAGATCGAATATAAAGATTTTTCCAGCATGTCCGATCATTTTTCCCGAAAAAACGGGATAATCGTTCAAATTTCTTGATCGAAAAAAAAAAATAATATTTTCAACTTTCATTCAATTTGATCATTTAGATCAAATAAACAGGAAAATTTAACGTTTTTATTGTACCGTGTATGGCCACCAAAGGTATTGTGGGATTTTGCATCCGTAAAAATCCTTTTCTTATTCTCATTAATGATACAATTCTGAAATGCATTATCCACAATCTCTGACAAAATCTCTTTGAAGTTGACATTTGGATCAATTGAAAACAGTACATACAGTATGTAGAAGAATCAGATTGTAATCTCAACCCCTCTTTTTTTGTATATATCGTGAGCCATTATAACAATCCCACCTCCCTTGTCTGCTTGTTTCACAACCAAAATCTTATTGGTGGCCATATTTTTAATGCATCCCTTTCATTCTTATTCAAATTATGGTGGTTTTGGTGGGAATGATTGTGACATACTTCCTTAAATTGTTTGAGAACGAGCTTGTAAAATGTGCAAATAAACAGACACTTACAATGAGTGGGGTAAAAGACCAATTTTTGTTTAAATGGGGTGTGTTTAACCTCGGCATGGGAAGGAATTGCAACCAGTTATCCTCTACAGAAAGCCCATATCCTCATTCCATGCTTAATATGCAGTTTCTAGAAAATGGTAGACTATGCCTTTTTGCATAGGTATGGGTCCATTTTGTATGCTATCATTACCGTATATACTCGGATACAAGTCGACCTCATGTATAAGTCGACCCCAATATTTGACCCTCTTAAACAGGAATTTATTAATTACTCAAATATAAGTCGGTGCAGCAAAGTTAAGGGCTGTGTGGCCCTTCTAGCAGTGTGGCCCCTTTGTCCCCCTGGCTGTGTGGCCCCTCTAGTTGTGTGTCATCTGTGTCCCACTGGCTGTGTGGCCCGTTTCCCCTGGCTGTGTGGCCCCTGTTTCCCCTGGCTGTGTGGCTTCTGCTGTGTGGCCCCTGTTTCCCCTGGCTGTGTGGCCCCTGTTTCCCCTGGCTGTGTGGCCCCTGTTTCCCCTGGCTGTGTGGCTTCTGTGTCCCCCTGGCTGTGTGGCCTCTGTGTCCGCCTGGCTGTGTGGCTCCTGCTGTGAGGCCCCTGTGTCCCCCTGCCTGTGCAGTCACTGGTGGGCAATAGCTATTCCCCTGTGTCCCCTTCCCAGCAGTGTTGGCAGACAGCTTGCTAAAAAGCCCCCCTCCCTCCCACCACCATGCAAAGAGGCCTCTTCTCTCTACCTCTCCCCCCTCTGTGTGATCACTGAAGCCAGCAATCACTCACTGCCCTATCCCGCGCTGCAAAGCAGACAGTTTACTGAAAATCCCCCTCCCTCCCACCAGCCACCACCACGCAAAGGAGTCTCTTATCTCTATCTCTCCCCCGTGTAATCACTAAAGTGGAAGCTTCTCACTCACACTAATCCATCCGAGCACAGCTCTCTTCTGCCTGTAGTCACGCTGACTGGGCTGTATGCATAAGCTACAGCTCCCGATGTAATGTGATACATGAAGTCACATGACATCGGGGCTCGTAGCTGTGAGCTGATGCACACACAGCCCAGCCAGCGTGACTACAGGGAGAAGAGCGCTGTGCTCCGATGGATTAGTGAGTGAGAAGCTTCCACTTTAGCGATTACACAGGGGGGAGAAATAGTGACAAGAGGCTCCTTTGCATGGTGGTGGGAGGGAGGGGGATTTTCAATAAACTGTCTGCTTAACATTACAGGAAGGGGGAGAGAAAGAGGTGCCTCCCCATTCCTGGCTATAAGTGGGGAAATTTTGGACTATCTCGAGTATAAGGCGACCCCCCCACTTTTATACTTTGAGTCAGTCCAAAATTTCTCGACTTATAGCCGAGTATATACGGTATATTAATAATATAATATTAATATTAACTATTGTTTTATGCTGTTATTAATGTATTTTCATATATTTATATGTATGAATATACAGTGGCTTGCACAAGTATTCGACCCCCTTGAAGTTTTCCCCATTTTGTCAAATTACTGCCACAAACATGAATCAATTTTATTGGAATTCCACACGAAAGACCAATACAAAGTGGTGTACACATGAGAAGTGGAACGAAAATCATATATGATTCAGAACATTTTTTACAAATAAATAACTGCAAAGTGGGGTGTGCATAATTATTCAGCCCCCTGAGTCAATACTTTGTAGTACCACCTTTTGCTGCAATGACAGCTGCCAGTCTTTTAGGGTATGTCTCTACCAGCTTTGCACATCTAGAGACTGAAATCCTTGCCCATTCTTCCTTGCAAAACAGCTCCAGCTCAGTCATATCAGATGGACAGTGTTTGTGAACAGCAGTTTTCAGATCTTGCCACAGATTCTCGATTGGATTTAGATCTGGACTTTGGCTGGGCCATTCTAACACATGGATATGTTTTGTTTTAAACCATTCCATAGTTGCCCTGGCTTTATGTTTAGGGTCATTGTCCTGCTGGAAGATGAACCTCCGCCCCAGTCTCAAGTCTTTTGCAGTCTCCAAGAGGTTTTCTTCCAAGTTTTCCCTGTATTTGGCTCCATCCATCTTCCCATCAACTCTGACCAGCTTCCCTGCCCCTGCTGAAGAGAAGCACCCCCAGAGCATGATGCTGCCACCACCATATTTGACAGTGGGGATGATATGTTCAGAGTAATGCGCAGTGTTAGTTTTCCGCCACACAAAGCATTTTGCATTTTGGTCTCATCTGACCAGAGCGCCTTCTTCCACATGTTTGCTGTGTCCCCCACATGGCTTGTGGCAAACTGCAAATGGGACTTCTTATGCTTTTCTGTTAACAATGGCTTTCTTCTTGCCACACTTCCATAAAGGCCAACTTTGTGCAGTGCACGACTAATAGTTGTCCTATGGACAGATTCCCCCACCTGAGCTGTAGATCTCTGCAGCTCGTCCAGAGTCACCATGGGCCTCTTGATTGCATTTCTGATCAGCGTTCTCCTTGTGAGTTTAGGTGGACGGCCTTGCCTTGGTAGGTTTACAGTTGTGCCACACTCTTTCCATTTCTGAATGATTGCTTGAACAGTGCTCCGTGGGATGTTCAAGGCTTTGGAAAACTTTTTGTAGCCTAAGCCTGCTTTAAATTTCTCAATATCCTTATCCCTGACCTGTCTGGTGTGTTCTTTGGACTTCATGGTGTTGTTGCTCCCAATATTCTCTTAGACAACCTCCGAGGCCGTCACAGAGCAGCTGTATTTGTACTGACATTACATTACACACAGGTGCACTTTATTTAGTCATTATCACTCATCAGGCAATGCCTATGGGCAACTGATTGCACTCAGACCAAAAGGGGCTGAATAATTAAGCACATCCCACTTTGCAGTTATTTATTTGTAAAAAATGTTTGGAATCATGTATGATTTTCATTCCACTTCTCACATGTACAGCACTTTGTATTGGTCTTTCATGTGAAATTCCAATAAAATTGATTCATGTCTGTGGCAGTAATGTGACAAAATGTGGAAAACTTCAAGGGGGCCGAATACTTTCGCAAGCCACTGTACTTCCTTTTTTTTTTATTTTCATGCACTGCACATGCCGCCCTTGCTGTCCCACCGAACACTGATTTGTGAATAGGACTATATGTTCTCAAAGCAGATCAAAGTGCCTGTGAATGAATGATCATGGCTTCAGCCAGGAGCCAGTGACACACACTTGCTTTATTTTTCTTATTCCATTTATTCCAGTTTTTTTTCTTATTCCATTTAAAATGCACAGGAAATGAAAAGTGCTACCCAAAGATAGCCTAGTCTGTCATACAAAAAACAATGTATAAATATTTTAGGTGTGATAAGTAGCGATAAAGGTATTGGCAAATTAATGGGAGGAGCGAGTGTTGTTTGTTGTTAGCAAAACAGTTGAAAAGGGTGTGAGACATGTCCTTCTGAAAGCCTCTTTCAAAATAAAACACAATAAAATAGCAGACGCCAGGGCCCATCCCTATGAAAAACTGCCGCTACAAATAACGGGAGCCCTAGTCACAGTGTGCATAGCGGACTTATAAAAACAAATTGAAGAGAAACGTTTTCTCTTAGTCTAACCTCTGCCATTTTAGTGGTCACACTCACAACTGCTTCCTTGCAGTTGGGATTATTACATGCTGAAACTCGTATGAGTTATACAAAGGGTATAATGTGTTAGCATCTGCTCTGACTACTGACAATTGAAGTTTGCAAATGCTAAGTGATTGCTGTTCTGAATAAATCTTGGTGCAGCTGCCAATTATATACATTGACATTTGGCTTATTCAGATCACTGTTTTTACTTTACAGTCATCCTTGCCCCTTGTCTGCCCACTTCTGATAGTTACTTAAAGGGATACTGTAAGGGGGTCGGAGGAAAATGAGTTGAACTTACCCGGGGCTTCTAATGGTCCCCCGCAGACATCCTGTGTTGGCGCAGCCACTCACCGATGCTCCGGCCCCGCCTCCAGTTCACTTCTGGAATTTCTGACTTTAAAGTCAGAAAACCACTGCGCCTGCGTTGCCATGTCCTCACTCCCGCTGATGTCACCAGGAGTGTACTGCGCAGACACAGACCATACTGGGCCTGCGCTGTGCGCTCTTGGTGACATCAGCGGGATCGAGGACACGGCAACGCAGGCGCAGTGGTTTTCAGACTTTAAAGTCTGAAATATCAGAAGTGAACCGGAGGCGGGGCTGAAGCATCGGTGAGTGGCTGCGCCAACACAGGATGCCTGCGGGGGACAGTTAGAAGCTCCGGGTAAGTTCAACTCATTTTCCCCTGACCCCCCTACAGTATCCCTTTAACCCTGTGAGATACCCTCACAAATGTAATTGTCAGATAACCTGGTAAAAAAAAAAATACAGGAGAAATATAGGAGCAGTATAATGAAATGCTCATCATAGTTATACTTATTACAACAGATTAATATGATAACACATCTATAATTAATTAAACTATAGTCAGTCACCTTTTAACATATGGTTTAAGTAAAGTAGAACTCTATCAGATGCCAGGTTTTTCTCCAGTACGTACAAGCCTTCTGTCTGTACCATCTATTTACCAGACAGATGTTTCATTTGGCACTGCTAATCAGTAGGTCACTGCTCTATAATAGCTGGTTTCTATTAGAATAGATAGAATACATTTGTTTACATTTCTGACATACTTTTTTTTGCTAAGACCCCTCAGGATAATCTAAATGCATTTGTCAGATGTTGCACAAAAGCTTTTTGCTACATAACACAGTACAAAAATTGTCCCTGACAAGTGGCTAATAATTTCAGATCTACTCTTCCCAATGCTGCAGTAAACAGCCTTTGACAGCTTAACCAGTTCCTCAAATTTACAAGACAATGTGCCTTAGGCTAGACGATTATCTGAGACAAAGCAAATGTCACTGCTGAGCCACAGCTGAGAATACAGTTTTATGTTAATTTACTGAAGGCCTATTAAAGATTTGTGTGCATGGCTTCTGCCTACTGCATTTAATAGATAGTGCATATAAGCTTAATGCGGTAAAAAAAAAAGCACAGTGTAAGAAAATCTGGTGTTTACTATGGTTTGGGGAAGTATTTGGATTAAAAAATGACTCAAGCCCCAAGTTTGAAAGGAGAATATATGGAGAAATTTGAGTCATTTGCAATATTCTCTGTATCACTCAGTCACTTCCTGTTAGGGCTCTTGCTTTCATCAGAACAGGTTGTTTGCTGGGTCATAGAGTTAGTTGAAGGCTGATGCCAATACAGTTAAACCAATGGATTAGATGACAGGTACAACACAGACTCTGGAGGTCTGAAAAGTAGCAGTAGAATAGACCCTTGGGTAAAGTTAACAATGGCATAAGCATTGATGTGATGGCATTATTATTAACTAATTTTATGATTACTGACATCTTACATACCAATTTAAAGGATACATCCGAGGAGCAATTTGCTCGGATACCCCTTTTTATTATTCGAGTTAGGTCGAATTCGAATAGTAAATTATTCGAGTTCGGTCGAATATTCGAGTCGAATATGTTTTACTATTCGATTTGACCTCGAAATTCGAGCTCACTATTCGAGTCAGTATTCGAGCTCATTATTCAAGCTGACTATTCGAATTGGCCTTAAATAGCTTCCAACACTTGTTTTGGGGGTGAATGATGCAAGAAACATCTTTTTTTCCAAGTAACAACAGCAAGTGATTATGTGAGGATGTTCCTTTAAAAAAAAAAAAAAAAAGGTGGAAAGAGAAGTTGTGTCCAAAATTCTGTTCAGTACTGTATATACTTCTTATTATTATTCTATATCTTCTTCTTCTTCTTCTTCTTCTTCTTCTTCTTCTTCTTCTTCTTCTTCTTCTATATCTTCTTCTTCTATATCTTCTTCTTCTATATCTTCTTCTTCTTCTTCTTCTATATCTTCTTCTTCTATATCTTCTTCTTCTTCTTTTTCTATATCTTCTTCTTCTATATCTTCTTCTTCTTCTTCTATATCTTCATCTTCTATATCTTCTTCTTCTTTTTCTTCATCTTCTTCTTCTTCATCTTTTTCTTCTTCATCTTCTTCGTCATCTTCTTCTTCATCTTCTTTTTCTATATCTTCTTTTTCTATATCTTCTTCTTATTATTATTTTTCTATTTCTTCTTCTTCTTTTTCTATATCTTCTTCTTCTTCTCCTTCTTCTTCTTTTTCTATATCTTCTTCTTCTTCTATATCGTCTTCTTCTTCTTCACTTATTTCTCTTCTATATTTTTTTTTAAAGAAATGCAGCTATTTTTGAGCGTAATAAATAGCTGGTGGCGCATGGTGGAAGCGCCATTGTATGTGCTCCCTGGCAGTGGAAACACACAGACAGCAGGAGGTAAATTCAGCAGCAGCAGCAGGAGGAGGATGATTGTGTGGCAGCAGGCAGTCAATGAGGCAGGCAGCGAGACATAATAGGCTGTGGTACCTAGCAGTGGTACCAGGCCGTAAATACACAGCATGAGGTTCCAGACAGCGGTCGTGAAGCCCACATCGTGTCCAATACACAACTGGGACAACACAGTTTTCAACCCGGACACCTTTAAAAATAATATCACAAAGTATTAAAAAGTATATATATTTTTTTCGTTTTTTTAAAGAAATGCAGCTATTTTTGAGCGTAATAAATAGCTGGTGGTGCATGGTGGAAGCGCCATTGTATGTGCTCCCTGGCAGTGGAAACACACAGACAGCAGGAGGTAAATTCAGCAGCAGCAGCAGCAGGAGGAGGATGATTGTGTGGCAGCAGGCAGTCAATGAGGCAGGCAGCGAGACATAATAGGCTGTGGTACCTAGCGGTGGCACCAGCCCATAAATACACAACAGGAGGTCCCAGACAGCGTTGGACGTAATAGCTGGTGGCAGAGTGGCAGCAGAAGGTAAACCTGTGTACCCTGGCAGTGGGAAACACAGACCGAAAGCAGCAGCAGCAGGAGGAATGGAGGAGTAGTGTGAGTGTGGCAGCAGGTAGGCAGCGTGACATAATAGCCCTGGTACCTAGCGGTGATACCAGGGCTGTAAATAAACACAACAGGAGGTCCCAGACAGCAGTCGTGCAGCCCACATCGTGTCCAAGACACAACTGGGACAACACAGTTTTCAACCCGGGCACCTCAGAAAAATTAAACCTTTTTTTTTTTAATGGTTTATTTTTTATTTTTTTTACGGCAAATTTAACAGATAGCTATTGTTGGACGTAATAGCTGGTGGCAGAGTGGCAGCAGAAGGTAAATCTGTGTACCCTGGCAGTGGGAAACACAGACCGACAGCAGCAGCAGCAGGAGGAATGGAGGAGTAGTGTGAGTGTGGCAGCAGGTAGGCAGCGTGACATAATAGCCCTGGTACCTAGCGGTGATACCAGGGCTGTAAATAAACACAACAGGAGGTCCCAGACAGCGGTCGTGCAGCCCACATCGTGTCCAATACACAACTGGGACAACACAGTTTTCAACCCGGGCACCTCAGAAAAATTAAACATTTTTTTTTTTAATGGTTTTTTTTTTTTTTTTTACGGCAAATTACACAGATATAGCTATTGTTGGACATAATAGCTGGTGGCAGAGTGGCAGCAGAAGGTAAATCTGTGTACCCTGGCAGTGGGAAACACAGACCGACAGCAGCAGCAGCAGGAGGAATAGAGGAGTAGTGTGAGTGTGGCAGCAGGTAGGCAGCGTGACATAATAGCCCTGGTACCTAGCAGTGATACCAGGGCTGTAAATAAACACAACAGGAGGTCCCAGACAGCGGTCGTGCAGCCCACATCGTGTCCAATACACAACTGGGCCAACACAGTTTTCAACCCGGGCACCTCAGAAAAATTAAACCTTTTTTTTTTTTTTAATGGTTTATTTTTTTATTTTATTTTTACAGCAAATTACACAGATATAGCTATTGTTTGACGTAATAGCTGGTGGCAGAGTGGCAGCAGCAGAAGGTAAATCTGTGTACCCTGGCAGTGGGAAACACAGCAGACAAACAGCAGAAGGGCAGTACACAGCAGCCCACTGTAGGTGTAAAATGTGTGGCTACAGGCGACGTAATAGTCAAACTGAACCAGGCTGGCTTAGTAGTGAGCAGGAGCCAGGAGGTGGTAAAGGATGGTAAGGCATATTAACGATGGTTCCGGCAGCCAGTTCATGTCCCCCTCTCGCCGACAACAGGGGCCAGGAACTCGCCTTCCACCCACGCCTGGTTCATCTTGAGAAACGTCAGTCTGTCCACAGACTTGTGAGACAGACGTGAGCGTTTCTCGGTGACCACGCCACCAGCTGCACTGAAGCAGCGCTCGGACAGCACGCTGGAAGGGGGACAGGACAGCATTTCCAGGGCGTACTGCGCCAGCTCGCTCCAGATCTCCAGGCGCTTGACCCAATACTCCATGGGATCAACAGGGGCATCGATGTCAAGCCCGCTGTAGGACCCCATGTAGTCAGCCACCATGCGGGTCAGGCGCTGGCTGTGACCGGAGGAGGATGCTGCTGCATGCACCTCCTCTCTAGTCACTGCTGGAGCCTCTACAGTCCTGTAGAGCTCGTTGCTGAGAGACAGCAGGTCTGTGGGGCGCTTGCTGCTGGATGCAGGCACCTGCTGCTGCCCCTGTGCTGGCTGGTCAGTGGGGGTGGAAGGCTGGGGGAAGGCTTCCTCCAAGCGCTCAACAAGGGCCTGCTGCAAGCTCCTTATTTGTTGCGCTGGGTCTCCTCCTGCAGGAGGCAGGAACTGGCTCAACTTCCCCTTGAGGCGCGGGTCCAACATCATGCTGATCCAGATGTCCTCCCTCTGCTTCATCTGGATCACCCTGGGGTCCTTGCGCAGGCACGTCAGCATGTGAGCTGCCATTGGGAAGAGGCGGGCCACGTGTGCTGGCACATCGACGGCAGTGCTGTCCTCATCCTCCTCCTCTGCCGCCTCATCCTCTCTCCACCCCCGCACCAACTCAGCTGCACTGTGCTGATCCCCCTCATCAGCAGCAAGGTCAGGGACCTCCACCAAGTCCTCCTCCTCCTCCCCCTCAGAGGTGGACTGTGCAGCTGCATGCCGCTCCTGCTGGGCCAAGGCTGCCACTCCCTGTTCCAGCAAAGCATCGAGGGCCCTGTTCAGCAGACAAACCAGGGGCACCCACTCGCACACCATAGCATGGTCCCTGCTCACCATGTTGGTGGCCTGCAGAAAGGGAGCCAGCACTAAGCACACCTGCTGCATGTGCCCCCAGTCGTCATCGGGGACGATGGACGGGATGTTGCTGGTCTTGTCCCTTTTCTCAGCGGCGGACACAGTGGCCAGGGCAAGGTACTGGTTGACAGCGTGCTTCTGTTCAACCAGACGCTCCAACATCGCCAGGGTGGAGTTCCAGCAAGTTGGAACGTCAAGGATCAGCCGATGGCGTGGCAGCTCCAGCTCCTTTTGCACGTCTTCCAGGCTCGCAAAGGCTGCAGGCGAGCGCCGGAAGTGACGCACAACATTCCTTGCCGTTTCCAGCAGTTCGCCCATCCCCTGGTAGGTGCGCAAGAACTTCTGCACCACCAGGTTCAGCACGTGGGCAAGACAGGGGATGTGGGTCAGGTTTCCCCTGTCGATTGCGGCAACCAGATTGGCCCCATTGTCAGCCACCACCTCTCTGACTCTGAGGCCTCTGGGGGTCAGCCAAATCCTCTCCTGCTCCTGGAGTTTGGCCAACACATGGGTTGCCGTCAGTTTTGTCTTCCCAAGGCTGACCAACTGCAGCAGCGCTTGGAACGTAAATGTAAAGGAAAAAAGGGGGGCTGGGGAGCATATGTCACAAATCACAAAAATCAAAAGATAAGTGAAAAATTACAAAATTTATTAATATTATAATTGAGCATATTAAAAAGCACCAACGTAAACTGCCAAAAGGCCACGCTCAGCAACCAATCAGACATCAGACACACCTCTGCCTAAGACCACCTAATGTGATCAGGGATCCCAAATGTCCTGTAAAAAATAGGCCTAGACAAGTATAGTGCATCAAAAATGAGGACAATGGGAAAGTAGCAGTTAAAGCAGGCCGGAACAGATGTCAGAGGCAAAGTAAGTCAATATATCCAGCAGAGACCAGGAAGCCAATAAAGCATCTGCAGACAAACAGTTCAATGAAACAGCATAGCCAGCATGGACAGGTGGAATGCAAGTTGCAGCAAGCACAAATCAGAGGAATGGCATGAAGCATAAGCCATACTATACCCAATCCTGGTACAGCGGTACAGAGTCCAGTTAGCTCCTGAAGGCTGTCAGGTCTCTCAACCCCATGTGTAGAAGCCCAAGGCTGGGGGAGTGACTGTTGATCCGATGGAGGAATCAGGTCCAGTGTGCTAGTGTGGCAGGCTGTGATGGTTGGAGCAAAGTCCCATGAAGGCAGAGAGCTAGTGGTCTTCCAGGTGGAGATCGTAGAGATGCCTCAGGCCAGCAGAGGGTGGATGCGGAGAGTGGGAGGGCAGCGGGACAAAGGCAGACAGGTGCTAGCACCACGCCGGCAGCCCTGACATGTTTCGCCGGGTCTACCGGCTTTTTCAAAGGGAGGCGTGGCTGGAATCATGTGCCGCCTGAGGCTCCTTATAGGGCAGCGTCATCAGTCACGCGCGCGCACGCACGCGTAATTACGTACGCGTCAGCCAACGCGCACGCGTACACATGCGCACTCACGCCGCAACGGACACGCAGCTCGGCCTCGCCCCCACCAAGGCCCGATCAACAGGCCAGACAAATTAAGTCGGCCTGATGCGTGATGGTGGCAATCACAGGTGAGAGGGCAAAGTGGGGGCAGAGAAAAAGGGGCTGTGGGGCAGCACATGAGAGCATAAGAAATATATAACAGAAAAAACGTATATAAAAATAAAGTGAATCGAAACCATACAAACGCAACATACACAGACAAACAGAAAGAAATCTATATATTCATAACTCAGAGTCAGCAAATATTAGCATACAATCATCTTCACTGTAGAAGTAAGACTCAAGGGGACTGCGACAACGCAGTACCACAGTCCAAACAGTGCGGAAAATCAGCGCACTCAAAAAGGCAAAAAAACTGAGCAGCAACGTATGCCAGCTATGAACGGCAGATGCCACAGGGAAAGACACATGGAGACAACAGCTCGGAGCGTATACAAGCCCGCAGACACAGGGGGCAATGGAGGAGCAGACCAACGGAGGGGGGCAGGAAGGGAGATAGCAGGGCAAGTGAGAAAAAGCGGGAAGCATCAGTTAGGCAGAAAGGCCGCAAAACCGACCGTTTCATTGAGGCCAGGGTATTCAGTGGCCTCCAACTCATAGATCCACCTAGATTCTTTTTGTAACAGTAAACGATCAAAGTTACCCCCTCTAATCGTGGTATGTATACGGTCAAGACCGACAAATCGTATACCTGAGGCATTACCACTGTGCTCGGATCTGAAGTGCCTCGCAACCGGTGTGGTGGACGTAATGCTTTTAATATTGGCGATGTGTTCGCCAATTCTAGATTTAAATTCACGTCCGGTCTTACCTATATAAAAAGCGCCACAAGGACACAATAAAAGGTAGACTACAAATTTGGTATTGCAATTCACAAAATGTTGTAGACGCCAGTGATGACCATTGGGAAGGACAACTTCCCTCCCAATGGATAAAAATCGGCAGACAGTACATCCACCACAGCTATATGTCCCGGTTACGATGCAGTGAGGGCGCGTAATCTCAGTGCCCCGAAAATGGCTCCTGACAATCAGGTCGCGGAGAGACGGCGCGCGCCTGCATGTAATTTTGGGTTCCGGTGTCACCAATGGTTCGATTTTAGGGTCATTGGTAAGAATATACCAATGACGTTGCAAAACGCGTGTAATTTCTTTATACTGCGCAGAATAACGCACGCAAAGGCGAGCGCAATCCGCCACGTCTCTCCGAGACCCGCCAGAGGCCAAAAGGGCACTTCGATCGGCCATCCGAGCCCGTTGGTATGCCTGTCGTAAAATGTGGTCTGGGTATCCCCGATCTCTGAAGCGCGATCTTAGGGTCATTGCCTCCTCCTCAAAGCTGTCGATGGAAGAGCAGTTCCTCCTCGCGCGGAGGTATTGGCCCACAGGGATGCCCCTGACAGTGTGTCCAGGATGGAAGCTATCGGCCCTAAGGAGGGCATTCGTCGCAGTCTCCTTCCTGTATAAGCCCGTGGACAAACAGCCATGATCATCGATGATGATCCAAATGTCCAAAAATGAGATCCTTCTACTATCAAACGTCATCGTAAAACGTAAGTTCCTTGTGTTTTTATTAAGGATGTCGACAAATTGTCTAAGTTCGCAGGAGGTCCCCGTCCAGACGATAAAGATGTCATCGATGTACCTGTGCCACATCAAAACGTGGCACAGGTACATCGAGAGACCATCGTCCGAAAAGGTGGTACGCTCCCACTCCCCCAGGTACAGGTTGGCGTAGGAGGGGGCACAGGTGGTCCCCATAGCCGCCCCCTGCACCTGGAGGTAGTGTAATCCGTCGAAAACAAAAATGTTATTCAAAAGTAAAAATCTCAGTAGATCCAATAAAAAGATATTATGGGCCGTTTGTCTAATATCGAGCTCGCACAGGAAGGTCTCAACAGCAGCAATGCCAAGATCGTGTGGAATGCTTGAGTACAGCGCCTCCACGTCAAGAGCAACAAGGTATGCCCCAGGAGGGACAAACACCCCCTCCAGGATCCTCAAAAGATGCATGGTATCCCTGACATAAGAGGGCAAGGCCTGCACATGAGGCTGGAGGTGCCGGTCAATGTACACGCTCGCCCACTCAGTCAGGGAACCACGACCGGAAACAATAGGACGGCCAGGGGGACTTATCCTGGACTTATGAATCTTTGGTAAGGCATAAAAAGTAGGTGTTATGGGGTGTGTAACCTTCAAAAACTGTACAATATCCTCCCCTATAACACTACGCCTCAGGGCGTCATCAATAATGGTGAAAAATTGTTTTTGGCATCTTGCAACTCTGGACGCGGAGACGCGCACATAACACTCCTGCCGAGTTAGTATATCAAGGCACATATCCCTGTAGGCCTGCACACCCATAACAACAACGTTGCCCCCCTTGTCGGAGGGCTTGATTTGCAGCAGCGCTTGGCAGTGGCGTGGCTTCACGCTGCTGCTGAGGCGGGGGGTTTGGCCAGGTGTGCCGGAGGATGGCAGAGGATCGGAGGAACCTGCTGCAGTTCCCCTGACCCTGCGGGGTGGCACCACCCACTGTGTTGCTGCTGCTGCTGTGCCCGCTGCTACTCTCCCATCCTCACCCCCTTCCACCAAGCTGACCCAGTGGACAGTGAAGGACAGGTAGCGGCCTGTCCCGAAGCGGCTGCTCCAGGAGTCCATGGTGACGTGGACCCTTTCACCAACCGCGTGCTCCAGCCCTCGCTCCACATTGGCCATGACAAAGCGGTGTCTGCTGGGGAGCTGCCAGTCTGGGGCTGCACAAGCAAGCAGCGCACGCATGTCGCTTCCCTCCTGCACGAGCGTGTACGGCAGGAGTTGGGAGCACATGGCCCGTGCCAGCAAGCCGTTCAGCTGCCGCACGCGACGGCTGCTGGGAGGCAGAGCCCTAACCACCCCCTGGAAGGACTCGCTCAAAAGGCTCTGGCGTTGCCTTTTGCTAGCACGGGAATCAGCGGAGACAGCAGAGGAGGCCACTGAGGACTGGCTGCCAGAACAGGCCTCAGTGTCGGTGGCAGGAGTTGCAGAGGGGGGAGGAGCAGTGCGTTTCCGCACTCCTGCTGGTGGTGCTGGAGGAGCAGGAGGGCGGGTGGCTGCTGTTGCTGCTGCTGCTGCTGAAGGCTGTGCAGTGATGGGTGTGGTGCCACTGCCAGCACCAGATGCCTTCAGCCTCTGGAACTCTTCATGCTGGTGGTAATGTTTAGCAGCAAGATGGTTGATCAGAGAGCTGGTGCTGAAATTTAAGGGGTCTGCACCTCTGCTCAACTTCCGCTGACAGTGGTTGCAAGTGGCGTACTTGCTGTCAACTGTGGGCATGGTGAAAAATTGCCAGATTGCTGACAAGAAAACCCCCCTACGGCCTGGAGCCACTGCTGCCTGTCTCCCTGTGGTGGTTGGGGGGGGGGGGGGGCTTGGGTGTGGCTGGTGGTGGTACTGGCAGATGCTGCTGCTGCTGCTGCTGAGCCTGAGACACCAGCAGGCTGTGGGACCTGCCTACTGCTGCCAATGCTTGCAATGATGCACCTCCTTGCAAGGCCCACAAGCGCATCCTCCTCCTCCTCCTCAGAGCTGCTGATAATGACATCCCCAGGTGCTGGTGGTGGCGGCACCCAGTCTTTGTCTGTCACCCTGTCATCATCATCATCCTCCCCCTCCTGAAACATGTCCTGCTGGGATGATGACCCCCCAAACTCCTCTCCTGATGCATGGATGGGCTGCTTGACTGTCGCCACAGTCTTGCTGTCCAATCCCTCCTCCCCCAAAGTGCCCATCAGCATATCCTCCTCAAAATCGCCAACAACAGCAGACAATTGACTCATGATGCCTGGGGTCAAAAGACTGCTGAATGACAGATCGCCAACTGACGGTGAACTGGCCTCCTCCCCAGGCCCTGCTAGGCGGCTGCTGCGAACAGGGGTGGTGGTGGTGGTGAGGGTGGAGGCCTCGGTTGCAGAGGTGATGGCGGGCTGCTCATCCTCCATCATCAGTTGCACCACAGTGGCTGCATCCTTTTCCTCAATGGGACGTTTCCGACCCGGCTGGAGGAAAATAGGAGCAGGTACTACACGCTGCTGCTGCTGCTGTGTCTCTGCAGCGTGAGTTGCAGATGCTCCTGCTGGGCGGCGCCCAAGGCATCCACGGCCAGTGGCTATAGGCGGAATGTTAGCCACTGACGCAGCTGCTGCTGCTGCGGAACTGTGCATGGTGGCGTGGCCGCGGCTTGCCACAATGCTGCTCCCTCTCCTCCTGATTCCCTTGCTGCCCTTCCCTTTGCCCAAACCGCGCTGGCTGCCACTTCCAGACATCTTAGATGTTTTGGGCGTAAACAAAAAAGTTTTTTAAAAGGGCGGGTGAAAAAGTGGGGTACTTTAATGGAGTGGGTTAGTGGGTGAGGTGACACTAATCACTAAGTGATTAGATCGCTAAGTGATTACTAGTACAGTACAAATACAAAATACAATAAGTGTGAACAGTGAACAGTGAGTGTGTCCCCTAGTACACTAACTAGAAAATACAATAATCAGTAGTAATCAGATTCAGTAGAAGAAAATAGAGTGTGTGTACACTACAGACAGTGCACGCACACACACACGCAGGAGCTAGCCTATGAACAGTGACTGAGTGTCCCTAGTACAGTAAGTACAACTAGAAAATACAATAATCAGATTCAGTAGTAATCAGATGATTCAGTAGAAGGGAATACTATGTACTGTACACTACAGACAGTGCACGCACACACACACGCAGGAGCTATGAACAGTGAGTGTCCCTAGTACAGTAGTATAACTACAAAATACAAGAATCACTCAGTAAGTAAAGGACAAGACAGGGTAGAAAACACAGCAGAAACACTGGTATAGATGAGAAATAAACTAACAGAGGACAGGAGGACAGCTGCCCACACAGGCAAGGCCCTGAGGCCTAAAGCTGTGTAAGCTTGCCTGCAGCAGCAGCTGTCTCTGTGTAACACACAAGCTACTAACTAAACTACACTACAATCTCTATCTAGCTAACAACAGTATAGGTGTATATAGCAGGTGTATGTGAGCAAAAACGCTAGGTAATTGACCACTATAGAGCACTTGCTAAGCCAAAGCACAAAGGAGCAGATTTCTCTCTGTACAAGTTTTAGGCAAGGACGGAAAAAACGAACATGGCGGCCGCTATTTATAGGGTAGGGGCTGGCCAGGGTCCCCCTCTGTGATTGGCTGCCGTCAGAGGGCCTGGGAGCCCTCTGATTGGCTCTAAGGACATCAATCTGGGCTATGACGCTATTCGAGCTCGGTATTTGAGCTCGAATAGCGCTGTTTGCTCGAATAGCTCGAATCGTGAGTGGGCTATTCGAGTTCACTCGAATAGCCCATTCGAATAGCTGCAGCTATTCGAGCTCGATATTCGACCTCGAATAGCTGAAAAAGAGCTCGAATATTCGAGCTACTCGAATATTCGAGCTCTGCTGAGCATCCCTGAGGAGCATAAAAAAAGCCACTTACCTGGGGCTTCCTGCAGCCCCTAGCAGACGGCCTGTGCCTTCGCCGCAGCTCCACTCCCCGCCAGTGGTCCGGAGTCCCCTGTGGTACCAGAGGCCTACTTGCATTCCAGCGCGCATCTCACGTAGTCGTGCTCATGTCATCTGGACTGTATTGTGCAGGCACAGTAGCTCTGCGCCTGCACATTACAGTCCGGATGATGTCAATGCGACTCAGTGTGCCGCATGCTGAAGCGCGGGAGAAACAGACCTGGAAGACAACCTGGCGAGGTTGGCTTCTCCACCGTAGGGGAACAGGAGCCACCAGAGCTGGGACGAGGGCACAGGACAGCTGCCAGGGGCTGGAGGAAGCTGCAGGTAAGTGTATTGTTTGTTTTATACTCCTCGGACCTTCCCTTCAACCACTTGAGGACCACAGTCTTTCTACCCCTTAAAGGGATACTTAAGTCAAACAAAAAAAATGAGTTTTACTTACCTGGGGCTTCCAATAGCCCGCTGCAGCTGTCCGGTGCCCTCGCCGTCTCCCTCTGATCCTCCTGGCCCCACTGGCAGCCACTTCCTGTTTCGGTGACAGGAGCTGACAGGCTGGGGACGCGAGTGATTCTTCGCGTTCCTGGCCACAATAGTGCCATCTATGCTGCTATAGCATATATCAGATACCATATAGCAGCATAGAGGGTGCTAATGTGTCTGGGAACGCGAAGAATCACTCGCGTCCCCAGCCTGTCAGCTCCTGTCACCGAAACAGGAAGTGGCTGCCGGCGAGGACGGGAGGATCGGAGGGAGACGGCGAGGGCACCGGACAGCTGCAGGAGGCTATTGGAAGCCCTAGGTGAGTCAAACTCATTTTTTTTGTTTGACTTAAGTGTCCCTTTAAGGACCAGAGCCTTTTTCTCCATTCAGACCACTGCAGCTTTCACGGTTTATTGCTCGGTCATACAACCTACCACCTAAATTAATTCTACCTCCTTTTCTTGTCACTAATACAGCTTTCTTTTGGTGCTATTTGTTTGCTGCTGCGAGTTTTAGTTTTTATTATATACATCAAAAAAGACATGAATTTTGTCAAAAAATTACTTTTTTAACTTTCTGTGCTGACATTTTTCAAATAAAGTAAAATTTCCTATACATTTGAGCACAAAAGTTATTCTGCTACATGTCTTTGATAATAAAAAAAACCATTCAGTGTATATTTATTGGATTGGGTAAAAGTTATAGCGTTTACAAACTATGGTGCCAAAAGTGAATTTTCCCATTTTGAAGCATCTCTGACTTTTCTGACCACCTGTCATGTTTCATGAGGTGCTAAAATTCCAGGATAGTATAAATAACCCCAATATGACCCCATTTTTGAAAGAAGACATCCCAAAGTATTCACTGAGAGGCATGGTGAGTTCATAGAAGATTTTGTTTTTTGTCACAAGTTAGCGGAAAATGACACTTTGTGACAAAAAAAAGTTTCCATTTCTTCTAACTTGTGACAAAAAAAAATGAAATCTGCCACGGACTCACTATGCTCCTCTCTGAATACCTTGAAGGGTCTACTTTCCAAAATTGGGTCATTTGTGGGGTGTGTTTACTGTCCTGGCATTTTGGGGGGTGCTAAATTGTAAGCACCCCTGTAAAGCCTAAAGGTGCTCATTGGACTTTGGGCTCCTTAGCACAGTTAGGCTGCAAAACAGTGCCACACATGTGGTATTGCCGTACTAAGGAGAAGTAGTATAATGTGTTTTGGGGTGCATTTTTACACATACCCATGCTGGGTGGGAGAAATATCTCTGTAAATGACAATTTTTTGATTTTTTTTTATACACAATTATCCATTTACAGAGATATTTCTCCCACTCAGCATGGGTATGTGTAAAAATACACCCCAAAACACATTGTACTACTTCTCCTGAGTACAGCGATACCACATGTGTGGCACTTTTTTGCACCCTAACTGCGCTAAGGGGCCCAAAGTCCAATGAGTACCTTTAGGATTTCACAGGTCATTTTGCGACATTTGGTTTCAAGACTACTCCTCACGGTTTAGGGCCCCTAAAATGCCAGGGCAGTATAGGAACCCCACAAATGACCCCATTTTAGAAAGAAGACACCCCAAGGTATTCCGTTAGGAGTATGGTGAGTTCATAGAAGATGTTTTTTTTTGTCACAAGTAAGCGGAAATTGATTTTAATTGTTTCTTTTCACAAAGTGTCATTTTCCGCTAACTTGTGACAAAAAATAGGAGTAGTCTTGAAACCAAATGTCGCAAAATGACCTGTGAAATCCTGAAGGTACTCATTGGACTTTGGGCCCCTTAGCGCACTTAGGGTGCAAAAAAGTGACACACATGTGGTACTGCTGTACTCAGAAGAAGTAGTATAATGTGTTTTGTGGTGTATTTTTACACATACCCATGCTGGGTGGGAGAGATATCTCTGTAAATGACAATTTTTAGATTTTTTTTTAACACACAATTGTCCATTTACAGAGAGATTTCTCCCACCCAGCATGAGTATGTGTAAAAATACACCCCAAAACACATTATACTACTTCTCCTGAGTACGGCGATACCACATGTGTGACACTTTTTTTACAGCCTAGGTGCGCTAAGGGGCCCAACGTCCTATTCACAGGTCATTTTGAGGCATTTGTTTTCTAGACTACTCCTCACGGTTTAGGGCCCCTAAAATGCCAGGGCATTGTAGGAACCCCACAAGTGATACCATTTTAGAAAGAAGACATCCCAAGGTATTCTGTTAGGAGTATGGTGAGTTCATAGAAGATTTTATTTTTTGTCACAAGTAAGCGGAAATTGATTTTAATTGTTTTTTTTTCACAAAGTGTAATTTTCCGCTACCTTGTGACAAAAAAAAAATCTTCTATGAATTCACCATACTCCTAACGGAATACCTTTGGGTGTCTTCTTTCCAAAATGGGGTCATTTGTGGGGTTCCTATACTGCCCTGGCATTTTAAGGGCCCTACACCGTGAGGAGTAGTCTTGAAACCAAATGTCGCAAAATGACCTGTGAAATCCTAAAGGTACTCATTGGACTTTGGGCCCCTTAGCGCACTTAGGGTGCAAAAAAGTGCCACACATGTGGAACCACTGTACTCAGGAGAAGTAGTATAATGTGTTTTGTGGTGTTTTTTACACACAATTGTCTATTTACAGAGAGATTTCTCCCACCCAGCATGGATATGTGTAAAAATACACCTCAAAACACATTGTACTACTTCTCCTGAGTACGGCAATACAACACGTGTGACACTTTTTTGCAGCCTAGGTGCGCTAAGGGGCCCAACATCGCCGGGAGGTTGACAGAATTTTCCAGTGGTGTAAGGAGAACAGGCTGGTCCTCAATACAGCCAAGACTGTGGAGTTGATAGTGGACTTCAGGAAGCAGGCCCCCACTCCATCGCCAATCTACATTGATGGCACAGAGGTTGAAAGAGTGGCTAGCGTCCGCCTTCTGGGCACTACCATCTCTAAGGACCTGAGATGGAAAGCAAACACTGCCTTGACCCAGAGGAAAGCCCAACAGAGGCTCTTTTTCCTCCAACAACTGAAGAAGTTTGGCATGGCTCAGGAGCTGATGACGAACTTCTACACAGCCACCATTGAGTCCTCTGCTCATCTATCCTAGTCTGGTACGCTGGCTCCTCCAACAGCGACAAACACAAGCTACAGTGGGTCATTAGATCGGCAGAGAGAATCATCGGTAGACCTCTCCCCTCGCTCGACCCCCTCCACAACTCCAGATTACGATCTAGAGCACTGAGGATTGCCAGCGACCCCTCACACCCGGGCCACCGCTTTTTCAGCCGGCTCCATTCAGGCCGCAGGTTTCGAGCCATTTACACCAGAACTTCGAGGAATAGAGACTCCTTCTTCCCCTCTTCCGTCAACCTCCTGAACTCCCTTCAGGCCATCCCATCTCTAGCGCTTTTCCCCCCCTAATGTTGCAGTTGCTGACCTTTTGGGCTGTCTAGTGTAAAACTGTTTAAACCGCACCCTGCAGACTACCGTTATACCGCTGCACATCTAACTATTAATATGTACCACTGATTATGTTGTATGATTGTATGACTATGCTCTTATTCTTATGTTGATACTACTTCTACTTCTCTCTCTGAGCAATTGAATGTGCCAAACCCTATTCCGGGCACGACCCAGTCGTGCTTGGCGATTAAAAGATTTCTGATTCTGATTCTTCTGATTCATAGGTCATTTTGAGGCATTTGTTTTCTAGACTACTCCTCACGGTTTAGGGCCCCTAAAATGCCAGGGCAGTATAGGAACCCCACAAGTGACCACATTTTAGAAAGAAGACACCCCAAGGTATTCTGTTAGGTGTATGGTGAGTTCATAGAAGATTTTATTTTTTGTCACAAGTTAGTGAAAAATGACACTTTGTGTAAAAACAATAAAAATCAATTTTCGCTAACTTTTGACAAAAAAATAAAGTCTTCTATGAACTCGTCATACACCTAACAGAATACCTTGGGGTGTCTTTTTTCTAAAAAGGGGTCACTTGTGGGGTTCCTTTACTGCCCTGGCATTTTACGGGCCCAAAACCGTGAGTAGTCTGGAAACCAAATGTCTCAAAATGACTGTTCAGGGGTATAAGCATCTGCAAATTTTGATGACAGGTGGTCTATGAGTGGGCGAATTTTGTGGAACCGGTCATAAGCAGAGTGGCCTCTTACATGACAGGTTGTATTGGGCCTGATCTGATGGATAGGAGTGCTAGGGGGGTGACAGGAGGTGATTGATGGGTGTCTCAGGGGGTGGTTAGAGGGGAAAATAGATGCAATCAATGCACTAGCTTTTTTAGTGATAGCTTAATGATAATTGGAAACAGCCCTCTATACCTGAGTACGTAGGTGGATAGCTCCCATCTAGCAGCTTTCTGCATGACTGCCGCTCCTGCCTGCCTTCCACCTTCGGACACACAAGAGCCGTCCTGTCCACAGACCGCCTGGCTGCAAACCCCTGGATCCAGGCGGCTGCCGCTGCAACTCCAGCCCCTGGCGTCCTGACACTTGCCTGACTGCCTGATGCCGCCCTCACACAGCCTGCTGCCCAGGCCCCCCACTCCGGCCTGCATCCATCTCACCTTCACGGCTCCCGTCCACAGCACGCTTGTCCGGCCACTACTTCCAGGCCGCCGCTGCAACCTCAGGCCCCAACTGCCGATGCTCCCTCGGACCGCTTTCACACGGCCTGCTCACTGAAGGCGTCTCCTGGAGCCACACCCCCGGCAACACACCTGGCTGATGCTGCATCCGAGCCTCCAGCATCCTGCCGCTGCCACGTGCCCCGCTGCTCCTTGCCGCCGCTCGGATCCCTTCCCATCCCGAGGTACGTCTCCCATGTGGCCAGCCTGCTCAGCTTCAACCTGACCTCCGGGTCAACACCCCCGCCCGGCGAGGAGGTTAGGTAGACTCCACTCTGTCCGCTCTGCCTGGCCGGCCTCCGGTCAAGCCGGGGCACTCTCTGCTGCTGCCGCCTCAGGACTACAGGGTCACCGCAAAAAAGCCACCTGGCCGGCTGTCTGGCAAGGCCGCTGCTGAAGGCCGCTGCTGATCTCCGTCACATCGGCCGCAGCCCACGCGGTCTCCACGTGCCCTCACGGACATCCGCACGGGACTCCGTCCCCTCCATCAGCACACTGAGCCCCCCACTACAGTGCCATCAGGGGAGGCACCTCTGCTTTTTACCCCTTGCCTCCCTGCTCCAACCTTGGAGAGTGCTGCAAACTCCTCGGACGGTCTGCCCTCACCATCAGCACGCAGAGCCCCCCCACTACAGCACCACCAGGTGAGGCACTACTGCTCTTTACCCTCTGCCTCCCTGCTCCAAACTCGAGGGGTGCTCACTGCTTGTTGCTGTGAGCCGTGGCTTGCCCACAGATGATCTCTCCCCTCCTAACGTGTTGCACTGATCAGGTGTTAGACTGTGCTGCTCTGCTCATGTGTTAGACTGTGCTGCTTTGCTCATGTGATGGACTGTGCTGACAGGACTGTGCTGCATTGCTCACGTGATGGTTGGGTGGTTGCACTGCTCATGTGATGGACTGTGCTGCATTGCTGGACTGTGTTGCATTGCTGGACTGTGTTGCACTGCTCATGTGTTAGACTGTGTCGCATTGCCCATGTGACGGACTGTGCTGCATTTCTCATATGAGGGTTTGAGGTGCATTGCTCATCTATTTGTGTGACAGTCTGCCTGTGCCGCCCGCTCCATACCACCTATCTGTGCCTCCTGCTCCATTACATCTATCGGTGCCAGGCGGGCCGCTCCATACCATCTAGCTTGTGCCATGGGCGCTGAACAGATTGACACCCTTTCCAGAGAGGCCCTTCTCAAATGGGAACCCCCGGTTAGCCCAAAGCCCTCTCCGTGCTCTTCCCTGTGGTATGCCGTCACTGCACACATCGATTACCTCGCCACCAAACGAGCACCAAGCAAACGCCGCCACAGAGGAAGGAGGGGGGGGCCCAGGCCCGTCTCAAAAGGAAAGGCCTACGCTCCCCTGTCCCTGCCATACTACTTACAAACGTCTGCTCACTCCCCAACAAACTGGACGAGCTGCTCCTCCTACTCGACAGCAAACCCCAGATCAGCAAGAACACCCCTGTTCTCTGTTTCACCGAAACCTGGCTGTGCGACAGTATCCCCGACAACTCTCTACATGTTCCAGGCTACACCCTCCTAAGAGCAGACCGGGACGCTGCCCTCTCGGGAAAAACGAGGGGTGGCGGTATCTGCTTTTACATAAACACCTCCTGGTGCTCCAACACCACCACTCTCCACAAGGCCTGCACCCCAGATGTTGAGCTCCTTGTCATAAACTGCAGGCCTCAGTACTCCCCGAGGGAATTCTCTTCCCTTGTCCTCGTCGGGGTCTACATCCCTCCCGATGCATGCTCCAGGACTGCCCTGCATGTACTCAGCGACTGCATCTCGTGGTGGGAAACTGCCCTCCCGGAGGCCCTGTTCATCATCCTGGGCGATTTCAATAAGGCGAACCTTCGGCACGAGCTGCCCTGCTACAAGCAGCACATCACCTGCCCTACCAGGAACAGTAACACCCTGGACCACTGCTACACGGTCCATAAGAATGCCTACAAGGCCATCCAAGGCGTCCCCCTGGGGAACTCCGACCACAACACAATACACCTGATCCCCACCTACAGGAGGCTTCTGGAGACCTCTAAGCCCATCGTCAAAACCACTAAAAAATGGACTGCAGAGGCCAAACTGGAGCTCCAAGCATGCTTTGAAACCACCGACTGGACGACTCTGGAGGCACCCACCCTTGATGAATGGGCCGAGAACGTCACCTCCTACATTAGCTTCTGCGAAGAAACATGTGTCCCATCCAAGACCTTCAGAGTCTACCCCAATAACAAGCCTTGGTTCAACGACAGGCTTCGCCGACTTCGGAAACGCAAAGAGGAAGCGCACAGGTCGGGCTCCTCAGAGGAATTCAGAGAGGCCAGGTATGCCCTGAAAAAAGAACTGCGATCTGCAAAGCGGGCCTACGCCGATAAACTGAGGCTCTGCCTCCAGTCATCAAACACACGGGAGGTATGGAAGGGCCTGAGAGCAGCCATGAACTTCAAACCAGTACCCCAAACGGCGACCCCGAGCCTTCTACTGGCAGAGGAGCTCAACGAGTTCTACTGCAGATTCGAGCATCATCCCAACCAGCCCGTGAGCCGAACAGCATCGACTCTGGTGCCCCCCCCTTCGGATGAACTTGCCGCCCGGTCTCCTGTCGCTGTTCTGGAATCAGAAGTACTCAGGCACCTCCATAAGTTGAACCCCAGGAAATCCTCCGGCCCAGATGGAGTGTCGTCTACCTGCCTGAGATCCTGCGCCGATCAGCTAGCCCCGGTGCTCACCTCCCTATTTAAACAGTCCTTATCAGATGGTATAGTCCCCTCCTGCTTTAAGAAGTCTATCATTGTACCAGTCCCAAAAAAAACAGGCAGTACCGAGCACAATAACTTCCGACCAGTGGCCCTTACCTCGAACGTCATGAAACTCCTTGAGCGGTTGGTTCTTGCCCACCTGAAGAGGTCCACGGATGCCCTTTTAGACCCACTCCAATTTGCATATAGGGCTAACAGATCTGTGGAGGATGCCATCAATGCCAGCGTGGCATACATCACTGAGCATCTAGACAGCCCTGCCTCCTACGCTCGGATCCTGTTCCTGGATTTTAGCTCAGCATTCAACACGATCTGCCCAGACATCCTGCTCGCCAATCTGTCGCAGCTCGGAGTTGACCCCACCCTCCGTGCATGGATCAATGACTTCCTGACTAACAGAACGCAACAGGTGAAGCTCGGCAACCACCTCTCCAGCGTTCGAACCACCAACACGGGGGCTCCACAAGGCTGCGTTCTGTCACCTCTACTGTTCTCCCTCTATACCAACAACTGCATCTCATCCGCTGACTCTGTGAAAGTCATCAAATTTGCAGATGACACCACTATCATTGGCCTTATTGGTAGCATCGGGGAGCAGGAGTACCGCAGCGAAGTCGTGAGAATATGCAACTGGTGCAAAGACAACAACCTAGTCCTCAACGCAGCAAAGACCGTTGAACTAGTGGTAGATTTCAGGCGGGAACCCTACCCCCCTCCCACCTGTCCTCATTGGGGGTACAGAAGTATCTAAGGTGACATCTGTTCGGTTCCTCGGCACAACTCTCACTAACAAGCTGAAGTGGGAGCAAAACACCACCAAGATCCAGAAGAAATCTCAGCAGAGGCTGTTCTTCCTGCGCCAACTGAAGAGATTTGGCATGCCCAGGGAGCTGCTGACCAGCTTCTATACTTCCACCATAGAATCCATCCTCTGCTCCTCAGTCATTGTCTGGTATGCTGGCGCGACGGCCAGCGACAAACACAAACTTCAGAGAGTCATAAAGGACGCGGAGAAGATCATCGGATCTCCCCTTCCACCCCTCGATCTCCTCCACTCCACTAGGATGAGGAAGAGGGCCACCATGATCTCCCGTGACCCCTCTCACCCAGGCAGCCACTACTTCAAGCTCCTCCCGCTGGGCCGTCGCTACAGGACTATACCATCCAAAACCACCAGGCGGAGGAACACCTTCTTCCCCCAAGCTGTTCGGCTACTGAACTCCAACCTCCCCCTGTCGGGCCCGCATACCATCGCGCTCTAGCTGGGTCGATCGACAGGTCCCCGCTGCGGCCTGCCTGGCCTATCCAGACAGACTCGGGCTACTACCTGCATCATTATTATTATTATTATTTCCATCATTATTATTGTAATTGTATTATTTTGTGGGTGTTTCTCTTGCTCCACAGTGAAATGGACGATATGATCTGATAACTGCATTTTTTATATTGTACGTGCTGTGCGTCTGTCTTATACTCTGTCTATGCCATGTGAACCACAAATAATTCCGAGTACAGCTCCTGCTGTACTTGGCGAAATAAAGTGATTCTGATTCTGATTCTGATTCTGACTGGGGAGGTTATCGGAAGGGGGTCTGAGGGGGATCTGAGCATTTGGCCGAGTGATCAGGAGCCCACACGGGGCAAATTAGGGCCTGATCTGATAGGTAGGTGTGCTAGGGGGTGACAGGTGGTGACAGGAGGTGATTGATGGGTGTCTCAAGGTGTGATTAGTGGGGGGAATAGATGCAAGCAATGCACTGGCGAGGTGATCAGGGCTGGGGTCTGAGGGTGTGGACGGAGGATTGGGTGCCCTAGGGGCAGATAGGGGTCTAATCTGATGAGTAGAAGTGACAGGGGGTGATTGATGGGTAATTAGTGTGTGTTTAGAGGAGAGAACAGATGCAATGCACTTGGGAGGTGATCTGACGGCGGGTCTGCAGGCGATCGGATGGTGTGGGTGGGTGATCAGATTGCCCGCAAGGGGCAGGTTAGGGGCTGATTGATGGGTGGCAGTGACAGGGGGTGATTGATGGGTGGCAGTGACAGGGGGTGATTGATGGGTGATTGATAGGTGATTGACAGGTGATCAGTGGGTTATCACAGGGAAGAACAGATGCAAATAATGCACTGAGGGCAATCTGAGCATGCGGGCGGTTGATTGGGTGCCCGCAAGGGGCAGATTAGGGTCTAATCTGATGGGTAACAGTGACAGGTGGTGATAGGGGGTGATTGATGGGTGATTGATGGGTAATTAGTGGGTGTTTAGAGAAGAGAACAGATGTAAACAATGCACTTGGGAGGTGATCTGACGACAGGTTTGCGGGCGATCTGATTGTGTGGGTGGGTGATCAGATTGCCCGCAAGGGGCAGGTTAATGGCTGATTGATAAGTGGCAGTGACAGGGGGTGACAGGGGGTGATTGATAGGTGATTGACAGGTGATTGACAGGTGATCAGTGGGTTATCACAGGGAAGAACAGATGCAAATAATGCACTGGCGAATTGATAAGGGGGGGGGGTCTGAGGGCAATCTGAGCGTGTTGACAGTTGATTGGGTGCCCGCAAGGGGCAGATTAGGGTCTAATCTGATGGGTAACAGTGACAGGTGGTGATAGGGGGTGATTGATGGGTAATTAGTGGGTGTTTAGAGGAGAGAACAGATGTAAACAATGCACTTGGGAGGTGATCTGACGACAGGTTTGCAGGCGATCTGATTGTGTGGGTTGGTGTTCGGATTGCCCGCAAGGGGCAGGTTAGGGGCTGATTGATGGGTGGCAGTGACAGGGGGTAAAAGGGGGTGATTGATGGGTGATAGGTGATTGGCAGGTGATTGACAGGTGATCAGTGGGTTATTACAGGGAAGAACAGATGTAATTAATGCACTGGCGAATTAAAAAGGGGGGGTCTGATTGCAATCTGAGCTTGTGGGCGGGTGATTGGGTGCCCGCAAGGGGCAGATTAGGGTCTGATCTGATAGGTAACAGTGACAGGTGGTGATAGGGGGTGATTGATGGGTAATTAGTGGGTGTTTACAGAAGAGAACAGATGTAAACAATAGATGTAAACGGCCGGCGGGTTGGCGTCGCGGGTGGGCGGAGCCAGTTGCCGGGGGAAGCGTGTCAATGACGCGATCGCTCCCCCGGCATGCCGAAAGGACGCAACGCCCTTGGGCATATTGCGGTCCTTATGGCGTCCACTTTGCCGCCGCCCATCGGCGGTGGCCGGTCGGCAAGTGGTTAAAGTGTACATAATCAGTTTTGTCCCTTATATGAGCTTACTCTCCAGGACTCCCGAATGCGAATTTACCCAAATTATTCGGGTAAATTTCGGCGTTCCCGAAGTCGAAGCCAAAGCTGAATGCGCCGGACCCGAAGCCGAAGGCGGGCGAATGTGCGCATTTGAATTCGGCCGGATGACGCGTTGGGTTCGCATTCGGGATTCGGGAGTGATGCGGGCCAATCAGAATTCCTCCAGCCGAGTCCCTGGCAATGCTAGCAACCAATCAGAGGAGGGGAGGCTGGCCCTCCCCTCCTCTATATAAGGCGGCGGCCATTTTGTGGAGCTACGCACTTGTGTGACTGAGCTGGTACTGAGAGCATCTCCAGTGCTGTGCTGCATGTCTGTGTATTCTGTGCTAAACCTAGCGTTTTGCTTCCTAAACACCTCCTAAACACATTAATTGTACTATTATATAGATAGATAGTAATTTGATTGTTTGTAGTCAGCTAGTGTGTACTGTATACTGTGCTAGGCTAGTGTTAGTCTGTGTGCAGGCTAGGCCTGCTAGCCTAGGGCAGCCTTAGCCTACTACTAGCTTAGGTAGGTTAGGAATTCTAGTTAGTTGTGTACTATAGTAGTTTAGTTAAATTGTACTGCTGCTGTTTGCTGTAGTCTGTTAGTTTATAGCTTCAGTACTGTTAGTTAATACTAGTTAGTTACTGATTGACTGTGTACAGGCCAGCATCCCTTGTTGTCACCTGCTGTGTGACTGACATTTGCCGGCCCACCCTGTTGATTGCGTCTGACCGTATGTGACCGACCCACTGTAATTTGTCACCCACTGTCTGGCAGTTAGTTATATTGTTTACTGTTTAGTACAGCAGGCGGTTAATAGTTACTACCTGCGCGTACAACCGTACTACTACTAGGTAGGTAGTAGTCTCTCTTCCACTACTACTACCACCCACCCCTTCATTTAATTTTTTTCATTTGTTACTGTGTGATTTATTACCTTTCTTTAGTAAATTGTTACATTCGCAGGCCAGCATCCTTTGTCACCTGCTGTGACTGTCATTTGCCGGCGCACCCTGTTGATTGCGTCTGACCGTGTGTGACCGACCGACTGTAATTGGTCACCCACTGTCTGGCAGTTAGTTATATTGTTTACTGTTTAGTACAGCAGGCGTTTAATAGTTACTTCCTGCGTTTACAACCGTACTACTACTAGGTAGGTGGTAGTCTTCCACTACTACTACCACCACCCATCCCTTCATTTAATTTTTTTCATTTGGTACTGTGTGATTTATTACCTTTCTGTGGTAAATTGTTACATTCGCAGGCCAGCATCCCTTGTTGTCACCTGCTGTGACTGTCATTTGCCGGCACACCCTATTGATTACGTCTGACCGTGTGTGACCGACCAACTGTAATTTGTCACCCACTGTCTGGCAGTTAGTTATATTGTGTACTGTTTAGTACAGCAGGCGTTTAATAGTTACTACCTGAGCGTACAACTGTACTACTACTAGGTAGGTTGTAGTCTTCCACTACTACCACCACCCACCCCTTCATTTAATTTGTTTCATTTGTTACTGTGTGATTTATTACCTTTCTGTAGTAAATTGTTACATTCGCAGGCCAGCATCCCTTGTTGTCACCTGCTGTGACTGTCATTTGCCGGCGCACCCTATTGATTGCGTCTGACCGTGTGTGCCCGACTGACTGTAATTGTTCACCCTCTGTCTGGCAGTTAGTTATATTGTGTACTGTTTAGTACAGCAGGCGTTTAATAGTTACTACCTGCGCATACAACCATACTACTACTAGGTAGGTGGTAGTCTTCCACTACTACTACTACCACCACCCATCCCTTCATTTAATCTTTTTCATTTGGTACTGTGTCATTTATTACCTTTCTGTAGTAAATTGTTACATTTGCAGGCCAGCATCCCTTGTTGTCACCTGCTGTGACTGTCATTTGCCGGCGCACCCTATTGATTGCGTCTGACCGTGTGTGACCGACCGTAATTGTCACCCACTGTCACATGAGTTAGTACTGTAGAGACTCACTGCTAGTAGTAGTAGTAGTAGTAGTAGTAGTACTACTACTACTACTACTACTACTACTACTACTACTACTACTACTACTACTACTACTACTACTACTACTACTACTACTACTACTACTACTACTTAAAAAAAAATCATTTTTTTTGTCACCACCAACCCAGACTTTATTAAAGTTTACACCCTTTCCCGCCGTTTTCTACACATTTGTTTATACGTATATAAGTGCAAAATGACTGGCAGAGGTAGAGGACGAGGCACCACCAGGAGAGGCAGCGCCATTACAGCAGCCACTGCCAGCAGCAGCAGCAGCAGGTCTGTGACTGGTCCGCCGACAGCCACTGACCGCAGAGTTGTGGAGGAGGGAGCAGAGGCGCAACAGCAGCGCATTGCGCTCATCTTTGAGAAGGGGTCGTCGCCCCCGGCCCATTGTGGAGAGTCAGGCGCAGGCTGTGGAGGAAATGATGGTGGAGCAGGAAGCCACCGTTTCCAGCCCGGCCTCCAGCAGCAGCGAGACCAGTGCCACCACCATCAGCACTTCGGTCCACAGCAGGCCTCCACCACTGCTTGAGGTCACGGTGACCCCATTGACCAGCCTGCCCTCACTGAGCTCGGTCTTCACCCCAGTGACTGCAGCCGTGTACAGGGATGTTGTGGAGAAGTTTGAGCAGGAGATAATGGGGACATCATCAGGCAAGGAGGAGGAGGAGGAGTTGGAGGTGGAGCAGTTTGTTGCAGTTTGTTGTTGATGAGGAGGGGCGTGATTATTATTATTATTTTATTATTATTATTTAGTATTTATATAGCGCCGACGTATTACGCAGCGCTGTACAGTGTATACCTGTATATATATATTGTCACTAACTGTCCCTCAAAGGAGCTCACAATCTAATCCCTACCATTGCCATATGTCTATATTATGCAGTGTAAGTACTGTAGTCTAGGGTCAATTTTTTAGGGGGAGCCAATTAACTTATCCGTATGTTTTTGGAATGCAGGGGATTTTGGGCTACTGGATGTGGTTGAGGCGGGCTCAGAGGACATGTTTGAGGATGATGATGACATGCTGGATACTCCCTATGTGCCACCACCAGTACCACCAGCACACTTGCTTGAAGGCAGCTCGTCATCGGAGGAGGAGGTATCTCTGGCGCAGAGGCATGGCAGCAGCAAGGCGGCAAACACAGGGCGTGGAAGGCAGGAGCCACAGCCTGCTGCTTCAGCCGCTACCACCACCCGCAGCAAACCTCCAACCAAACCAAAAAAGGCACAAGCCTCAAAGGGCACCAAAAACCCCAGCCCTCAAGCTCAAAGGGCAGGTTGAAGTCCCCAGTCTGGCGGTTCTTCACTAAGTGCACAGAGGACCCGACCCGTGCAATTTGCAACAGTTGCAAGGTCAGTCTCAGCAGAGGTCTCGATCTCCTCAAGCTGAGTACCTTGTGCCTGTCGACCCACTTAGAGACCAGGCATTTTGAGAATTTATGTGAGTATGAGAAGCTGATGCAAAGTGGCACAGGCAGTGGTGGTCAAAGCCAGAGAGCACACTGCACAGATTTCAGCAGCAGCAGCAGCATCCCACCCAGCAGCAGCAGCAGCAGGAGCACAGCAGCAGCAACTCACTCCTCCCCCCCCCCCCCCCGGGCAGCCAGTCCTCAGTTGCCTTATCAGCTCCCTCCACAGTGGCCTTATCAGCTCCCTCCACAGTGGCCTCCTCATCCTCCCGCGCAGGTAAACGCCGCCAGACCCTGCTCAGTGAGTCCTTTCCCGGTGTGACCGAGGTGTTGCCTCGCACTCACAGGCGCATCCGGGTGCTGAACGGGTTGCTTGCCCGGGCCATGTGCTCCCAGCTCCTGCCATATTCCTTCGTGCAGGAGGGGAGTGACATGAGAGCGCTGCTGCATTTTGGGATCCTGGAGTGGCAAGTCCCCAGCTGCCACTACTTCTCCCACACTGTGATCCCAGCACTGCACCGGTTTGCCATGGCGAACGTGGGCTGCACACTCGATCATGCTGTGAGTGCGCGGATCCACATAACCATGGATTCATGGAGCAGCCATTTTGGGACAGAACGCTATCTGTCCTTTACGGCACACTGGGTCAGCCTGGTGGAAAGCCTGAGCGAGGAAGCAGCAGGTCCACCCTCGGGCGCATCAGCAGCGGCACCAGTCACCCACTATGTGGTGCCACCACGCGGGGTCAGGGGAGAAGCAGCAGCTCCCGCCGCCAAGCGACAACGCAACAGCAGCGTGAAGGCCCGCCACTGCCAAGCGCTGCTGGAGATGGTGAGCCTGGGGAAGAACAGTCTGACAGCAGCCAACGTGCTCCGCTACCTGAGGGAGCAGGAGAAGATGTGGCTGACCCACAGAGGCCTCCGAGTCGGATTGGTGGTGTCCGACAATGCCACCAACCTGCTGGCTGCCATCGGCGGGATACACTTATCCCACATCCCCTACTTGGCCCACACCCTGAACCTGGTGGTGCAGAAGTTCCTGCGCACCTACCAGGGGATGGAGGAGCTGTTGGGCGCGGGGCGGAAAATTGTGCGCACTTTCTGCCGCTCAGCTGCTGCTGCATCACAGCTGGCAGAGATCCAGCAGCGCGAGGGCCTGCCACCACACCGCCTTGTCATCGATGTGCCGACTCGCTGGAACTCCACCCTGGCGATGTTGGAGCGGCTGGTTGAGCAGAGGAGGGCTGTCAACTGGTACATCGTGGATGGCACTCTCGAAGGCACCACCAAACTCCAGCTCCTCACCAACGCACAGTGGGGGCAGATGCAGCAGGTCTGCTTGGTGTTGGCTCCCTTCCTGCAGGGAACCAACCTGGTGAGCCAGGAGCGGGCATCCCTCTGCCAGTGGGTGCCCTTTGTTTGTCTGCTGGACAGGGCACTTGGCGATTTGGTGGATTTGGGGGAGGAGGCCCGGAACCAGCTGGAACAGCAGCCGCCTGCGCAGTCCACTGCTGTGCAGGAATTTGAATCCCTGGAGGAGGATGAGGAGGAGTTGGAGGTGCTGGATGTCACTACTGAGGGGGAACAGCGGAGCGCAGCAGCAGTGGTGTGAGGGTGGAGAGAGGAGGAAGAGGCTCAGGAGCCAGAGGAGGACGCTGACCCTGATGTCTCTGTGTCACGGACCACCCTGCTCCCCATGGTGGCAGCGCACATGTGCGTTGCCTGCGCACAGACCCCAGGGTGAAGCAGATGCAAGCGAGGGAGGACGCCTACATCAGCATGATCCTGGACCCACGGCTGAGGGGGAATTGGGCTCAGTTTCTGCCTGCTACAGGATGTGAGCAGTGCACAAGCGAGTTGCAGCAGCTCCTTGTTCGGCGACTGGAGGAAGCCTTCCCCCAGGCTTCCACCCCCTCTGTCCCTGACCAGCCAGCACAGCAGCCGGTGCCTGCGGCCAGCAGCAGCAGCGTCAGGCGCCCAGGAGACCTGCTGTCCTTGATGCAGGCGCTCTACATGATGGTAGAACAGCCGAGAGAGGAGGTGCGAGCATCAGCCACCTCCTCTGAAAGCCACAGCCAGCGCATGACCCAGATGGTGGCTGAGTACATGGGGTCCTTCAGTGGGCTTGACACCGGCAGCGTGGACCCCATGGAGTACTAGGTGGAGCGGTTGCTCAGCTGGAGTGAGCTGGCGCAGTACGCCCTGGAAGTACTGTCTTTGTCTTGCCCCCCTTCCAGTGTGCTGTCCGAGAGGTGCTTCAGTCCGGCCGGTGGCATAGTCACCGAGAAGCGCTCTCGTCTGTCCACAGAGGGAGTGGACAGACTGACATTTTTGAAGATCAACCAGACCTGGATTGAAGGCCATTCCTGGCACCTACTGTCGGCGAGAGGAGGACATGAGGTGCCTCGGAATCATTCTTTGACAACATAAAGCTTCATTCCCGGGGTCCTGATAATTTGGCCTGGTGTTTCTTCACTTGCTGTGGTAGTAACGCTAGCTACCATGGTCCGTGACATGCCTGCTGCTGCCACACGTCACTCCTCTTCCTGCTACTGTTGCTGATGTATTTATATATTTATGAATTTACTGCTTTATTTATGAATTTATTTATTTGTGTATTTATTTATTTATTGTATTTATACAGCGCCAACATATTACGAAGTGCTGATTTTCATCCTCCTGCTGTTCACCACACAATGCATGCCTGCTGCTGTCACACGTCACTCCGCTTCCTGCTGCTGTAGTTATCCTGCTGTCTGTGCTCCCACCGCCAGGGTCCACAGAATACATTGCCTGCTGCCATTCGCCACTCCTTCTCCTCCTACTGAGTTTATCCTCCTGCCTGTCTGTGTTCCCACCACCAGGATCCACAGAATTATTCGCTGCTGCCATGTGCCACTAGCTATTACGCCACTACAATAGCTATACTGTTGTATAAAAAAAAAATTCTGAGGTGTCTGGGTTGAAAACTGTGCTGTCCCAGTTGTGCATTGGGCACAATGTGGGCTGCACGACTGCTGTCCGGAACTTCCTCCTGCTCTTTGGTGTTTATTTTCAGCCATGATACCAACGCTAGGTACCATTGGCCTGTGACACTGCCTGCTGCCTTACGTCACTACTCCTTCTCCTCCTCCTCCTGCTGCTGCTGCTGCTATAGTTATCCTCCTGCCTGTCTGTGTTCCCACCACCAGGGTCCACAGAATTATGCGCTGCTGCCAGACGCCACTAGCTATTACGCCACTACAATAGCTATACTGTTGTATAAAAAAAAATTCTGAGGTGCCTGGGTTTAAAACTGTGCTGTCCCAGTTGTGCATTGGGCACAATGTGGGCTGCACGACTGCTGTCTGGAACCTCCTCCTGCTCTTTGGTGTTTTATTTTCAGCTATGGTACCAACGCTAGGTACCATTGGCCTGTGACATTGCCTGCTGCCATATGTCACTCCTCCTCCTCCTCCTCCTCCTGCTGCTGCTGCTGCTATAGTTATCCTCCTGCCTGTCTGTGTTCCCACCGCCAGGGTCCACAGAATTATGTGCTGCCATGCGCCACTAGCTATTACGCCACTACAATAGCTATACTGTTCTGAGGTGTCTGGGTTGAAAACTGTGCTGTCCCAGTTGTGCATTGGGCACAGTTTGGGCTGCACGACTGCTGTCCGGAACCTCCTTCTGCTCTTTGGTGTTTATTTGCAGCCATGGTACCAACGCTAGGTACCATTGGCCTGTGACATTGCCTGCTGCCATACGTCACTACTCCTCCTCCTGCTGCTGCTGTTGCTGCTATAGTTATCCTCCTGCCTGTCTGTGTTCCCACCACCAGGGTCCACACATTGCCTCCTGCTATTCGCCACTCCTCCTCCTCCTGCTAAGTTTATCCTCCTGCCTGTCTGTGTTCCCACCGCCAAAGTCCACAGAATTATGCGCTGCTGCCATGCACAACTAGCTATTATGCCACTACAATAGCTATGCTGGTGTTGAAGATAACATTTTACAGTACAGTTCGGTAAGGGAAAAAACAAAGAATGTTGGTGGTGGACGGTGAAGAAGAAGAAGAAGAACCATGTGAAGAAGAAGAAGAATCAGGTGAAGAAGTAGTAGAAGAGGAAGTAGAACCAGGTAAAGAAGAAGAAAAAGAAGAACCAGGTGAAGAAGAAGAAGAACCAGGTGAAGAAGAAGAAGAAGAAACATGTGAAGAAGAAGAAGAAGAACCAGGTGAAGAAGAAAAGAACCAGGTGAAGAAGAACCAGATGATGTTGATGAAGAATAAGAAGATGAAGAAGAACCAGGTGAACAAGAAGAAGAGAAGAACCAGGTGAAGAAGAAGAAGAGAAGAACCAGGTGAAGAAGAAGAAGAGAAGAACCAGGTGAAGATGAAGAAGAGAAGAACCAGGTGAAGATGAAGAAGAGAAGAACCAGGTGAAGAAGAAGAAGAAAAGAACCAGGTGAAGAAGAAGAAGAGAAGAACAAGGTGAAGAAGAACCAGATGATAATGATGAAGAAGGAGAATAAGAAGACGAAGAAGAACCAGGTGAAGAAGAAGATGAAAAAACAATTGAAGAAGAACCAGGTGAAGAAGAAGAAGAACTTAAAGAAACAGATGCCAGTGAAGAAGAAGATGATGAAGATGATAGTAATGAATGATTGATGACGAGAAAAAAAAAGAGGGTAAAACAGAAAAAGAAGATGGTGAAGAAAAAGATGGAGAGAAAAAAAAGAAGACGGTGACGATGAATAAACAAGAAATGCTGAAAAAAAGTTTTCCATCATATTTTTTTTTTTTTTTTATATTAGACCTATTTACATGTGATTTCCCTTTAAAAAAAAAACCCATCCGAGTTCGCGAACACGAATTTTTCCTGAATTTTTTTATGCAACCAGAACCAGATTTCGATTCCGAACCGAATTCGGCGATCGCATCCGAATCTGAATTTTCCGCGGGCCCGAATTCGAATGTACCCGAATTAAATTTTGGTACATTCAAGCAACCCTGGTCCAATTTCCCTATCATAGTCTAAGGCCAATATGGGAGGAGCCAGTTAACATATAATATGCTTTTGAGGTGTGGGAGGAGGAGGAGGAAACCAAATTACTCAGAGGAAATCAACAGGGGTAGAACATGCATGCTCCTTGTAGAAAGTGTCCTGGCTGAGATTCAAACATGAGACCCTATTCATTGGTATAATGTACCCTATGTGAAACTGCACCAGGTATATTTAATTTAAATGTTGACAATAATGTATAGTGTGAGAATGCAAGGCCATAGAAGTCAGAGGAATTATGTTATGCCAAGCAAGTTAGTCCTGCCACTATGTAAAGCTGCTTGGTATCCTTTACTTACTATATCATGAATACTGAACTTCAAACTTTTTATTAAATATATGTATGATATGTTTATATATTTTCAATATATTTATTTTGTTATTATGTAGTTTCTGACAGAGTACAATGTAAATTTGTATCTTGATGAAATAGGAAAAGTCACACAAAAAAAGAAATCGTTTGCCAGAAAGTTGGGGAAAAAAAGCAATGGTAAAGAAAAAAAAACTCTACTTCAAATGGGGTAAAGTAGCGTGCAGGGCCCCCATCAGGGCAGTACAAGTATTACTGCCATATGTGGTCTTTGGGCAGGCTGGGGCCCAAGCAGTGGCAGTGCCTTTGGGGCTCCAACTAACAATTACTACTTTATGCACCCACAGTGTGGCCATTTAAAGAGAACCAGAGACAAAGTACCCTCATGTATTTTACCTTATAAATCAGTGGGAACATGACAGTAAACACCTAATCTGCTCTTTGTTTCATTGTTCTCTGTTTAATCTGACAGTTATCACCTCTGATAAGAATCCCCAACTGAGCATTCAGTCTAGCTTTGCTAAGGAATGATTATAGCTGAGTCTGTCTTCTCTGGTGTCTTTTCAAGCCCAAGCCTGCCCCTTTGTGGATCTACTTTAACCACCTTAGCGGTATGGACGAGCTCAGCTCGTCCATTACCGCCAGAGGGTGCCGCTCAGGCCCTGCTGGGCCGATTTTGATGAAATAAAGAGCAGCACACGCAGCCGGCACTTTGCCAGCCGCGTGTGCTGCCCGATCGCCGCCGCTCTGCGAAAGAGGGTCCCCCCAGCCGCCTGAGCCCTGCGCAGCCGGAACAAATACACAGAAACCAATGGGGAACGGAAGGCACAGAACACACTGCCTACAAAAACCTGACGTTCTACCCCACTTCCTATGCGTATCCAAGCGGCCATTTCGGATGGGGACACATGGGCCAAGCATGTCTGGAGTGGAGCAGCAGTGACAGACGTGCTGGAGCTGTTTGGCAGAATGTCGGAGGTGGAGGTGAGGCCTACAGCAGAGGAACCTGATTCTACAGGTGCACCAGGTGCACCTTCTGCTGACCCCAACATTTTTTTTTTAAATTTCGCTATTTTTTGCCCACGGATCCGGATGGCAGCCTGATGCATGCCCGATACAAACGGACAGGATCCGGATCGGAACCGTACGGTTCTGATCAGGATCAGGTCAGGATCCGATCAGGATCCGGTCCGTTTACTTGCCAAAACGCAAGTGTGAACGGGGCCAATGCCAGACTGAATGCTCAGTCCGGGATTCTTATCACAGCTGGTAACAGACACTTTTAGCAGTGAGGATGAAACGGAGAGCAGGGTAGGTGTTTTCCCTAATGTTCCCACTGATATATATGGTAAAATACATGAGGGTGCTTTGTCTCTGGTTCACTTTAAGGCATGGGAGCTGTGCTAGGTCTAGTGCCATTGCTTTCAGCTGCTGTCCGTTACTTTTACCCCATGCTGCATGATTGAGAAACACACAGCAAAGCAGGGGAGAAGATGTGACAGCCAGATTTTTGTTATACAGATTGAGATTTGGCGAATGAGGGGGTTCCAGTAGGTTTGTCCAGTATGAGGTCCATCAATTTCTAATGGTGGCCCTATGTGTGTATTAGTAGATGTTCACAAGTGAAGTGAACTATGGTGGAGTAATATCTTCATCAAGAACACTGTAGAAAACCTATGAACCATATAACACGAAATGCCACTTTTATGTATTTTTTGAAACTGTGGAGGAATTATGAAAATATAGAAATATAGTTGCAATATAGGAATTTCATGCATTTTAGATCTCTATTCAGTAATCAGTGCAACTGATGATATTGACTCTTTCATATTTATTATGATTACTACCCTATATGGTAATAAATGCATTATGAATTGTTCAGCAACTTTCTGGCATATTTATTTTGAATGTATTTATAACAAGCAGAAAGCTTGCCCTTAAGTTTGCAAACACAGGAAAAATAAACTGAAACATTTAATCACTTAAAATATTAAAGTAGTACCATGAATAGAAATATATGCATTACAAAGGAGTCCCCCTGGGATTTTACCTGTGCATAAAATTCAAGGTCAAGTAAAGCTAAACATTTCATCCAAACGCAAGGTCACCCTTTGAGGCTGCAAGTACCTTAACCAACAGCTATGGAAAGCCTATTTACTGCAAGGGCAATCAAGATTGTATCTGAGGATCTGATACCAAGTGCTTGTAGTAATGATTACAAGGTTAGTAGAGATACAAAGGATCTAACTATCTTCGCTCCTTTCATTGTTGCCTGTCGATATTACTTCTCTTAACATTCAGCACTTCAGACCATATTATAACAATGCCATATAATTTATTTTGGAATTTGAAAAAATGTCCATCCCTAAAGAGACAGAAAGGAGTGTTTGGCATATTTGGCATTTCTACAAGTAGTGTAGTGAATTTTATCATGTAATTGTAAGAATAAAAATAGAAATAAACTACCTCGCCATATAAAGCTCAAGGATCAGGGCTTTTCCATATTGTATTTCTATCCATGTACAGTTGGTTTTTTCAACCTCATGTTACCAATCTCTCTCTCTCTCTCTCTCTCTCTCTCTCTCTCTCTCTCTCTCTCTCTCTCTCTCTCTCTCTCTCTCTCTCTCTCTCTCTCTCTCTCTCTCTCCCCCCCCCCCCCTCTCTCTCTCTCTCTCTCTCTCTCCTTTTTTGTTATAAAAACAAGTGTAACTTAAAGAGACACTGAAGCGGAAAAAAAATATGATTTAGTGAATTGGTTGTGTACTATGAATAATTACTAGAAGATTAGCAGCAAAGAAAATATTCTCATACTTTTATTTTCAGGTATATAGTGTTTTTTCTAACATTGCATCATTCTATAATATGTGCAGATTACACAACACTCAGCATTCAAAATGAGTCTTTCAGAGCAGTCTGTGAAGTAATGACCTCTCCTCTAGCAGAGGAAAAGTAAATAGTCCAGGAACAGTTGAGATAATAAAAGTCAGATAACAGCCCTCTCCAGGACTAACTTAGTCGGAGAGCTTAATGGCTTGTTTGCATAGAGATAACAACTGGAGTTTCTCAACTCTTCCTGTACTGGAAACAATTACACTGATGTATCTGATCTTAATGTTTTATTTCTTAGCTGTGCTACACATACAAATCATAATATCATCATTTTTTTTCGCTTCAGTGTCTCTTTAAATCCAGTAATTTTATATTCTTTAAATATTAGAGGCCTTACTTTTCTCAGCAATGGGCTTTGCTGGATAGTGTAATGGTTAAGGGCTCTGCCTCTGACACAGGAGACCAGGGTTCGAATCTCGGCTCTGCCTGTTCAGTAAGCCAGCACCTATTCAGTAGGAGACCTTTGGCAAGTCTCCCTAACACTGCTACTGCCTATAGAGCGCGTCCTAGTGGCTGCTGCTCTGGCGCTTTGAGTCCGCCAGGAGAAAAGCGCGATATAAATGTTATTTGTCTTGTCTTGACCATACTTAAACAGAAAACTATACAAAATAAATAGTGATGGATGCCATGGGACCATCAGGGTAGGTAGTGCTGAACTGGTCAGCACCAGCCTTGCTGTGGATTTATTTCACTTTATATTTAGATAGGTTTGAAAGCATTTGTACCTGTATACAAATGTTGTGCCTGCTCCTTTATTTGGCTCAAAAGCACCATATTAAGCAGGTTCAGCTTGGTTTAAGAGTGCTTGCTATTTTGCTCTTCATGCAATTATCCATTGTTTTGTTTTTTTTCAGCTTCCAGGTAAACCAGCTCCCAAGTCACTGTGCATACTTGTTCCCAAAATTGAGTAACTCTCAAAAGAGGGTATAAGGGGACATGAGGCAAGCCCGCACATGGTGTCCCTAGCAGAGCCGGGACAAGGTCCTCCGGCACTCAAGGCTGTAACACCAAAGTGCGCCCCTCCATCCCTCCCACCCCAGCTGTAACACACTGATTGCTATCAGACTAAGAGGCGGCCCAGGGCCCCAACACCTTAATCTCTAGTTATCTGGCTTGCAGTCACTGCCATGTATCCCCTTTTATTATTTATCTCTGCTTCAAACACAACAGGGGAATGATAGCTGAGTGAGTTGTGAGCCCCTCCTACACTGCGCCCTGAGGCTGGAGCCTCTCTCTCTCCTCTGCCTCGGCCCGGCCCTGGTCCCTAGCCACATATATTGCAATAGGTGGAACCAATGTCTCTTTTTCAGTTAAAGGGAAGACAAGTTGTTTTTCAGCTCCTGCTATATTGGTGCTTGAGAAACAGCCATATATAAATGCTGCTCAATATCAGAATGCTTGCCATTTTTATTCCTCATGCAATCTATGTACAACAAGTACACTATGTAATCATCTTTATGCTGTAGTATTGTTTTACAAGGATTAGAGATGGCTTGAACGGTTCGCCCGCAAACTTATTCGCGCGAACTTCGGTGGTTAACATTCTACATGCGAGTTCGACCCGCCCCCTATACTACATCATTAAGGTCAACTGTGACCCTTTACATCACAGTCAGCAGGCACAGGGTAGCCAATCAGGCTACACTCCCTCCTGGAGCCCCCCCCCCCCCCCGCCCTTATAAAAGGCAGGCAGCGTCAGCCTTTTCACTCACTCTTGTGGCTACAGTAATTAAAGAAGGGAGAGAACCTTGCTGCTGACATAGGGAAAGCTTAGTTAGGCTCTTGTGTTAAGCTTGTTAGGTTGCTGTTTCTTGCTGATCTTATTGCTAAAAAGCACTCTTCATCCTCAACAGCTCTTTTGAGAGCTAATGTTGTTATTGTGATCTATTTTTGTTGTTGTTGGTGTGTGTGTCCCACAGACACTTGTGTTGCATATACAGCCCTGTCAGTCAGTCGCAGCTGCTGGTGGGACCTTGGCCCCTTGGTAATTCCTACTGTGCCACTGCCAGGCCCAGCACATTCAGTGACTACCTGTGTGTGTGAAAGCTGCACATTTGTAATACCAATCACTGCATACCCACCTGTGTTCAGTACACCTACCTACCTACGTGAGTGCATGCAGTGTCACTGCACCTGTTGACGGTACCTGTGTGGGTGACAGCTGCACATTTGTAATACCAATCACTGCATACCCACCTGTGTTTCGTGCACCTACCTACCTACGTGACTGCACACAGTGTTATATATGCAGTGTCACTGCACCTGTTCACGGTACCTGTGTGTGTGACAGCTGCACATTTGTAATACTAGTCATTGCATAATTGTTCACAGCACCTGTGTGACCGCATGCTGTGTAATATACCAGTCTGTGCATACCTGTTAACGGCACGTGTGTGACAGCTGTACATTGTATTGTAATACCAGTCACTGCATAACTTTCATTTCACCTGTGTGACTGCACATATGGACAAAACAACAGGCAGAGGCAGAGCCAAAGGCAGACCCAGAGGCAAGCTACCCGGCAGGTCTGTTCAAGGTCGTACTGACATGATTTTGTGCGGCCCTGGCCCAAAGTATGGTGCTCACAAGAAGGCACGTCCCATTAACTCCCAAGATTGTCAGGACGTGGTTGACTATTTAACACAGAACATCTCATCTTCTGCAGCCACCAGCGCTACTACAAGCACCACATCGGCTGCATTTGACACTTTGCAGGAGTTATTTGGTGGGGAATTAACTGATTCACAGACATTATTGTTACAACAAGATGAAGGCGCTAAGCAAGTTACACCACCTCATATGTCTGAGTTAGGCGACACTATGGGTGTAACGTGTGAGGAGGAGGAGGTTGAAGTACCTGCTGTTGGTGCAGTTTATGAGGTGTCTGAGGCAAGCGAAGCTGGGCAGGATGATTATGATGATTATGATGATACGGATGCCATGTGGGATCCTAAGAGGCAAGATGACCAAGGGGACAATTCAGAGGGGGAGTCAGAGAGGAGTAGGAGGAGACAAGTTGCTGAAAGAAGCAGGGGGAGCTCATCTTCAGAAACAGCTGGTGGCAGTGTCCGTCGCCATGTATCGCCACCTATGGACAGCAGCCAACATGCCCTTCAACGTCAGCTGCTGAGGCCACCATAGTGCCCACACCCCAGGGGGGCTCAGTGGTTTGGAAATTTTTTTGTGTGTCTGCCTTAGATCAGAGCAATGCCATCTGTTCTCTCTGCCACCAAAAATTGAGCCATGGAAAGGCCAACAGCCGTGTAGGGACAACTGCCTTACGAAGGCACATGGAGAAAAGGCACAAACTGCAATGGAAAGAGCACCAGAGGAAAAGCAGCACACAAAAGCAAAGCCAAACTCCTTCTCCTCTTCCTCCTTCAGGTGCATCATCTTCAGCCGCTTTCTCCCTTGCACCTTCACAATCTCAGCCAACCTCCTCCACACCACCTATCATCTTGAGCGGTTCCTGCTCCTCTGCACACAGCAGCAGCCAGGTGTCCGTGAGGGAAATCTTTGAGCGGAAGAAGCCAATGTCTGCCAGTCACCCCCTTGCCCGGGCGTCTGACAGCTGGCGTAGCGAAACTGTTAGCTCACCAGCTGTTACCATACCAGCTGGTGGACTCTGAGGCCTTCCGAAAATGTGTAGCCATTGGGACACCGCAGTGGAAGATACCAGGCTGCAATTATTTCTCGAAAAAGGCGATACCCAAACTGTACTGTGAAGTTGAAAGGCAAGTGGTGTCATCTCTGACACACAGTGTTGGGTCAAGGGTCCATCTGACCACAGATGCCTGGTCTGCCAAGTACGGTCAGGGCAGGTACATTACTTACACAGCCCATTGGGTCAACCTGGTGACCACTGGCAAGCAGGGAGTACATGGCTGTGCAGTGGACCAAGTTGTTACACCTCCACGGCTAGGAAGGTGTGTGGGCATTTTAGGCTGTCTTACACAGCCATGGCACGCTTTTCCGATATTCAGCGGAGAAACAAATTGCCGGTGAGACGCTTGATTTGTGATAGCCCGACTCGATGGAATTCGACCCTCCTGATGTTCAACTGCCTGCTACAACCTGAGAAAGTTGTCAAACAGTATCTCTACACCTACAGTCAAAGGACACGCTCTGGGGAGATGGGGATGTTCTGGCCGAAGTACTGGACACTCATGCAAAATGCCTGCAGGCTCATGCGGCCGTTTGAGGAGGTGACAAACCTAGTCGCTGTGAAGGTGCCATCAGTGACTTGATCCCATATGCTTTCTTCCTGGAGCGTGTCATGCGTAGAGTGGTGGATCAGGCTGTGGAGGAGCATGAACAGGAACAGGAACAGGAGGAAGAATTGTGGGATTAATTCTCAGCAGAAGCAGATGATTCCTCAACACCTGCGGCAGCACAGGGGGAGGAGGAGGAAGAGTCGTGCGGGGAAGAGGAGTCAGATGATGAGGAAGGTGTTTTTTTTTTTGGAGGAGGAGGAGGCGGCAGAAGAACAACTGCAGCAGGTGTAGCAGGGGGCTTGTGCTGTTTAACTTTCCCGTGGTATTGTTCGTGGCTGGGGGGAGGAGGAGAACTTAGCTGACATCACTGAGGAAGAGCAAGAGGAGATGGATAGTACATCTGCATCCAACTTTGTGCAGGTGGCATCTTTCATGCTTATTTTTTGTCACAAGTTAGCGGAAATTGATTTTTATTGTTTTTTTTCACAAAGTGTCATTTTCCGCTAACTTGTGACAAAAAATAAAATCTTCTATGAACTCACCGTACTACTAACGGAATACCTTGGGGTGTCTTCTTTTTAAAATGGGGTCATTTGTGGGGTTCCTATACTGTCCTGGCATTTTAGGGGCCCTAAACCGCGAGGAGTAGTCTTGAAACGAAATTTCTAAAAATGACCTGTGAAATCCTAAAGGTACTCATTGGACTTTGGGCCCCTTAGCGCAGTTAGGGTGCAAAAAAGTGCCACACATGTGGTATCGCCGTACTCGGGAGAAGTAGTACAATGTGTTTTGGGGTGTATTTTTACACATACCCATGCTGGGTGGGAGAAATAACTCTGAAAATGGACAATTGTGTGTAAAAAAAATCAAAAGATTGTCATTTACAGAGGTATTTCTCCCATCCAGCATGGGTATGTGTAAAAATACACCCCAAAACACAACATACTACTTCTCCTGAGTACGGCAATACCACATGTGTGTATCACTTTTTTGCAGCCTAACTGCGCTAAGGGGCCCAATGTACAATGAGCACCTTTAGGCTTTACAGGGGTGCTTACAAATTAGCACCCCCCAAAATGCGAGGACAGTAAACACACCCCACAAATGACCCCATTTTGGAAAGTAGACACTTCAAGGTATTCAGAGAGGGGCATGGTGAGTCCGTGGCAGATTTCATTTTTTTTTGTCGCAAGTTAGAAGAAATGGAAACTTTTTTTTTTTTTTTTTGTCACAAAGTGTCATTTTCCCCTTACTTGTGACAAAAATTAATAGCTTCTATGAACTCACTATGCCTCTCAGTGAATACTTTGGGATGTCTTCTTTCCAAAATGGGGTCATTTGGGGGGTATTTATACTATCCTGGAATTCTAGCCCCTTATGAAACATGTCAGGTGGTCAGAAAAGTCATAGATGCTTGAAAATGGGAAAATTCACTTTTTGCACCATAGTTTGTAAACGCTATAACTTTTACCCAAACCAATAAATATACACTGAATGGGTTTTTTTTAATCAAAAACATGTTTGTCCACATTTTTCGCGCTGCATGTATACAGAAATTTTACTTTATTTGAAAGATGTCAGCACAGAAAGTTAAAAAAATCATTTTTTGCCAAAATTCATGTCTTTTTTGATGAATATAATAAAAAGTAAAAATCGCAGGAGCAATCAAATAGCACCAAAAGAAAGCTTTATTAGTGACAAGAAAAGGAGCCAAAATTCATTTAGGTGGTAGGTTGTATGAGCGAGCAATAAACCGTGAAAGCTGCAGTGGTCTGAATGGAAAAAAAGTGGCCGGTCCTTAAAGGGGGTAAAGCCCTAGGTCCTCAAGTGGTTAAGGGTGATGTGACAGCACAACGGAATAAAGGCGCCACTGCCAGTAATCCTCTTCCTCCCATGTCCACGCAGGCAAGGACAGGACGCTCTAGCGATCTCATGGTGATATCGGACATGCGGACATTCTTTAGTCCAACGTCTCGCCTTAGCCCTTCTGGATCCACCCTCCACCAACGCCTCAACTGGCAGATAGCCGAGTACCTGGCCTTAGGTGCGGATGTAGACACTGTGAGCAGCGATGAACCCTTGGACTACTGGGTGCACAGGCTTGACCTGTGGCTAGAGCTGTCCCAATTTGCCATCCATCTTCTGTCTTGCCCTGCCACAAGCGTCTTGTCAGAAAGGACCTTCAGCACAGCGGGAGGCATTGTCACTGAGAAGAGAAGTCGCCTAGGTCAAAAAAGTGTTCAGTACCTCACCTTTATCAAAATGAATGAGGCACGGATCCCTGGAGGGCTACTGCCCACCCGAAGACTAAGTCAGTCCCTGCACACAGCATCTCTGCCTGCATGTCGTGTGACTGCCTGCCCCATGACTAAGTTCGTCCCCACACAACATCTCTGCCTGCAGGCCGCTTGACTGCCTTCTCTGCCACCACCAACAGGGTCCAGGACTCCAGGTGGATTCCTGAATTTTTAAGGCCGCTGTAATAATTTTTCTGGTGCGTGTACATGCCTGCCTAATTTTTCTGATTGCACTGCAGCTGCAACAACAAAACAAAAGGCATGTGTAACATCCCCTGTGATGGCGGCTGCGGGTATGCAGGATGTCTCTGCCACCTTTGTTCCCTGTTCTGAGGCCTCATCTGTTCCGCCGGCGTCTAGCGCGCCAGGGACGGGACTGTCTGTTGCTCATAGGGTCGCTGTCTCACGCGTGCGCGGAGACAGGACCTTTATGCTGGGAGAAGGCACGTCAGCTGACCTGCCGGTCGGCTGACATCAGGGGAGACTCACAGCGCTCGGATTGGCTGCTTGGGCATGGGCGCGGCTGTGGGCTCTCCTCGCTGCTTTAAAAGCTTTCTCCGTTCACTTGCAAACTGTCTGCTGTTGCGAATACGTAAGTGTTAGCGCTCAGACCTTAGACTAGTATCCGGTGTGCTTTGATCTGGGAGGAAACCAGGGAATTCACACAAGACTAGGATTATTGCTTTATTGTATTATTGATATTCTGTGTATGACTCGGGCTTATCTCTGACTCTGCTTTTGCTCAACGTTTCTGTACTTCTGCCCATCTGATCTAGTTGCCGAACCTCTGCCTGAATCTTTACTATTCTCTTGCCCTCTGATTTTGTATTATACCTGCCTCTCTGTTGCTGAACTTTGCCTGTCTGACCCTTCTACTCTCCAGTGAGCCCTAGTCACTGGAGAGGTGCTCTGATAGTACCCACCAGCTTCTCTGGTGAGGTCTAGTTAAACTATCTGATTACTTTTGCTGATAGCACTCACCAGCCCCCCTGGTGTGGGCTCTTAGTGTAATGGATTGCGGAGATGCCGCCGCGCGGTCTGGCAGCGGGGCGGCGGTCTCCGCGTTCAGACCGGCGGTTTCCGCACAGCAGCATGCGTCTGGTTTGTCTGAGCCTTCTAGTGCACACAGATGGAGAGCTACGCGCGCGCGCGCTGGGAGGCAGGACCTTTATGTCAGTAGGAGAGGGATCAGCTGATCAGGTTGATCAGCTGATCCCAGCGCAGGCTTTGATTGGCTGAGTAGCGCTGGGTGGCGCTGAGGAGCGCTTCACTATATATAGATCTCGCTGGTCAGTCTCAAGTTTTCTGCCGTTGCGAATACATACGTGTAAGCACTCAGACCATAGTCAGATCCCACAGTGTGTTAGAACCAGGTGGACCTCGGGAATTCACACTTAGCCAGATTACGCTTGTGTTATACTTTAGACCAGTTCCGGGGTGTTGTGACCAAGGACCTCACACCCAAGCTTAGGATTACTGTGTCATTGCTGTGTTATACTTTAGACCAGTTCCAGGGTGTTGTGACCAAGGACCTCACACCCAAGCTTAGGATTACTGTGTCATTGCTGTGTTATACTTTAGACCAGTTCTGGGGTGTTGTGATCAAGGACCTCACACACAAGCTTAGGATTACTGTGTCATTGCTGTGTTATACATTTGACTAGTTCCTGGGTGTCGAGACCACGGACCTCACACCCCAGACTAGGACTCTGCTCTATTTCTGTTATGACTATTTTCTCTGTCGACCTCTCTATTTCCTTCTGATTCGGTACCCCTGCATATCTGCCTTCCTGTTGCCAGACCCTGCCTGTACCCGGTTACCGAATCAGCTTTCTGTCTCTGTACCTTATCTGCTCGTGTGTTGCCGACCTGGCCTGCCCGACCTTCCAGGCTGTCATTCACTCCCTGAGTGCTGAGTCTATCTGTACTAGCAGTGACATAATTCCACCAAGTGTCAGTTGCAACTAGGACTCCTGCTCCTCAGGGAGTCCGGCCTGTTAGCAGCCAGTGGCCTCTTCTCCTGGAGTCCCCTGGCTGCAGTACAGTCTATATCTATCTCCAGATATCCCTGGTTTCCAGGTCCTCTTTATTCCCTCTCTCTAGGGGATAGTTCCTGCACTTCCCAGGGCCACCTGCCCCTCAGGTGGTTCTTGGCTAAGCTGCCTGTATCTCCCGCCTCGCGGGAGATAGCCTACAGTTACACCAAACACTTACACTTTATTAGGTGTCCAGAGGTTAGCCATACTTGTATTATTGGTGATTCTGCAGATCATCCATAATCAGGTATACATCTGTATTGTTGATGATTCTGCAGATCATCAATGATCAGATTCTCTCTGTGTGCTGACACCGATCGTTACACTTAGCTACTCAGTTACTATTCAGCTAGTACCCTCCAGCTCCTCTGGTGGGGCCTAGCACAGACTATTTGCAGATAGTGCCAACCAGCTCCTCTGGTGAGGTTTAGTCAAACTAATCTGTCATTGTCGCTGATAGCTCTCCCCAGCTCCTCTGGTGAGATCTACCCTTCATCTACTGTTGCACCAAACACTATTACCACAGTACCTCAGCTTTCTATACTTGCATTATTGGTGATACCGCAGATCACCACATAATCAGGTCTAGAGTCTGCATTATTGGTGATTCTGCAGATCACACAATAATCAGACGTCTGTGTTGCTACACCACTCGTTACAGCATGTACATGTGTCAATTCCCCTTTGTGATCATTACCTTGCCGCCGTGAAGGGGCTTGCGTATCACAGTGAAGCAATGACCAACGGCTATATGAGTGTCTCGGGGGAGGGGGGGCACACCCAAGATAATAATAAGGTCATTGCTTCATTGTGGACAGACCAAATTCGATCAGCTGGACAGTCACCGTTCTGTCATTCAACTACCTCAGCCCGGCGACAATATGAGCTGGAAAGCTTTCCACCATCTGCACTCTCGTCATGGTGCGCACCAGTCCAGCATGGCCGTCACTACACAAACTGCTGTGTGCGGTGCGTTACACAGTGAGTTTGGTGTGTCAGTGTGAAGCAGTACACTAATTACACTCCCTGATTGATGTATACACATGCAAGATGTTTTAAAGCACTTTAGGCCTCCAATTTAGCATGCAATGTGATTTCTGCCCTTAAAACACTGCTGTGCATCAAATCTAGATTTTTACCCAGGATTTTTGGTGTGTATCCCACTCCCCCATGCAAAAACTCCGATGTTAGACCCTTGAAACATCTTTTCCATCACTTTTGTGGCCAGCATAAATGTTTCTAATTTTCAAAGTTCGCCTCCCCATTGAAGTCTATTGCGGTTCGCCGAAGTTCGCGCAAACTGAACTTTTTGCGGAGGTTCGCGTTCGAGGTATGCGAACCGAAAATTGGAGGTTCAAGCCACCTCTAATAAGGATTAGTTTGTCGTTTTGGTGTTGAAAGCAGATCAAATAACACAGAGCTCTTTAAATGCTGAAGTGCTCAGCTTATGCTAGTTAATACTAGTGAATAGTCCTGAAAAATGATGATCCCAGGAGGTGAACTGCACTTGCAGTTAACCCAGAGCTGGAACAAGGTCCTCCAGAACCCAAGGCTGAGACACCAAAGTGCGCCCCTCCATCTCTCCCACCCCAGCTATGGTGGCACACAGGAGGTAATTTGGGCTGTGATAATTAACATCAATAGTAGGTGGTAAATATATTAGTGAAGGGAGTTTTTAGTCATGAAGGCGGGCGTTAGATTAGGCAATAGTAAAATATCTGTAAAAACTACAGATATTCTATCGAAATTAATCACTGATCAAAAGAATATTTAGTGATTAGCAAGTGGCTATGCCCGGTGAACACATTTTTTACATGTGTACCCTGTGGTATATGAAATTTTCACAGACAAGGCAGAACTCCTCAGGCTGTCAGCACCCCGCATTGATTGTCAATCAATCCTTTGGAGGACTTTACATGAGGCATTCAGCAGGACACCATTATAGCCACGCACCCAATCTGCACAGGGGAAGAAATCTCCTGACTGCATACATTAGCTATGTCCTCTGTCTACAGTTTTCTCTAAAGCTAGGTACACACAGTACAATTTTCCCTCAGATTGACGGATGTATCAGATAATTTCTGACCAGTCCAGATTTTGCGATCAATTTTAGATACTTATCAACAAAAAAATCAATCAGGAACAATTTGAATGTGTACACACGATGCAATTTCTTATCAGATCACCGGTTGATCTGATGGAAAATTGTACTGTGTGTATGAGGCTTACATACAATGAATAGATTGTGCAGGTAAACTTTCATACTACATTTAAAGTGTTAAAATTGTCCAATGATTGGCCAGTCAAAAATCGATGTGTACATGCACCCTAAGTGTATGAGCATTGCTTACAAATGCCTGCACCTGCAATGGAACATGCACAATTGCTCCAGTTTCCTGCAAATTTAATGTGTCAGCAGTTCAATCAAGGATGAAAAGCAGTTTTTGTAGGAGCCTAAACCTTCTTCCCTGGTCTGCATTCCTTCTCTTTGCAGCTGTCTTCTGACTTTTTTCTCCAGCTGGAACTTGTACAAAGGTGATGACACAGAAGTAAGGATGTAAGCCTTAAAGGAAAACTGAAGTGAGAACAATATAGTAGATGTCCTATTTATTTCCTTTTAAACAAAACCAATTGCCTGGCAGCCCGCGCGCGATCTCCTGCAAACTGCTGCCCCAGGACTTTATGCCGATCGGCGTTAGGCGTTTTGTTTGTTTCATTTAGAAGCTCCTTATTTCCTTAATTATAATCTGTTTAGCCTTATGTGAAATTTAACACATTGAACATCTTGTATATTGTTTCCAATATGTTCAGTTTCAGAATGTGGTGCTGGCCCTGGGGAGGGGGAAGGGGGTAGAGATATTTTGGCAAAATGTTTTCCTTCTTGGGTGCTGATGCTGAGGAAGTGGTGATCATCCTTTAACTTTGCCTCCTGATGTTCTATACCCCTTTAGATGATGTTTGTGCTGCTGCTTCCGGCCACATACACGCTCCCCACCTTTTGGATTTGTGCAGAGAGTGAAGTGGTAGTGCTGGAATAGCCTGGCATACCAGGTTGTTCTCTTATGTGCTGCACAATATAAGGTCATCACATTCAAGCTCCCACAGGACCCTGGGAGCAAGCCAAAAGGAAGGAAAAGGCACAGCATATAGGAGTAGAGAGCGAAGCAAATTTATGCCCTACTTTAACTTGATTGAATATCTCTGCGCACCCGCCGCCACACATCACCGCTCCCCCGTACACTGCTCTCAGCTATACCTAAAGCTGAGAGCAAAAGCATCTTTAAATTTCCCTCCAAGGCTCCCCATTGGCTCCTTAAGCGACCAATGGGGATTCTCCTGATTGGTCTGTTAAGGAACCAATGGGGAGCCTTGGAGGGAAATTTAAAGATGCTTTTGCTCTAAGCTATAGTTTAGCTGAGAGCAGTTCGTGGGGGAGCGGCGATGTGTGGCAGCAGGTGCGTGGATATCTTCAATCAAGGTGAATAAGGTTGCAAGATTAGAAGATGTTGGTGTGGGAACATTTTTTAAAGGTACAGTATTTCTGGTTAATTAAGAATATTAAAGGACTTTTTGTTGTTGTGTTTTTATTTCATTTAAACCTTTGTGGAAATGGGTAAAGGTACTTTGTACCCTTATACTCATTTCTCCTGGTGGGGGGGGGGGGGGAAGCGGCATCTTACTTAAAGGGGACTCCCAGATACCACCATGAACCCCCCAGGGCGTCATCGACCCCACCTCCTCCTGGAGCACCTCCTCCTCAGCGCGGGGAGAGCCAAACGGCGGCTCTCACCGCTGCTGCTAAACTCCGAGGTGGCGTTAAAGACTATTCCTCTACTGAGTTGTCGCAACTCGGAGGGAGATGTAATTCGGGGTCTGGCAGCCGCCAGAGCCCCGAATTACCATTATAGAGATGGATGAGCTAAAGCTAGCCATTTTCACTAAATATAGCTCATTTTGAAACTGACTCAGTAAGAGAGGTTTTAATGTCTTCCTCTTGCATTCAAAATGTGTTAAAAGTACTGTAATTATTTTTCAACATGTTCTGTAAGTTGTGAGGTCTAATACATCTTTTCAGCTAGTCTTCATGTCCACTACAACTTACTAATTAAACTGGATGCACAACAAGCCCAAAATAACTGTGAAGTTACTCAGGGCACTCACAATACTGTATAAAAATGTTCTTTTGTTGTTGATTATAACTTCCCACAAACTAAACTATTCTGTCTCGGAGCTGTAAATTAGTGTTGGGCGAACAGTGTTCGCCACTGTACGGGTTCTGCAGAACATCACCCTGTTCGGGTGATGTTCGAGTTCGGCCGAACACCTGACGGTGCTCGGCCAAACCGTTCGGCCACATGGCCGAACTAAGAGCGCATGGCCGAACGTTCCCCGAACGTTCGGCTAGCGCTGTGATTGGCCGAACGGGTCACGTGGTTCGGGCCCGAACGCGCTCTGATTGGCCGAACGGTCACGTGGTTCGGGTAAATAAATACCCGAACCACGTCATATCTCCGCCATTTGTCTGTGGGTTTAGCTTTGGGTAGGCAGGCAGGGTAGTTCGCTCTCCAGCCACGCTAGCCAGGGTCCCCCCCAGTCATTGTGTGTCGCTGCTGGGAACAGTAGTACACCGCTCGCTCAGCCACACTATATATAGCATTGTTTACTGCCACTGTGTACCTCGCTCAGCCACGCTATATATATAGCATTGTGTTTTCTGACACTCTGTGTACACGGCTTAGCCTGACTAATATAGCATTGTGTGTACTGCCACTGTGCACCTCGCTCAGCCACGCTATATATAGCATTGTGTGTACTGCCACTGTGCACCTCGCTCAGCCACGCTATATATAGCATTGTGTGTACTGCCACTGTGCACCTCGCTCAGCCACGCTATATATATAGCATTGTGTTTTCTGACACTCTGTGTACACGGCTTAGCCTGACTAATATAGCATTGTGTGTACTGCCACTGTGCACCTCGCTCAGCCACGCTATATATAGCATTGTGTGTACTGCCACTGTGCACCTCGCTCAGCCACGCTATATATAGCATTGTGTGTACTGCCACTGTGCACCTCGCTCAGCCACGCTATATATAGCATTGTGTGTACTGCCACTGTGCACCTCGCTCAGCCACGCTATATATATAGCATTGTGTTTTCTGACACTCTGTGTACACGGCTTAGCCTGACTAATATAGCATTGTGTGTACTGCCACTGTGCACCTCGCTCAGCCACGCTATATATAGCATTGTGTGTACTGCCACTGTGCACCTCGCTCAGCCACGCTATATATAGCATTGTGTGTACTGCCACTGTGCACCTCGCTCAGCCACGCTATATATAGCATTGTGTGTACTGCCACTGTGCACCTCGCTCAGCCACGCTATATATAGCATTGTGTGTACTGCCACTGTGCACCTCACTCAGCCACGCTATATATAGCATTGTGTGTACTGCCACTGTGCACCTCGCTCAGCCACGCTATATATAGCATTGTGTGTACTGCCACTGTGCACCTCGCTCAGCCACGCTATATATATAGCATTGTGTTTTCTGACACTCTGTGTACACGGCTTAGCCTGACTAATATAGCATTGTGTGTACTGCCACTGTGCACCTCGCTCAGCCACGCTATATATAGCATTGTGTTTTCTGACACTCTGTGTACACGGCTTAGCCTGACTATATAGCATTGTGTGTACTGCCACTGTGCACCTCGCTCAGCCACGCTATATATAGCATTGTGTTTTCGGACACTCTGTGTACACGGCTTAGCCTGACTATATAGCATTGTGTGTACTGCCACTGTGCACCTCGCTCAGCCACGCTATATATAGCATTGTGTTTTCTGACACTCTGTGTACACGGCTTAGCCTGACTATATAGCATTGTGTGTACTGCCACTGTGCACCTCGCTCAGCCACGCTATATATAGCATTGTGCTTTCTGACACTCTGTGTACACGGCTTAGCCTGACTAATATAGCATTGTGTGTACTGCCACTGTGCACCTCGCTCAGCCACGCTATATATAGCATTGTGTTTTCTGACACTCTGTGTACACGGCTTAGCCAGACTATATAGCATTGTGTGTACTGCCACTCTGTGTACACCGCTCAGCCAGACTATATAGCATTGTGTTTACTTCCACTCTGTGTCTGCTGGGCCTGGGAACAGTAGTACACCGCTCACCCGCCACTGTATAGCATTGTGCTCTGTGTCGCTGCTGGGAATAGTGGTACTGTATAGCATTTCTGTACTGCCACTGTACTGCTGCCAGTCAGCGTGTACTGTAAGGATAAGTGAAATGAGGAAGAAATCCGGTGAAAGAGGAAGGGGCAAGGGAAGAGGTGTTTCCCCTGACGGTTCACGTACAGGCCACAGGGGAGCACCCAAGAAAACCCACTCAATACCGCCCATGTTGTCCAGGACAACAACCCTCACAAATCCAAAAGAACAGGACCAGATAATTACTTGGATGACCTCTCAAGCGTCCAGCAGTGGGCTAAGCAGCACCAGCACATCACGCACGAGGTCCGAGTCCTCAGCCAGTTACAAGGAGCCAGTGGGCACAAAGCTGACACAACCGGCAGCGACACCACGCACACAACTGCCAGATAACCAGTCCTATGAATTACCTCAGGACACAATGGGGTATTCGCAGGAGCTATTCCCAGCCCAACAAACTTCCACCTATGAAAGGTCAATGGAGGAACAGCCAGAAATGTTGTGCCCGGATTCACAACCATTAACTGTGGGAAATGCACCGCGCACTGAAATACAAGGCGAGTCCGAGGAGGACTCGGAAACCCAAATCCCAGAGCAAGTTGGGCAGGAGGGGTTGCAATTGCAGGAGGTCGGCCGACAAGATCTGGAAGACGACGTTGGAGTGAGCTGCGCAGAGGTTGTTCTGGGGAGCTCTACTCCACGGCGGCGGCCCCCCACAATGACATATGACGAGTTTGAGGAGATGGAAGAGGAGGGTATGGACAATGTGGACAGAGACCCAGATTTTATTTGTGAACGAGAACATCGCCGTCGTAGCAGCAGCACAGATGAGTCTGTTGAAGAACCCACTGCTGCACGAGTTCGCCTTGTGCCACAAGGTAGGCGGCGCGCAATTTCAGGCACCACAAGCGTGGAAGTTAGAGTGAGAGGCAAAAGAGGAGGAAACAGAAATCGCCAGCAAGGAGGCAGGTGCTCCAAAGTCTGGGCTTTCTTTGAAGACTGCACTGAGGATGTTACCATGGCGATTTGCAAGGTGTGCAAGACTCGCCTGAGCAGGGGGAAAAGTATTAACAACCTCTCCACCACCAGCATGAGCCGCCACATGCTATCCAAACATCCCACTCTGTGGGCAAACGCGGCAGGACAGGGTACCAGCAACACTGCCTCCCTTGGGTTCACCAGACTCACCACCAGACCCGCCTCAGCAGCAGCAGTAGCCCAGCCATTGCGTGGTTCACAACATTCACAAACATCAGACGACGCTGACACTGTCACTTTCCGGAGTAGTGCTCTTGAGGTCTCCCAGTGTTCATCAAACACAACAACCAACAGCCCTTCCGTGTGCAGCGCTACGGTTCAGTTGTCTGTGTCGGAGATGTTTGAGCGCAAGAGGAAATTGCCAGCAAATGACCCCCGGGCCGTGGCAGTAACAGCCAGCATGGCCAAGCTTCTGGCCTGCGAAATGCTGCCATATCGAGTGGTGGAGACAAACAGCTTCAAGGGCATGATGTCAGTGGCCATCCCACGTTACGTGGTTCCCAGCCGCTACCACTTTGCGCGCTCTGCAGTGCCTGAGTTGCATGAGCACATGGTCAGCAAAATAACCCGAAGCTTGAAGAATGCCGTTGCCTGCAAGGTTCACCTCACCACTGACACTTGGACGAGTGCGTTCGGCCAGGGTCGATACATCTCCCTTACCGCGCAATGGGTGAACCTTGTGGAGCCTGGCAGCGATTCCTCACCTGCTACGACGCGGGTGTTGCCCACGCCGCAAACAGCTGCACCGCCGTCCCTCCCACTGGATAACAACAGCAGCACCTACCTCTCTGACTCCTTCTCCTCCAACGTATCTCAAAGCTGTACCTCATCCGGAAACGCTAACCCAGCAGCAGTAGGATCGTGGAAGCAGTGCAGCACAGCTGTTGGCATGCGTCAGCAAGCGTTGCTGAAGCTGATCTGCCTTGGGGATAAGCAGCACACAGGGGAGGAAATTTGGAAGGGAATAAAGGAACAGACGGATTCGTGGCTGGCACCGCTGGACTTGAAACCGGGCATGGTTGTGTGTGATAATGGGAGTAATCTCATTTGCGCTTTAAGGTTGGCTAAGCTGACACACATCCCTTGCCTGGCGCACGTGATGAACCTAGTAGTTCAGCGGTTCCTGAGGACATACCCAGGCGTGGCCGATCTTCTGTTGAAGGTGCGTCGAGTGGCCAAACATTGTAGAAATTCCAGTACTGCTTCGGGGGCACTCGCCAAGATGCAGGAGCGCTTCAATCTCCCCCACCATCGCTTGCTGTGTGATGTCCCTACGCGCTGGAATTCTACGCTGCACATGCTAGCACGCTTTTGTGAGCAGAAGAGTGCAGTGGTCCAGTACATGACGGCGCAGTACCGAGGCGCATCCGGACAGCTGCCAAGCTTCTGTGGATCCGATTGGGCCAACATGTTGGACCTCTGCCAAGTCCTCCAAAATTTTGAGCAATCCACGTTGCTTGTGAGCAGTGACAACTCTTCAGTCAGCATTACCATACCACTGCTGTGTTTACTGAAGAGGTCAATGTTGAAAATCAAGGAAACAGCTGTCATGATGCAACTGGGGGAATCTGAAGGAGAAAACGATCAGCGTGATGGTACCAACATCAGGCCATCCGCCTCAGGGAACGCTGGCCCCAGCAGCTATGACGAAGAAGAGGAGGAGGAACAGCTGGAGTTGGAGCAGGAATTTCATGCCACCACTGACGAGGGCCAGAGCGGTGCACGTTGGACTTCCACAATTCAGCGCGAATGGTCAGCAGAAGCAGACCAGGAGGAAGGTGACGACTATGATGCATCACAACAACTATCACAACGCTCACAAGAGGATGATGAGGATTCTGGTAGGACTCTTGCACACATGGCTCAATTCATGCTAGACTGCATTGAACGCGACCCACGCATTGTGCGCATTCTGGACAACACCAATTACTGGGTTTATACCCTTCTGGATCCACGGTACAAACACAATGTTCCAAAACTGCTTGAAGAAAGAGTCAGACAGGTCAAAATGGAAGAATACCAGCAGGCCCTTGTGGAGACTTTAGAGAGGAGATTGACATCCTCCCCCTCCTCTAGCCAGTTGTACGCCGACAGACTGACTTCCGCAAACCCAGGACGACCAGGAGGGCAGCAAACAACGCAAGCCGCAGCTAGTGCCCAAAAGGGAACGGTATCGGCAGTGTCCTTGGAGTGGGAAAATTTTCTGACACCCATGCAGCAGCAGCCCACTGAACAGGAAGCGTGCAGATCCACCTCCAACACCGATCGCCTGGAGAAGATGGTCAAGGACTACATGTCAGATGACGTAGCTGTGTCGAACAATCCATCTGCACCCTTCAACTATTGGGTATCGAAGCTAGACACCTGGCACGAGCTGGCAATGTACGCAATAGAGGTGCTGGCTTGCCCGGCAGCCAGCGTTATGTCGGAACGCTGTTTCAGTGCTGCCGGAGGCATCGTCACAGATCGGCGTATCCGCCTCTCCACAGAAAATGCAGACCGTCTGACTCAAATTAAAATGAATCAATCCTGGATTGGAAACGACTACGCAACACTCCAGGACCCCAACCAAGTAACATGACCAATGAACATCTGGGATGGTGTAGCGTTTCCGGTCCCTGTTTATTGAACCTCTCATCTGTATTACATTTATGACTGCATGGCGGCAAAAAGCATTGCTGCTATATCCGCACGCTTTTTGTCCTCATGCAAGGCCTGGGTTGTTGTGTCTCAAAAAGCATAGCCTTCTCCTCCTGCGCCTGCTCCTGTTCCATCATGTGTGCTGCTGCTGCTGCTGGGTTAGCGTTGCCGGTCCCTGTTTATTGAACCACTTATCTTTATTACATTTATGACTGCATGGCGGTACAAAGCATGCTATCCGCACGCTTCTTGTCCTCATGCAAGGCCTGGGTTGTTGTGTCTCACAAAGCGTGGCCTTCTCCTCCTGCGCCTCCTCCTGTTCCATCACGTCTGCTGCTGCTGGGTTAGCGTTGCCGCGTGGTCCCTGTTTATTGAACCACTTATCTTTATTACATTTATGACTGCATGGCGGTACAAAGCATGCTATCCGCACGCTTCTTGTCCTCATGCAAGGCCTGGGTTGTTGTGTCTCACAAAGCGTGGCCTTCTCCTCCTGCGCCTCCTCCTGTTCCATCACGTCTGCTGCTGCTGGGTTAGCGTTGCCGCGTGGTCCCTGTTTATTGAACCACTTATCTTTATTACATTTATGACTGCATGGCGGTACCTCATGCAAGGCCTGGGTTGTTGTGTCTCACAAAGCGTGGCCTTCTCCTCCTGTTCCATCACGTCTGCTGCTGCTGGGTTAGCGTTGCCGCGTGGTCCCTGTTTATTGAACCACTTATCTTTATTACATTTATGACTGCATGGCGGTACCTCATGCAAGGCCTGGGTTGTTGTGTCTCACAAAGCGTGGCCTTCTCCTCCTGCGCCTCCTCCTGTTCCATCACGTCTGCTGCTGCTGGGTTAGCGTTGCCGCGTGGTCCCTGTTTATTGAACCACTTATCTTTATTACATTTATGACTGCATGGCGGTACCTCATGCAAGGCCTGGGTTGTTGTGTCTCACAAAGCGTGGCCTTCTCCTCCTGCGCCTGCTCCTGTTCCATCACGTGTGCTGCTGCTGCTGCTGGGTTAGCGTTGCCGGTCCCTGTTTATGACACCTCTTATCTTTATTACATTTATGACTGCATGGCGGTACAAAGCATGCTATCTGCACGCTTCTTGTCCTCATGCAAGGCCTGGGTTGTTGTGTCTCACAAAGCGTGGCCTTCTCCTCCTGCGCCTCCTCCTGTTCCATCACGTCTGCTGCTGCTGGGTTAGCGTTGCCGCGTGGTCCCTGTTTATTGAACCACTTATCTTTATTACATTTATGACTGCATGGCGGTACAAAGCATGCTATCCGCACGCTTCTTGTCCTCATGCAAGGCCTGGGTTGTTGTGTCTCACAAAGCATGGCCTTCTCCTCCTGCGCCACCCTCCTCCTGTTCCATCACGTGTGCTGCTGCTGGGTTAGCATTACCGGTCCCTTTTCCTGGAACCTCTTATATGTATTACATTTATGACTGCTTGCCGACAAAAAGCATGTTACCTGTGCAAAGAAAACAGACATTTCCCGCATTTAAAAGACAGTTTTCCCTTTGAAACTTTAAAATCGATTTTCTCAAAAACTATAACCTCTTTTTGCTATTTTTTTTTTCCTCTTGTACCCACTCCCAAGGTGCACATACCCTGTAAATTTGGGGTATGTAGCATGTAAGGAGGCTTTACAAAGCACAAAAGTTCGGGTCCCCATTGACTTCCATTATGTTCGGAGTTCGGGTCGAACACCCGAACATCGCGGCCATGTTCGGCCTGTTCGGCCCGAACCCGAACATCTAGATGTTCGCCCAACACTACTGTAAATCCTAAATGTTCTCTACTTAAAAAGTTAAACCATATCAACCCCATATCAACTTAACTGAGTAAGGTAAAAATAGAATAGGGTTTGCTGAATAAATATTGTGAGTTTGCCACTGTTAAAATGTATGCTTTTACTAACTTGCAATTGATTTAGATAATATTTAGATTGATTTAGATAATATTTAGAGCTAAAAATGACATGTACAGCTTTCATAAAATAAAAACTATAATCAGAGAAAAAGCATGTGTGCATCAACCAAGTGAACCTGACAAATCTGGCTTTGCAAATATGGCCCATTGGCTAATCACGAGACATTGCTCATGCAAATAAGCATTTGCTTTCGCATGCCTAAATATGCAGGGTCAAAACCAAAAACCGCAAAACAATCGCCCTGCGGGAATTAGTTCATGCTATATAGCACTATCCAGGGGCGCCACGAGGAGGCTTCCCATTGCCCCCATACAACCGGGGGGCCGCGGGGGTCCCAGGCACATACCAGCTTTCATAAAATCACAAGGAAAGTTTTTTTCAAGATTACGGTGAATTTACTTTCTGTTTCCTAGAGTCTCACTGAAGGTCCTAGAAAGGACATTTACACTTTATTAGTGACTTATTAGTGTCATAATTAGAAAAGGCAGAGTACACTACACACTACTGCTTTTGATGGATTAGCCTTGCAATAAGATAGATTATCCACAGCCCCTCTAGACAAGCAGCAGACTAAATAGGTGTCTTGAATATCATGCAGTGATTACACAAAGCTCTCCAGCACTTTGCATATCCTTATACCATGGGTCAAAATGCCGTTAGTATATTGGAATACAACAATCATACCCAAGAAAGCTGACATATGCCTTTGATTATGTCCAATGCTGCAAGTATATTTATGTATGAAATTGGCATTTAAATGTCACTTAATTTAATCATTCACCAGGAAGCGTGAACTTAGTTTATGTTTAGTGAACAAGGGAAATATGGAAGATTTATTGCTTTCCATACACAACAGTTTCATTGCTAACATTAAAGCAAACTTTACTAAAGACATATATCATATAAATGTGATATTACCTAAATCTTGAACTACTGTGAGGGCCCGTTTCCACTATAGCGTTGCGAAATCGCCGGCGAATCACCGCAGGCAAATCGCATGCGGGTGTGATTCCGCATGCGTTTTTTGCCGCGATTTCGCATGCGATTTCGCATAGGTAAGGCTGTATGCGATTTTAACCATGTCACTGCCTGTGTAAATTAACATTAATACCTATGCGAAATCGCATGCGAAATCGCGGCAAAAAACGCATGGGGAAAACGCATGCGATTTCCCTATTAAATACATTGCGTGCGATTCGCCTGCATTCCACACGCAGGCGAATTCTGAGGGCCCTACCCTGCAGATTTTTTCTGCACAGAAAAACGTGCGGGGAAACGCACAAGTGGAAACAGTCCCATCCACTTGTACTGACTGTGCGAATCCGCATGCGGGCAACGCATGCGGATTCGCGATAGTGGAAACGGGCCCTAAAAGACATGCTTATAGTGATATGTTTACTATATCTGGTTCGTGTATTTTCTTCTTTTATTTGTCTGCATGGGTGCTGCTGCTGACATATTGCTGCTGGTGACAGGATTATGCATAAAAAAGGTAGAATTCACAGCGTTTTAACACCTGCTATACATCGCTAATTAACAGCACACATTAACAGCATTATTCTGTAGTTTACCTATCGTTTCTAATTACATTGACAGAATCGATCTGAAAGATGTTTGATTCTGTTAATCTGATTAAATATGCTAGCGAGAAGTTATCTGTTAATGGGCACAACTGATCATTTCCAACTGATTACTGCAGCGATCGGAAAGTATTGATTGGCCATAGAATTGTATTGTTAATGGGCAGCTTTTGTCTGCCATATGAAACGGTTAAAGCTCAAACCAAAACTGTTCCTTATACCTTCTTTATTTGTTCAAGGGAATTTTAAACCATCCTGGCCAAATAGCTATTCACTTCTGAATAGACTTTGACTACAGTTAATTTGGAATTCTATGGCAGCAGGAAAATAGGGCAGCGGCGGCTAGTGGATGAAAAGGGCGCCGCCCTAGACTCTAATGCATTTATCGTTAATACAGCAGCCAAAGCAGAAAAAAGGGTGTCCGATAAATATTGTTAGCAACATTACATCATTAAAGTTTTTGATATATGTTATCATTTTAGAAGCTTGCAGCATTATAGTTTTTGTCATATTATTTTGTTTGTATGTGCAGATTTTACGTTATCAAATCTATTATCGTTTCTATGTGTGTAAAGGTGTTTGTGCAGGGGGAGTGGTTAGGGTTAGGCACCAACAGGGGGGGTGGTTAGGGTTAAGCACCAAACAGGGGGTGGTTAGGGTTAGGCAACATCGGGGGAGTGGTTAGGGTTAGGCACCACCAGGGGGGTGGTTAAGGTTAGGCACCATGGGGGGTTAGGGTTAGGCACCTCCAGGGAAGTGGTTAGTTTTAGTCATTACCTGGGGAGGGTTCGGTTAAGCTGTATTGTTGAATTATGTAACTATTTTTAACGTTAATATCTTTTTGTTTTCATTTCCCATCTGTTTTAAAGCAGTATTTATCATTAACCAATTTTGTTAGCAATGTTTCTCGTTATCTACCGGTGCCAATTTGTTAACCAGCCGGGCCCATTTTTCCTGGTGCCCTTCTTTCATGCATCCAATTCTATTTATTCAGAGCCCATTTCCACTGACGTTCAGGATGCGAGGCAATCGCCAAATCGCCTGGCATCCCTCTGCAAGTACTTCCGGTTGTCTCCCGTACAACCAGATGCGGCGTCATGTGGCTTCCCGTCTGCGGCTAGGGGGAATCGGATGCCTGCTGTGGAAAACTGCAGCATGTTATCCATAATTTCCCTCCCCCCTGTTGCATGTGCCGGATCGCATAGGTAAATTTGAGTCAATGGAAACTACTCCATTGATGCGAATTGGTTGCGGAGCAGTTTCCGCATCGCAATGTGTCTAGTGGAAACAGGCCCTAAGTCTACTCTCTAAGTACACTCTCTTTTTTGAAAACTTTTGTATGTGAACTTAAAGTATAGTACACTGTGTTATTTAGAAACTTTAGAGACAACATATATGTTACAACAGAACACTTTAATTATGGTACAGACTGGCATTCCTTTGGGTAAAAGGATAGTTTAATGTATAAACAAGTTTATTATTTTAATTGTACATGGCTCTTAATAATAAATAAATCACCTATACAAGTGTCAGAACTTGCACAATACTAAAACCTGAGTTATAAATCATTTAATGCTCTGACACAGGAAAGGAAACATGAGACTTCCCCCTTGCATCTTTTGTTTATAAATGTGAAAAGCAACTCCCCACCAAGCATGTATGTTAGCTCGCTGCTAACCATATGAGTAAGCAAGCTTTCGGCTTTGCAGCCTTCGTCGGGCTTCAGTCCTGTTTGCTTGCAAGCTGATGGTACAGACAGTTATATACATGCAACATCAAAAGGGGATACATAGATTTTTTTCAAGCATAAATACATGTCATTAAGATGCCTTAAGTGAAACAGAACATCTAAATGAGGTGGGAGGTTGTTGGCTGAGATAAGACTCCTTGTTTACACAATGCTCACAGACCTGGGAGTTAGACTCACAGAGGCATCATAAATTCTGAGTTCACAAGTATAACTATATAGGCTGAAAAAGAGTTTTGGCATTAAATATCATCAGCCTCATACCAGTATAAAAAGTTTGTGTCCTTATTCAACCCTTGTCCACCGATTTGAACCAATTTATAAATTTAATTTCCGCTATTAATTTGTCATTTGACGTTTTGAAGCCACCCTTCAGGGCAGTGACATGAAGATCATACATGCTGTGTCTGTTGGACGAAAGTGTGTAGCAACTGGGAGTTCAGATTTGGTATCGTTAATAGTGTGCCTGTACCATGGTGCATACCAAATCTGAACTCCAAGTTGGTACACACTTTTGTTCCAACGGACACAGCATGTATGATCTTCGTGTCACTGCCCTGAAAGGTGGCTTCAAAATGTCAAATGACAGATTAATAGTGAAAACAAAATTTATAAATTGGTTCAAAGCGGTGGACAAAGGCTTGAATAAGGACAAAAACTTTTTTATACTGGTATGAGGCTGATGATATTTAATGCCAAAACTCTTTCTCAGCACATATAGTTAAATTTGTGAACTCAGAATTTACGATTCCTCTGTGACAGTCTAAGGTCTGTGAGCATTGTGTAAACAAGCGGCTTGATTCACTAACTGGCGCTAAGCCGGTTAGTGTGCATTATCTCAGAATCAGAATCAGAATCAGAAACTTTATTTCGCCAAGCACGACTGGGTCGTGCCCGGAATTGGGCTTGGCACGTACAGGGTACTGATACACGATATACAGTGTTTACAGATACAGGACAGGACATGCAGTAGGAAAAGAACATTATACAGAATACAGAACATTATATAACTTTTATGCAGAGGGAGACAATGTAGCATAATTACAATACAAAAAAACAACTGAAAGGTATGCTTGAGCTGGAGCGGCGTCTATGTGCAGAGTGCTTCAGTGCGTCATGGTATTGTGGGGTGGGGATGGGCATTTCCACGGAGAGAGTTCAGGAGGTTGACAGCCGAGGGAAAGAAACTGTTCTTATGTCTAGAGGTCCTGGTGTAGATGGATCGGAACCGGAGCTTCCGGCACGAGGGGAGCCGATTAAAGAAGCGGTAGCCTGGGTGCGAGGGGTCGTTGGCGATCTTTAATGCTCTGGTGTTCAGCCTGGAGTGGTAGAGGAGGTCCAGAGTTGGAAGGGATCTCCCGATGATCCTCTCTGCAGATTTGATGACCCTCTGCAGTTTGAGCTTGTCGCTGGCGGAAGAGCTGGCGTACCAGACCAGGATGGACGAGCATAGGACGGATTCGATCGTGGCGGAGTAAAAATTTGTCAGGAGTTTTTGGGCCATACCGAACTTTTTCAGTTGGCGGAGAAAGAAAAGTCTCTGCTGGGCTTTCCTCTGTGTTGAGGCAGTGTTGGTGTTCCACCTCAGGTCATTGGAGATAGTTGTGCCCAGGAGGCGGACACTGGGGACTCTTTCCACTTCCATGCCATCAATGTGGATTGGGGGCGGGGAAGAGGCGCGCCTCCTGAAATCAACGATCATCTCCACCGTTTTTGCTGTGTTTAGGACCAAACCGTTCTCTCTGCACCAGCGGCATATGCTTTCGACCTGGTGGCGGTACGCCTTCTCATCGTTTTTGGTGATGAGACCTACAATGGTCGTGTCATCGGCAAATTTGATTACTTTTACCGAGTCTGACGTGGATTTGCAGTTGTTCGTATACAGAGAGAACAGAAATGGCGACAGGACGAAGCCTTGTGGGGCCCCTGTGTTGGTGATCCTAGGTTGTGAGGAGATGGTGCCTAACCTGACGACCTGGGACCTGTTGGTGAGGAAGTCCGTGATCCACAGGCGAAGGATGGGGTGGACTCCTAGCGCAGCGAGATTGTCTTGAAGTATTTTAGAGCTGATGGTATTGAATGCTGAGCTGAAGTCCAGTAGGAGGATCCTGGCGTAGGAGTCCGGCCCATCCAGGTGATCATAGACGTGCTCCAAGCAGATGTTGATGGCGTCATCTGTGGACCTGTTCGCTCTGTACGCGAATTGGTGCGGGTCCAGCAGTCCCTCAGTAGAGTGCTTAAGGAGGGGTAGCACCATGCTTTCAAAAGCTTTCATGATCACAGATGTAAGTGCCACGGGCCTGAAGTTGTTGAGGTCGAGGATGCCCTGCTTTTTGGGGACAGGGATAATGGCAGACCTCTTGAAGCACGCGGGAACTTTGCCTTCCTGGAGGGACCTTGTAAAGATGGAAGAGAGGGTGGTAGCGAGCTGACGAGCACCGGTTTTCAGGCAGGCTGGTGACACACCGTCCGGACCCGAGGCTTTCCTAGCATTTAACCTTAGCAAGTGTTTCAGTACATCCGTCTCCCTCACTGACGGTGGGGGTGAGTGAAGGCTCAGGGCTACAGTGGCAGATTGTGCAGGTGGCTGTGGGAGTCCTGCAGGTGCTGGCTGGTTCTCGAATCTGCAGTAGAAGTCGCTGAGACTCTCGGCAAGCTCAGTGCTCGGTGTGGCATGCTGAGGGGGGGGCTTGTAGTTGGTGGCAGCCTTCAGTCCTTTCCACACGGCTCGTGGGTCGTTTGAGGAGAGGTTCTGTTCCAGCTTTTCTGCGTAGCACTTCTTTGCGGACCTCAGCTCTCTGTTCAGGTCGTTTCTTGCCTTCTTGTATTCCTCCTGGTTGCCGGACGTATGTGCGGCTTCTTTGCTGCGCCGTAGTTGTCGTAGTCTTTTTGAGAACCACGGTTTATCGTTTGGATACAGTTTGAAGGTTTTAGTTGGGATACAGGAGTCCTCGCAGAAGCTAATGTATGAGGACACGTTGTCTGCCCACTCGTCCAGGTTAGGCGATTCCAGGGCCTTCCAGTCTGTGCAGTCAAAGCAGGCCTGAAGTTGAAGTTTGGCCTCACTTGACCACACTTTGGAGGACTTAGTGACAGGTTTTGAGGTTTCCAGGCGCCTTTTATAAGTAGGTACCAGGTGGATGATGCAGTGGTCAGATGAGCCTAGGGCTGCCCACGGTGTCGCTTTATATGCTTCTTTCAGGGCCGTGTAGCAGTGGTCGAGGGTGTTGGCACTCCTGGTGGGGCAGGTGATGTGCTGATGGAAGCGGGGCAGCTCTTTGCGGAGGTTGGCCTTGTTAAAATCCCCCAAGATAATGAACAGCGAGTCCGGGAGTGCTGTCTCCCACTGCATGATAGTATCACTGAGATCACGCAGGGCAGCATTTACCTCTGCATCAGGAGGGATATACACACCCGCGAGGACGTAGGAGGAGAACTCCCTGGGCGAGTAGGTTGGCCTGCAATTGATGAGGAGGAGTTCAAGTTCTGGTGTGCATTTCTTGGCCAGTACAGAGGTGTTTGAGCACCAGGCGGAGCTGATGTAGAAGCAGATGCCGCCCCCTTTCTTTTTCCCAGAGAGGGTGCTGTCCCGGTCTGCACGGATGAGGCTGAAGCCTGGGAGCTGGAGGGCACTCTCAGGGATGTCGTCATGGAGCCATGTATCTGAGGTTAGTGTGCCTTATCTGAGGTTAGTGTGCCTTATCTGAGTTAGTGTGCCTTATCTGAGTTAGTGTGCCTTATCTGAGGTTAGTGTGCCTTATCTGAACTTAGTGTCCCTTAACCTCCCTGGCGGTATGATTCCCACAGCCTTGGGGCCGCGGGAGGGTTTTTTAACTTTTTTTTTTTTAGCATGTAGCTAGCCTAGCGCTAGCTACATGCTTCCCCCCTCCCTGCGGTGTCCCCCCGTATGCGCCGATCGCCGCCGGCGCATATGCCCGTCCGGAAATCCCATTCTGAACGGGATTTCCATAAGGGCTTCCCCCGTCGGCATGGCGACGGGCCGCGATCACGTCACCGACGTCAGAGGGAGTCCCGATCCACCCCTCAGCACTGCCTGCCACTGATTGGCCAGGCAGCGCACAGGTCTCGGAGGGGGCACCCTCTGATGCGACGGGTAGCTGCGAATCGGCGCGGGGCGGCAGCGATCGCGAGTAACACGCAGCTAGCAAAGTGCTAGCTGCGTGTATAAAAAAAAAATTATGCAGATCGGCCCAACGGGGCCTGAGAAATCCTCCTGCGCGGCTTACTCCGTCTCCAGCACGGGGTTACCGCTAAGGAGGTTAAGTAGCTTTGTGCACACTAAAAGATGCACAAAGCTACATTGCGCACTGCACGATAACATCACACCCGCTATACTGTACATGATGTGACCTTAAGGTCACATAGGATGCGACCTAAACGACGCATCAGGGCACCGTTATCGCCGCATCCTATGCGACCTTATGGTCGCATCATATACAGTATAGCAGGGGCGACGTTATCGTCGCACTGCGCGCAAAGATCAACGCATTACGCTGTGCGCGGTGCAGTGTGCGATGTAGCTTTGTGCATCTTTTAGTGTGCACAAAGCTACTTAAGGGGCACTAAGTTCAGATAAAGCACACTAACCTCAGATAAGGCACACTAACATCAGATAAGGTAAGCACTGTAGTCTGTGCCCACTAAGTGATAAGGCACACTAACCGGCTTAGTGCCGGTTAGTGAATCAAGGCCAAGGAGTCTTATCTCAGCCTACAACCTCCCACCCCATTTACATGTTCTGTTTCACTTAAGGCATTGTATTTGTGCTTGAAAAAAATCTATGTATCCTCTTTTGATGTTGCATGTATGTAGCTGTCTGTACCATCAGCTTGCGAACAAAAAGGATTGAAGCCCGACGAAGGCTGCAAAGCCGAAAGCTTGCTTACAATTATTATTTTAAGTTAGCCAATAAATGGTATCTCCCTGATTTAAAATGTCTTGCTTTTACTGATGGCTAAAACGGTACAATACCCTACTGCTACTGCTAACAATATGTTACTGACATTAGTCCTATTTGCAGGGAAGACAGTCAAAGCTGGGAATGAACCCCTATAGTACTGTATAAACACAGCACATTAACTAAGAAGCTTTATTAGAAAAGATTCAGGAGGGGTTAGCTAATATTGTCACTTTACTGATTCTGAAACGAAGTAGATTTCACTATTCTCAGTCTTACTTATCACAAAGGAGAATAATAGTTATAATGTTGAAAAGCTCTCCTCCAAGGTAGCCAGTTTAACTGACTCGGTAAGTGGATGACCAACAATCTCCATCTTTTATCACATCAAGGGAACCTGCAGGGCAAATACTGAGATAGTGTAGTACTGCATATTAAGGGGCCCAAGCACTTACCGATTTTCCCGCCGATATACAGTTGATTCAATTACTGTGATCGAATCGGCTGTGAAATCGTTACGCAAACGCTGACCGAACAATTTCCGTCCAAAATCGATTATTCCCGTCGATTCCCGTTGTTCCTGTCCGTGCAGAAGATTTTGCTCGATGGCCGGCGGGTTGGGAGCGGCGATCAAATGCCCGATGACCGACGCTAGCGGCAATACATTACCTGATCCTGCCGGTGTGAGTCCCCGCTGTCACCGCTGCTTCTCCGCACTGGGCTCCGAGTCCGGCAGGCTTCACTTCTTCCTGTCCCAGCAGTAAGTTTAAACAGTAGAGTGCCCTCTACTGTTTAAACTTCCCCGGACAGGAAGTACAGTGAAGCTGCAGCCCTGGAGTCCAGAGCGGAGAAGAAGTCAGCAGAGACCGGGGGACTCGCCCCAGTCGGATCAGGTAATGTATGCGTGGGCCCCGGGGGCGGTGGCAGCTTCACAGATGGTGAATCATGCTGAAATCATGCTGAAATCGATTTACAATCTGTCTGTTAAAGGCAACCATACGATCCCTCTCTGATCAGATTCGATCAGAGAGGGATCTATCTGTTGGTCGATCTGATGGCAAATCGACCAGTGTATGGCCACCTTTACTCATAATTCAGTTTGTCCTGTCACCACGCTAAATGTGGCTGTGAAACACTCCACCCATGCCCTGTGATAGGGCTTCCAGTCCCCACAACACACATAGGGCTCACCAAATGGATGCAGTTAATAGGTGGACTCTGTATTAGCAGGCTCCTTGCATCAACTAGTTTGAGTACCTAAGGAAGAACAGACTTGGTGTACCCAAGCCGAAGCTCAGGTACAACATGAGATACTTACCTAAAGAGAGGGAAGCCTCAGGATCCTATTGAGGCCTTTGCCCCCGTTGCTGAGTGCGCCTGGTGACAAGGCATTTTTGCGAATCATATCAGGGCTGCGCAACCTCTTCCTGAAGCGTGGCCACGTAATCCCATCTGCATATGTGCAGTAAGCCGGAGCCACTCATGTACGAGCAGCTCCGTGCCACTGCGCATGCACAGCCCTGCTTGCATGGCTACTGCATGGCCGTGCGCATAACAGAGGAGGAGTGTGGCTCTGACCAGGACGGGAACCGTGCTCAGCAATTGGGGACATTGGAGCACAGAGGGAAGCCTCAGTAGGATCCTGAGGCTTCCCTTTCTTTAGGCAAGTATCTTATTTGGATCCTGAGCTTCGGTTTAGGACCATTTTTAATAGCATAAAACCAAATTTTAAAATAACGCAATAAAAGAATCACACTCACAAGTGTAAGTTAATCATGCACGTTGTATTGGTAACTTGTAAGTTACGAGCCAGGGTCCCTGTGATTTCCTAGTAGGTCTACAAAACCTCTGCTTCCTGAACTTCCTTACACTCATGTCATATTTGCCACCCCAAGCTAGGGAGCAGTAGCTAAGAATATCTTAAAGGAGCACTATAGTGAATTGTCAAAAAAAATAAAAAAAATAGTTTTTACTGTCGGAGATGCCTAACCAGCACAGTATGCATCAGATTTCACAATCTGGAGCTAGCTACTGCTGAGCTTGTAAGTGTCTGTAGAGAACTACATCTAAAGGTGCTATACTGTTATAGCATAGCTTAGTGTCAAGGATGTCACTTTCTCCTATGCCCCTGTAGAAACCATAAAAGTCATTAAATGTTCCAATGTTACTTCCAAAGCCTTATAGGTGGACTCATTGCGAACAGTGAAAAGGATGTTTTTTTTTTTTTACCTTCCCTATTAGAAAACTGAATGTTCCAAAAGTCCATTGGTAAACTATTTCCCAGCATTAATAATGTCAAAATTATAAGGTTTTTGTTTTTTTTACTTTAGTTATATGTTTTTGTACCACCTACCTGTCTGTGTTATTATATATACAATTTTTTTTTAAATGCATATGACAAATATCAACATGGTTATACAATCAAAGCTCTTGTAACTGAATCACAAACAATAATACAGTTGTACGTTAGCAGTTGTTCACGTAGGATAGTAGCCTCTTTGACATAGCAATCTTAACAGAAACTAAGGGAACATATAAGAATTACCCTACAGTGGATCATTTATAAAGACCCTGCCATAGCTGAATAAGCAAAACGGAGAGTGATACGTCGCCTATCTAAAAGAAGAAAAGACCACACATGGTTCTCAGACCATCTTTTCTTATCTCACACTGTCATCTCCTGTTAATTTGCATATCTCTACCACTGCACCATACCTCTTTACCTAGAAAGGTCATCTGTAATGTTGGGAATACACAGCTAGAGATGGCCCGAACTGTTCGCCGGCGAACGGCTCCCGGCGAACTTCCGGTGGTTCACGATCGCGGAGAATCGCAAACTTTTCTGGAAGTTCGGTTCGCCCCCCATAATGCACCACTAGGGTCAATTTTGACCCTGTACATCACAGTCAGCAGGCACATTGTAGCCAATCAGGTTACACTCCCTCCTGGAGCCACTCCCCCTCTTATAAAAGGCAGGCAGCGTCAGGCAGTGGATTCACTCGTGTGCCTGCAGTAAATAGAGAAGGGAAAGCTGCTGCAGACTCTCTCTAATAGGGAAAGATTAGTTAGGCTCTTGTAGGCTTCTTAGCTTGTTCCTTGCTGATTCTTATTGCTAAAATAGCACCCCAAAACAGCTCTTTTGAGAGCTAATCTTGTTCTTGTGATCTATTTTTTTTCTGTGTGGTCCCACTGACACTTGTGTTGCATAGACACCCTTAATAATTCATGCTGTGTGTGTGCCACTGCCAGGCCCAGCACATTCAGTGACTACCTGTGTGTGTGACAGGTGCACATAGTAATACCCATCACTGCATATACCTACCTACCTGTTGTTCACAGTGCACCCACCTACCTACCTGAGTTGAGAGCACGCAGTATCACTGTGCCTGTCCGCTACCTGTCTGTGTGTGACAGGTGCACATTGTAATACCCATCACTGCATATACCTACCTTCCTACCTGTTGTTCACAGTGCACCTACCTACCTACGTGAGTTGAGCGCACGCAGTGTCACTGTGCCTGTCCGCTACCTGTCTGTGTGTGATAGGTGCACATTATAATACCCATCACTGTATATACCTACCTTTTGTGTTCAGTGCACCCACCTCATCACTGCATATTCCTACCTGTTGTATTCAGTGCACCCACCTACCTACGTGAGTGCACACAGTGTGATATACCACTCTGTGCATACCTATTAACTGCACTTGTGTGACTGCACATTGTATTAGTCAAGTCAGTGCATACCTTTCACTTCATCCCCCCTGATATGGACACAACGGACAAAATAGGCTGAGGTAGAGGCAGATCCAGAGGAAGGCCACCTGGCAGGTCTGTGCAAGGTCGTGTTGATGTGATTTTGTGTGGCCCTCGACCAAAGTACAGTGCTCAGAAGAAGGCACATCCCATCAACTCCCAAGATTGTCAGGACGTGGTTGACTATTTAACACAGAACACCTCATCTTCCGCAGCCACCAGCGCTACTACAAGCACCACATCCATTGCATTTGACGCTTCGCAGGAGTTAATTGGTGGGGAATTAACTGATTCACAGCCATTATTGTTACAACCAGATGAAGGCACTAAGCAAGTTATACCACCTCATATGTCTGAGTTAGGCGGCCACACTATGGACGTAACGTGTGAAGATGATGAAGTACCTGCTGTTGGTGCAGTTTTGGAGGTGTCTGAGGCAAGCAAAGCTGGGCAGGATGATTATGATGATGACGATGATACGGATCTCACATATGTTCCCAATAGAGGAGACACAGGGGGACAGTTCAGAGGGGGAGTCAGAGAGGAGTAGGAGGAGACGAGTTGCTGAAAGAAAAGAAAAGAAAACATCAGAAACAGCTGGTGGCAGTGTCCAGTGCCACGTATCGCTACCTATGTACAGCCAGCCAACATGACCTTCAACGTCAGCTGCTGATGCCACCATAGTGCCATCACCCCAGGGGGGCTCAGCGGTTTGGAAATGTTTTAATGTGTCTGCCTCAGATCGGAGCAATGCCATCTGTTGTCTCTGCCTCCAAAGATTGAGCCGTGGAAAGGCCAACACTCAGGTAGGGACAAGTGCCTTACAAAGGCACATGGAGAAATAGCACAAACTGCAATGGGAAGAACACCTGAGCAAAAGCAACACACAAAAGCAAAGCCACCCTCCTTCTCCTCTTCCTCCTTCAGGTGCAGCATCTTCAGTCGCTTTCTCCCTTGCACCTTCACAGCCACTCTCCTCCACTCCACCTCTGCCCTTTAAGCGGTTCCTGCTCCTCTGCCAACAGCAGCCAGGTGTCCATGAAGGAAATCTTTGAGCGGAAAAAGCAAATTTCTGGCAGTCACCCCCTGCCCAGCGTCTAACAGCTGGCGTAGCGGAACTGTTAGCTCTCCAGCTGTTACCATACAAGCTGGTGGACTCTGAGGCATTCCGTAAATTTGTGGCCATTGGGACACCGCAGTAGAAGATACCAGGCCGCAATTATTTCTCTAAAAAGGCGATACCCAAACTGTACCATGAAGTGGAGAGGCAAGTGGTGTCATCTCTGGCACACAGCGTTGGCTCAAGGGTCCACCTGACCACGGATGCCTGGTCTGCCAAGCACGGTCAGGGCCGCTACATTAATTACACAGCCCATTGGGTCAACCTGGTGACCGATGGCAAGCAGGGAGTATGTGGCTGTGCAGCGGACCAACTTGTGAGACCTCCACGGCTTGCAGGCAGGCCTCCTTCCACCTCCTCTCCTCCTGCTACATCCTCTTGGCTGTCATCATCCTCCTCCTCCTTGGCTGAGTGGCAGTTCAACTCTACTGGTGCTGCGATCTCCTCTCCAGCTACACAGCCCCAGCTCCCCAGGGCCTATGCTGCATGCCAGGTATGACGGTGTCATTCCATCTTAGACATGTCTTGCCTCAAAGCGGAGAGTCACACTGGACCAGCTCTCCTGGCTGCTCTTAACAAACAGGTGGATCAGTGGCTGACCCCGCACCAGCTGGAGATCGGCAACGTGGTGTGTGACAACGACAGCAATCTCCTTTCTGCTTTGAATTTGGGAAAGCTGACACATGCACCCTGCACGGCACATGTGCTGAATCTAGTTATTCAAAGATTTGTGTCTAAGTACCCAGGCTTAGAGGACATCCTGAAGCAGGCCAGGATGTTGTGTGAACATTTCAGGCGGTCTTACATGGTCATGGCACGCTTTGCGGACATTCAGCGGAGAAAAAAGTTGCCGGTGAGACGCTTGATATGTGATAGCCCGACTCACTGGAATTCGACCCTGGTCATGTTCTCTCACCTGCTAGAACAGGAGAAAGCCGTCATCCAGTACCTCTACAATTTCAGTAGAAAGACACAATCTGGGGAGATGGGGATGTTCTGGCCCAACAACTGGACACTGGAGCAAAATGCATGCAGGCTCATGTGGCCATTTGAGGAGGTTACCAACATGGTGAGTCGCAGTGAAGGCACCATCAGTGACTTTATCCCGTACGCTTACTTCCTGGAGCGTGCCGTGGGTAGAGTGGTGGATCAAGCTGTGGAGGAGCGTGAAGAGGAACAGTTATGGCAGGAACAGTTGTGGGAGCAATTTACATCAGAATCAGATGTTTCCTCAACACCTACGGCAGCACAGAAGGGGGAGGAGGAGGAGGAAGAGTCGTGTGGGGAAGAGGAGTCAGACTTGGATGATGAGGAAGGTGTTTCTTTGGAGGAGGAGAAGGAGGAGGCGGCGGCAGAAGAACAACTGCAGCAGGCGTCACAAGGGGCTTGTGCTGCTCGACGTTCCCATGGTATTGTTCGTGGCTTGGGGGAGGAGGAGGACTTACCTGACGTCACTGAGAAAGAGCAAGAGGAGATGGATAGTACGTCTGCATTCCAACTTTGTGCAGATGGCGTCTTTCATGCTGTCCAGCCTGTTGAGGGACCCCTGTATAAAAAAACTCAAGGGGAATAAGCTGTACTGGGTGGCCACGCTACTAGACCCTCGGTATAGGCACAAAGTGGCGGACATGTTACCAACTCACCAGAAGGCAGAAAGGATGCAGCACATGCAGAACAAGCTGGCAACTATGCTTTACAATGCGTTTAAGGGTGATGTCACAGCACAACGCAATAAAGGTACCACTGCCAGTAATCCTCCTCCCATGTCCACGCAGGCAAGGACAGGACGCTCCAGCGATCTCATGGTGATGTCGGACATGCAGACATTCTTTAGTCCAACTCCTCGACTTAGCGCTTCCGGATTCACCCTCCACCAACGCCTGGACGTGCATGTAGCCGACTACCTGGCCTTAAGTGTGGATGTAGATACTGTGAGTAGCGATGAACCCTTGTACTACTGGGTGCGCAGGCTTGACCTGTGACTAGAGCTGTCCCAATTTGCCATCCGACTTCTGTCTTGCCCTGCCTCAAGCGTCCTGTCAGAAAGGACCTTCAGCACAGCTGGAGGCATTGTCACTGAGAAGAGAAGTCGCCTAAGTCACAAAAGTGTTCAGTACCTGACCTTTATCAAAATGAATGAGGCATGGATCCTGGAGGGCTACTGCCTGCCCGAAGACTAACTCAGTCCCCATACACAGCATCTCTGCCTGCACGCCATGTGACTGGCTGCCTGCCCCAAGACTAAGTCACTCCCCACACAGCATCTCTGCCTGCAGGCTGATTGCCTTCTCCGCCACCACCAACAGGGTCCAGGACTCCAGGGGGATTCCTGAATTTTTAAGGCCACTGCTAGCAGCGGCCGCTATTCTAATTTTTCTGGTGCGTGTACATGCCTGCCTAATTTTTCTAGCTGCACTACAGCTGCAACAGTAAAACAAAAGGCATGTACATGTGCCCATTCCCCTTCATGATCATTACCTTGCCACGGGGAAGGGGCTTGCGTATCACAATGAAGCAATGACCGCCGGCTATATGAGTGTCTCGGGAGGTGGCACACCAAAGGTAATAAGGTCGTTGCTTCATTGTGGACAGACCAAATGTGATCAGCTGGACAGTCAATGTTGTTCTATCATTGAGCAACCACAGCCCGGTGACCATATGGGCTTGAAAACCGCTATCGCCTGCAATCTGGCCATGGTGCGCACCAGTCCAGCACGGCCGTCACTATGCAAACAGCTGTTTGCGGTGCATTACACAGTGAGTTTGGTGCGTCAGTGTGAAGCAGTACTCTAATTACACTCCCTGATTGATGTATACACTTGCAAGATGTTTTAAAGCACTTTAGGCCTGCAATTTAGCATTCAATGTGATTTCTGCCCTTAAAACGCTGCTTTGCATCCAATCCAGATTTTCCCCGGGACTTTTGGTTTGTATCCCACTCTGCCATGCCCCCCTCCAGGTGTTAGACCCCTTGAAACATCTTTTCCATCAATTTTGTGGCCAGCATACATTTTTCTAGTTTTCAAAGTTCGCCTCCTCATTTAAGTCTAACCTAAAATCGGAGGTTCGGGCCATCTCTATACACAGCTCGATTCTGAGCCATTAAGATGATTAGATAGATAATTTACAATGTGTCCAATCACGGTTCAATCGCTTTGCTGCTCGATTCACCATCAAAGTTAATTGAAAAATTATAAGAAAAATCAGCGGAAGATAAGAGAATCGAGTAGGCAAAACGATCGGGCACAGAATCGAGAGCAAGAATAGACCCGTGTATTCCCAGCATAAGACAATGAGCTATTCCTGTTATCGATAATTCAACCATCATCCATAACGTCAACATAAACAGAACAGTAAATAAAGAAAAAAGTTTCCCCAACCCTTTCTCCTCCCCCATAACCTCAATCCTCATGCTGTGCTGCCCTCATATTCAGATTTTCAATTGACCTAGGTAACACCCTATTTTGCCTTTTAGATATCACTCTGTATCCTCAAATGGATTCATTACTTGTACTGCTTGTTACCTTCTGAAGGTTTATTCAATAAAAGTTTGCCATGTTGTAATACAAAAATATGTAAAATATGTACAGTTTTCAATTTAAGTCTCTCTAGGGTGAGTCTTTCTATCTGGAGTAGATGTTTAAGGAAATCAATTACTTCCCCTTTGGTAGGAGTCCAACCATTTTTTAATAACTGCTTTTTTTGGCTGCTAGAAGCAGCAGATGTTCCATTGGGGGGAAATTGGGGGAAATTGGGGGGAAGGGGGGGGGAAGCATCATCTTTTTCTAATCCCTCACTGCGAAACAGGCAATAAGTAAGTTACCCTAGCAGCTTTTTACAGACAAATAGTTGGCCAGAGAGGTTGAGTTTTGCTAGAATGTCTGGATGGAGTCACACTGCCACAATGTATGATTCAAACTGGGGTTTGCATCATTACATTTAGGGCATAGAACTAGGTCTTTTTCATCCTCATGCTTATAAGGACCTTTTGGTAGGAACATAACCTTGTAGACAGTTGGGGAAACATTTCCCTCCATTTTCTCCCACCATTATGTTTCTGAGTTCCACCCATCATTAATAAATTCAGAAATATCCTCCCTATTTGTTCCAATCATGTCTTCCCACTTCTAATATCCTCTCCCTCAGGTTTGTATTTCCCTCAAGAAGGAGTACAACCATGACAGTGACTGTCGACCTTTTGGGTCACATAGCAAATCTATGAGTTAGTTTTAATTGTCCCATTTCTCCCAACTATTTTAGTCACAAAACATTTCACTTGGTTGTAATAAAAAGCATGGTTAGGTGGTATACTTTTTGCATCTTCAAAAGGCAGGAGTTTACCATCTGGGGTCAGCAGATCCCATAACTGTGTTGCACCCTCCTGTGCCCATTTCTCATAGGCCCAATGCATATCAGCCAGTTTGAATCCTGGATAGGCCTCAAATGGCATCATGGGGGAGAGATGTCCTAATAATCAATATTTTTCCCTGACCTTCCTCCATGTAATTAGAGTATCTCTTATGAGCATGTTTTGTTTTATTCTTGAGGGTAGTAACAAGTGGATTGTGTAAAATTCCTTTAAAAGAATGTGGGGCTAAAACTTTTTGTACATTCATAGGGATGTAGTCATTTGTCTCTCCTAACCAATCTCTAATATGATAAAATATTGCTGCTAAATGAAATGATTTTAAACAGGGAAATTGACTCTTAATTGTGGGATGTTGTCTTTTAATTTAGGTAATGCTACACTAGGCTTTTTTGACTTCCAAAGAAACCTTCTAAAAGAGGACTCTAACAACTTGACATGTCTGTTCTTTAAGCAATAAGGGTAATGTTTGCAGGGGGTATAACAATCTGGCAAAGCTGAACATCTTAATAAATTGTACCTTTCCCATTAGGGATAGAGGGAGTTTTTCCTAATTCTGGAGTTCTCTAGGATTTTTTTTTTTTGATCAATGGGGTATAACTTAAGTTATAAAGTTGATCTATCTATCTGGGCAATTTTATACCTAGGTATGTAATGAAGGAACTGGTATACTCGATACATAAAGCACTTAGCCATGGCCGGCAGAGACATGCTGCCTTCGAAGACAAGAAAAGAAGTTTACTTTTGTGGTAGTTTTATAGTAAAATCAGAAGATGCCCCACATAGACTTTTATGGGCTATCATGCTGGTTAAGTCCATATCAGGATCTGCCACAAAAATTAAGACACCATCTGCAAATAATGCTGAGAGGAACCTACAAGACGCCATATTTATACAGTTTTTAGTTTTTCATGTTTCACTGTAGTGCCTTTTTAGATAAGGATTCCTAATGAATTGTATCTTATAAATTATGCTATATAATGACCCAAATGAATATATAAAGAGTAGGGATGGGTAGTAAATATCCAAAGCTTTCATTACCAGCACCTTTTTCTTAAAGGGAAGGTTCAAGCAAAATAACTGGTTCAACGCATTGAACCAGTAATGCGTAAAAATGTATGTGTTAATGTTCCTGCACTAGGGAAATGCGTAAAAATGTACGCAATGCGTCCCGCCGACCTCCGAGGTCGGCATGCTGCCAGCGGGGGACTGGAGCAGCAGTGAGTGACTACGAGGGCACAGGATGGCTGCATGGGGCTGGTAGAAGCCCCAGGTAAGTGAAACTCATTTTTTTATTTTGCTTGGACATTCCCTTTAAGGCTGGCTAAGAACAACCTTCTACTCTGATTAACAGCATTGCCAGTAACATTGATCAACAGATGGTTGTTCTTCTTTGGTAGATTTCTTTTCCTTCTTGGTTCACTGGATCTTTTCAAATTAGCATTAAGTGTAAAATCTTATAGTAGTTTTGGCCAAAACATTTATCTTTTCTGCACTATTAAATCCAAGTAAATTTAACAATATAAACTCACAAATGATTAAAACTATAGCTAAGTTTGTTTTATAAAAAAAAATGAGATTAGGCAAATGCTTGTAGCCAATTTTACATTAATGGATCTGTAAAGCAGCATTAAACCTTGACGTTGAAAACTTCAATTTTCTGAAGCCATAAGATTCTGGTAATCGTAATTGTACGGATTTGATGGCTAGTGTGGCACTTAGATAGTGCAGCATCAGATTTAACTAGAATAGATTATGTTACAGATAGCAAACATTGTAAAAGTCTACATTACTGCAGAAGAGCTTGCAAATGGCAGACTACTCTAGGGACTGACCCACTGTCAACCCTTATCCACCAATCTAAGTACATATATATATATGTATATATATATATGTATATATATATATATATATATATATATATATATATATATATATATATATATATTTAAAGGGCAATATATTTCCATCAATATCATGTAAACCAATCCAACCAATGATGAATCAGAAACTGGTGGAACAATATTGCAGCATATTGCAGTTGATCTGTATTACAAAATAAAACAATAAAAAAATTACAGTTTTTTTAGGATATGTCCACTGTATGTGCATTGAGTATGATGCACACTATCCCCTGCACATAATGCAATTCACACTGTGTACATTCTTGCATTGCATAGTCAATTACTATGTAATGTGTGTATTTTTGTACACATCATCCAGAATTGCACTGCTGAAGCATGTTAGTAAAGTGTGATCCATTACAAATCAGAGATGTGGATGTGCCCTTACCATTCTAAGGGCATTGCACACACTTGCAATAACACCATGGGCATAATATGAAAGCACCCTTAGAAAAATGCTTCTGTAATGTGCAGCAATGACACGGTGTAAAACAGTGATCTTTTGGTGCATTACAAATATTTCCCTTAAAGAACAACTAACCTGAGAGGGATATGAAGGCTGCCATATTTATTTCCTTTTAAATAATACGTGCTGTCAATGTTTCTTACATCAGTAGTGTTTGAATCACACACCTGAAACAATCATGTTGCAAATGCAGTCAGACTTAAAAAAGACACTGAAGCGAAAAAAAATATATATGATATAATGAATTGGTTGTGTAATATGGATAATTACTAGAATTTTAGTAGCAAGGAAAATATTCTAATATTTTTATTTTCAGTTATATAGTGTTTTTTATAACATTGCATCATTCTCTAATATTTGCAGTTTAGACACTACTCAGCATTCTAAATGGTTTCAAAAGTTCACTAGCCTGCTCTGTAAAATCTTCCCTGCAGAGGGAAAAAAGATACATTGGCTCATATGCAATTCACTTTTTCTCCTGAGTTTTCTCCTAGGTGATATTTTCACAACTTGTCATAAATGCCTTTTTAGCCACCAGAAGGCAAACAAATACTCCTAATAAATTTTACAATACTTTTTCATCAGGTTTTGGCTACTTTTTCAGTTGTAAAATGCTGAAAATGTAGTTTAAAGAGAAGATGAAAATTATCTGCTAGGAGATAACTCAGGTGAAAAAGTGAATTGCATATGGGCCATTGTGTTTTAAAGCTGATTATCCCAAGTGTCTGTCAGAGTTCTCTGCAACTTTGAAAGTCCTATAGCTCAATGGCTAATTTGCATAAATAATAACTGGAGTTTCTTAACTCTTCCTTTACTGGAAACAATATTAGACTTGTGTCTCTGCTGCTAATGTTTTTTTCTTAGCTGTACTACACATACAAATCATTTTATCATAATTTTTTTTTTCGCTTCAGTGTCTCTTTAAGTCAAACATCTGATCTGTATGCTTGTTTAGGGTGTGTATCTAAAAGTAAGAGACCGGATCAGCGGAGCAGCCAGGCAATCTACATTGCTTAAAAGGAAATAAATATGGCATATATAAATATGGCACTTCATATCCCACTCAGGTCAGTTGTCCGTTTAGTTTCAAAAGGAACAATAAGACAATGAAAATCTGGTTGAGTAGAAAAAACATTGAGAGGCTATTGCTATTGTGCTTGCAAAGGCCCTTTCAATGTTTCATAATGGATTAAAATACTAAAGCAAGTATTGTACTGTGGTGTGCAGACAATATAAGCATGTCCCATTCACCTGCCTAATTCTTCCCTTTATATTACACTGGAAATACATACATACGCTATTTTAAAAGTACAATACAGAAAAGTGCAGCATTGTAAAGTTGGTGATAGAAATTCTGTTTATACATAAACTAGGACAGTTTCTACTTTATCCAAAACAGAATCAATCATTCACTTTTGCTTTAAATTTTACAAATTAATTTTTACATCTCCAAGCTTTTATTTAAATTTAAAGCAGTATGAAACCCAGCATTTTTTCTTTGCTCTAAAATATTATTTACAGCATATAATACACTACCACAATTTGTTTTCTTTCAGCAGAACAGCATTCAAACAGTTAAACAGTTAAACACACAGGACTTACTTTTTCAATAGAAAGCTCCCTGCAGTCAGATTGGATTTCAAATAGGTGATCACATTATCTTGTGTTTACTCAATTGTAGCAAGAGAGGAATGTAAACATTCCCTGGCAGTGGAAAAACTCCTTCTAGATCAGACACAGCTCAGAAAAATTCACTCAGTACATACAATATATAAATACTGTAGCTATGAATAAAATGCAATGGCAGCAATCAGAGCAAATAAACTGTACTTTGGGAACTTGTAATTTCTAAATGAATAATAGTACTCATGCACAAAAGCAATTATGATGACTTATGGGTTATAAAAAGTAAAGTAGGAAAACACATCTTTATTAATTATTATGACAGCGTTTAATACCGCTTTAAGTAAAAAAAAAAAAAAAAGGTTAAAAGCACCTCTAATACTCTAATAATTCTTACTGCCCATAGCATCACTTTGTAATTTTTGTGGTCCTAGGTAATTTTTGTGCCCTTAGACTACACTCTATGGAAAATGTATACCATGTAGCATTGGTCTATGGGACTTACAGATGAAGAACATTTCTGTATATTTGATCACCAGAGCTACACAGTGCTTTAAATGCCTCATATTTACTGTAGGCTTTTCTTTTTTTTTTTTTACTGATTCTACTCTAGATTCAGCAGCATCATTCTGAATGTGTGGGGTTTTTATGAATCAACGAAACAGTAACACACACAGACTCCAGGAGGCCCCCTGCTGGCTTTAATGATCCCTGTCTCTAATCATCATTAAAAGCACAGGTACTAGTTGCATGAAATTGCAGTCTTAAGCCATGGAGGCACTTACAAGTCTCCTCTATATTACTCATGGTCCCCAGTTCATATAGCGGCCAGGAAGGACACTGACTGCATTGTACGGTTCTGATACAGTTCTGTATAATGCCTGAAGAAAAAACTTATAGATTACCTGAGATTGGGCCTTAAAAAGAAAATATACATACCTGGGGCTTCCTTCAGCCCCCTCCGGTGAAGCAGGTTATTTCAGCGCACGCTGCTAAGCGGCGTGCAGTGGAGCTGGGTGCCTTTATAGCAGCTGTGCTATCCTGCGCGCCATGCGTAGCGGTAATTCGGGGCTCTGGCGGCTGCAAGACCCTGAATTACATCTCCCTCCGAGTTGCGTCAACTTGGAGGGGGAATAGTATTTAACGCCGCCTCAGAGTTTAGCATCAGCAGGGAGGGCCCAACTGAACAGCGCCAATATAATATGTACTCCCCTCCGGCCTGATCACTCCCTAGTTGTCCTCAGTCACTGCCTGGTTCATTCACAACTGGTCCCGGTAAGTCGTCCAATTGGCACAGACACAGTCTGGCTGTGCACGCTTCCCCACCGCACTTCCATTGCCAGGAGCATTCTGCATCTGTACAGTAGTATTGTGTAGCTGCAGGATGCTCCAGGCAATACCGGACCATACTTCAATATATTCTCCATGTGTTTCCTTGCAATTGTTTTTAAAATGAGCTATATGGCATCCACAAAAATTGACTTTAGACTATGTTGGACATATTACAACGGGAGTTATTAGATTGTGAGTCCCTCTGAGGGACAGATAGTGATGCGCCGCTGTCATTTACGGCATCGTGGGCCGCCGTGAACTGTGCAGGTGCAGAACTACTGCGCCTGCAAAGTTTGCCACGGCCCATGTGGGCGTGATTGACAGCGGTGCTTCGCTCAGCCGCAGTAAGGCCGACCCCGCGGTCGGCCTGAAGAATGAGAACTGAGACCGGGACAGCGGCTGGGAGCAGAGCGATCGGCGTGGGACAGTCGGCTGCAAGGGGCTGGAGAGAGCCCCAGGTGAGTAAAGCTCATTTTACCTAATTTGGCTGATAACTCCTTTAAATGTACAGGTGAAA